>NC_090317.1:42138664-42441694 GCF_039906515.1 Pseudorca crassidens | reverse complement strand
CATCTCTCCCCTGGGGGATTGTAGCAGCAGCCTTCCTGGGCTTTGTGCTACTGCTCTCAACCCCTCTGTCTCCCTGAGAGAAAAGAGGCCTTGTTTTCATTGTTGCTCTTCTTGCTGTTTTGGTTCTTAGTCTCTCTGTTATTCTATTGTGCTTAATAGAGCTATTTCTCTTCTTTTAACCCAGTTTAATCTTTAAGACTTGGCATTCTGCTGTTACTGATCATGGAAGGGGCTTATTAATGTATAAGAAGGAAGAACGTAGGTTGGCACTCCCAAGGTGCTGTGAGTTATTTCCCCTGTGGTAGCTTGGCCATGATTCCTGGGTTCCCTGTGCCTCTTCAAAGTCCTCTCCACCCAAATTAAGCTCAGGGCTGCATTCAGCCCCCACTGGTGGGATCGGGGCAGTTGCAGTTTCTGTCCGTATGTTAGCCCACCCTGCTGCTCTGCAGAGGAGAGATGGGGCATGAGGAAATGATGCCTGCTTTGCATGAGACTTGGATTTTTCTCCAGAAGAGCCCAGTGAGTAATGAATCATGCCTTGAATATCCTGGAACACTAAACTCAATGCCACTGTCAGCTCCCCACCAAATCACAGTCATTTCCAGGCAATGGTTCAGTCTAGGCCGGGTTCCCCAAACCATCCAAATAGAGAGGGGGTGGGAAACTGTCCCCAACACCCAGAGTACAATTTTGCAGAGGAGATTTATTTTCACGTTGATTTGGAACATAAATACTGTAAATATCCTCCACCCTGTTAGACTTATTTTTTTTCTAGAGCTATAGTTAATGGGCTAACTTTCTGGCTTTCCACTTTATCAAGTTGATAGAACGTTTTAATGAAACCCACGGAGATTGGACAATTTACTCTAACGGTCAGTTGCAACCCTTGATGTAAGTAATTTCTAGCAATACTGTATACATCAAATGTCCAACCTGCCAGTGGTTATCAATATCCATTATGCTTTTGGTTGGCTTGAACCATTAATAACCTGTCAGATTAAGCAATTAGGCTGTCTCTACTTGCCAGAGAAAATTGTTTTCCCCTAACTGATGATACTGGTTTTGTGGTTGTGCAGATAAGTACTTGGTCAAAATGTTTGCCGCATTCTTAGCTGGGGAGTGAGTCTTTTTGATAGATAAGGAGCAAGAACTGAAATTCAAGGAGCGGAGAGGAACCTGCAGCCACTCTCTGAGAAAATGCCATTCCAGTGCACTTTTTAAAAGTAGCTTAATTATCACTGGTACTCTCTAGTGAGAGATTTCATTTGATGTGTCACCCAGGTGGGAGCACATGTCTCCATGGAGCCTCAGCTAAGCCAGGGCATTCAAGTTTGATTGGAAATGTGATCTGTCTTGGATTCTTTAGAAAGCACATCAGGGGCACTCTTGCGGTTTTGCCATTTTGTACATTCTCAAAAGCAAGATGAAGAACGGAAAAGAGAGGGGAAAAGTTCAGTGGAAACCGTTAACCCTCCTGTATGCTGTTTGTTTCTGGTCTCTTCGGAAGTTTTTGGTTTTGTGATTTTCCATTTTGATTTTCGTGTTGCAGTACAAGAGCACATGTTACTCCCTACCTTTATGTCCCTGTACATCCTAGTCACCTCACCTGCTGTGCCCTCATTTCTCCCTTTACCCGTTTACATACAACCATCACTTTGAAGACCTGACATGAAAACCACTTCTAGGGAGACCCTCCAGAGTCTCCAGAGTAACTCCACCCATTCTGATCGTGCAATTTACTCAAAGTCTTCTTATTCCTATGTCATCATTTCACACTTATTGATGCATTGTTTTTACAATGTTTTAAAATTTTGCATCTTCTGTTTTTATTTTCCTGATTACGAAAGCAATTTGAGTGCAACTCGGAAAACAGAAAACACATTTAAGCACAAAGGAGAAGAACCAGAAATCACCCATAATCCTACTACCCAAAGATAACCATTTGATATGTGTCATTCATTCATTCACTCATTCATTCAGGAAAGATTTATTGAGCAAGGATTTATTGGTTCTCTTGTAAGCTTTGGAGATATAATAATAGTGAGCAAAACAGTCACTGTCTTTGTCTCCATGGAGCTCAGAGTCTAATGAGGATTTTTCCATCATCACAAAGTAAACAAGCAGTTACAAATCGTGTTAACTGCTATGAAGAAAAGGCATGCTGTGCTGTGAGAATGTATGGGAGGGGAGCCAGTCTAGACATCAAGGAAAGCTTTCTGGAGGAAGTGGCATTCTAGTTGAAATCTGAAAGATGATTAGGAAGTAGTTAGAGGTTTGAGTGATGAGGGAGTGGGGAGGGGAGGGAAGGGTGAGATGAGAAGATCCTCTCAAGCTGAGGTGATGGCATGTGGGAAAAGCAAAAGTCCAGTGTCTAAGAGGGAATATGGGATGTTATAGGGTAGGGGTGGGAAAGCAAACTAGACTTGCTGGAACATTTCCTGTTTTTGTGAATAAAGCTTTATATGAAGACTGTGCCTGTTCATATGCATAGTGTTTGTGGTTGCTTTTGTGCATAACTGCAGAGTTGAATAGTTGCCCCATTGAATACTTCTGCAGACACCTTTGTAAAGCCTAAAATATTTACTCTCTGTACCTTTACAGAAGAGGTTTGCTGACCCCTGCTCTGGGACCTGAAAGAAGGCTAAGGTGACAGGAAAGGGGGAATGTGGGGGATCATGAGACAGAATCGAAGGCAAGGGCTAGACAGACTAGCAGGTTAAGGGGTTTAAACTTTATTTTAAGGACAATGGAAAAAGCACTGAACAGTTTTAATCAGGGACTTGAAAAAGCCTATCCTTCCAACTCATACTGGTTCTTAATCTTTTTGTTTTTAATTTAGCAGTTCGTCTTGTATATTTTCCCATTCTTCAGTCATATAATCTTTAAAGGTGTGTCTACACTTCTATCACATAGCTGTTGAAGTTATATGTACTCAGCAGTGAACATCTTGTGCATATTATTGGTAATTTCCTTATGGTAATTTCTTAGGGGGAGAATTTTTAGGTCAACAGGTATATACATTTTATAAGACTTTTGCTTATTCTGTATTTCCATTCATCCAGAAGTGATGTTTACTATCACCAGCAAGTTGTGAGAGTACCTAATTCCCCTACTCTAGTGAAACATTTAATAATTTTGCCAACTTTATACAAGAAAAACTATATTTTAGCATTGCTTTAATTTGCATTTCTGTGATTACTGGAAAGGGTCACATTTATTTCCCTTATGCATTTCTTCTTTTGCGAAATGCTTACTTATATAATTTGTTCATATTTCTATTAGGATATTTATCTTTTATTATTGATTTTTTATGAGCTCATTATATATTGAGTATATTAACTCGCTGGTATCCATATTTTAAATTTATAAATATTTATTTAGTCAATAAATCAATTTTTTCCTTTGGATTTTCTGTCCTTGGGGTTATGCTTAGAAAGACTTTCTCCACACTGAGATTATATAACATGCACATATATATTTTACTAGTTTCCAACTAGTTTTCTTTATATTTTAATCTTTAATCCATCTGGTATTTATTTTGGTAGTGGCATGTGATAGAATTTCAACAGATTTTTTTAAAAAGAGGAAATCTCTTTTTAGGGGAGAAGAAGAAATATCTCTTAGAAAAATTGGGAACTCTTTGATTAGAAACCCCAAACACTGTATCTGGAAGAATGGTTTCTGGATGAGGTGCAGGCATTTGCTATGTTCCAAAACCAATTAAGTTTACTTATTTTAAGAACAGAATTACTGTATATGCTTTTTTTTTAATCACTCCCGCACCCCAAAGTTGATATTCCCAAACCACTTCCACCTCTAAACACCTACTACTAGAAAAACTCAAGATACATTACTGCATCAAGAGGGACTCTGTAAAATGACATTTTGTGTGTGGAAGTGTTTATGTCACCTTTTACTCTTTTCTCTTGTATCCACATGAGGCATGCATTTCTGAATAGAAAAGTATTTGTGGCTTTAAATGTGTTTCCCTCACTTCTCTTTATTCTTTATCTTGTAAACATAGAGGTATCATTGTTTTTTTACTTCACAAACACTTAAAAATATTTACTAGGTACTAGGCACCGCTCTAAGTGCTTTAAAAGTATTAACTCATTTACTTCTTTTTTTAAAAAAATTATTGATGCTAAACATTTATTATAGGTTTTTCTAAAAGGCCCTTGCAGAGTGCAGAGAATATGATTACACTGGGCAGTTAATAGAATCTTCTCAATAGTGGGGCTAACTAGCCAAGAAATCAGAATATAAATCTGTTTTTATTATATAAGTTACAGGTGTGCAATATAGTGATCCATAATTTTTAAAGCTTATACTCCATTTATTAACTAATTTCCTTCTCATAGTGGCCCTGTGATGTAGGTAAAGCTATTAGCCTCATTTTACATTTGAGGAAACTGAGGAACACTGAGAAGTTCAGTGATTTGTTCAAAGATACATGGGTAGCAAGTCACAGAGTAGGGAAGGATTATTATTTTTTAATTATTTATTTGGCTGGGTTGGGTCTTAGTTGCGGCACGTGGGATCTTCGTTGAGGTATGCAGGATCTTTCGTTGCGGTGCGCAGGCTTCTCTGTAGTTGTGGCACGCTGGCTCTAGAGTGCAGGCTCAGTAGCTGTGGTGCACAGGCTTAGTTGCTCCGCAGCATGTGGGATCTTAGTTCCCCCACCAGGGATTGAACCCATGTCCCCTGCATTGGAAGGCGGATTCTTAACCACTGGACCACCAGGGAAGTCCCAGGGAAGGATTATTTTTGGCATGGAAAGTTCTCTCTGTGGGGCAGAAACGAATACCATGAAAGGAAGAAACTGAAGTCTGAACTCACAGGGATCATTATTCCATCTCAAAACATGACTTATGTGGTTTAGAGTCTGTTGCCCTTACATAAATGTTTTTAGTTATGTGTTTTTAATTGTATATAGTCGATTTACAATGTTGTGTTAGTTTCAGGTGTACAGCAAAGCGATTCAGTTATACATATATATGTATATATTACATATTAAGAGTATATATATTCTTTTTCAGATTCATTTCCATTAAAGGTTATTATGAGATATTGAATAGAGTTCCCTGTGCTATACAGTAGGTCCTTGTTGTTTATCTATTTTATATACAGTAGTGTGTATATGTTAATCCCAAACTACTAATTTATCCCTCCCCCCTTTCCCCTTTGGCAACCACAAGTCTGTTCTCTATGTCTGTGAGTCTGTTTCTGTTTCATAGATAAGTTCATTTGTGTCATATTTTAGATTCCACATAGAAGTGATATCATATGATATTTGTCTTTCTCTGACTGACCTCACTTAGTATGATAACCTCTAGGTCCATCCATGTTGCTGCAAATGGCATTATTTCATTCTTTTGTATGGCTGAGTAATATTCTATTATATAAATAAACCAAGTCTTCTTTATCCATTCATCTGTTTGTGGACGTTTAGGTTGCCTCCATGTCTTGGCTGTCGTAAATAGTGCTGCAATGAACTTTGGGGTGCATGTATCTTTTCGACTTTAGTTATGTTTTTATCTGTATTTTAATTATCCTATCAGTGTTCCTGCACATATTGCCTTGTATTGTATATGAGCTTTTATTGTAAGCCATCTAGAATCTGTTTAGATGTAGGCAGGGTATAAATTAGATTAAAAAATCCGAAATATACTCAAAACATTTCAACTGAAATAATCTTAAGACAAAAGAAATTAATTTGTAACCTTAAAACAAAGGAAAGTAATTTGTACAAATGTTAATGGGAGTTCTATGATAACTATCAAAACCTGGAAACAACTAGTTAGTCAGCAAGAGGTAAATGGTTGAACAAAATCATGTATGTAAATGATATGGAATGCCTTATGACTATTTCAAATGACAAACATGGGGACTATATTGATATACGGGCATTTGTATCTGAAGTAATATTAAATGAAAAAGACAATAAAAATATAGGTATAAACTTATAAATATGTGATAATATCTGAATACATATGACATTAATGGTGATATAATATGGATTGATATCTGTAGCCAAATGTAGTGTTATTAAGGGTTTGAGATAGGGTATTTAAAATCAGAATTAAAAATAATAAATCAAAGAAAACACATTTTTTTCAGGCATAAAGGAGTTGCCTCCCTGATTGTCCCTTTTGTACTTTGAGCTTAGGAAGGTGTCTCAAGAATATCTCTGGATGGGCTAGAAGTGGATCTGCTCTCTGACCTTTTCCCATGAGGGCTTGCAGTTCTTCTCCGTCTTCAGGAAGTGCATGTTGGGCTTCCATTTGGAAAGGATCCAGTTCAGCATCTTGTCATCATCAGCTGGGAATGAAGAGGCCAATTTAGTGAGAAGCTTGGCAAGAATGCTGGTGAAAGAGCAAAGATAGCAGAACTGGCTCCAAGGGGAGCTGTGCAGTTAGAAATGAAGTCCAGACGGAGGCCTGGCAAATCCCAGCCAGTCTTGCAGGTGCAGGGAATATGACCTGGGATTGTCATATTCTTCCTACTATAGAAGTACAGGACAGGTACAGCAAAACCTCAGATGTAGATTAGGTAAATGCAGGGGACTCTTAAACTAAGCAGGGAGTGGTAAAACCAGGGCCCGGCGAATGGGAAGTAGTGTCAACAGCAAGTGAGGCAGGTAGCTGGAATATAGGGCAAGGCTTTCCCCACCACTGGGCACCCAAGCTCTGAGGAGAATGGAGATGCCTTGAGTGCCCAATAGAAGTATGCTATGTGCTCAAATTCTTTGATACTCCTCCTTTCAAGAAGTGGAGCCTAATTTCCTTCCCCTGGAATGTGGGTTGGTTCTCTGTGACGTGCTTCTAATGAACAGAAATGATGGACTGTCACTTCCAAGATTACTTTATGAAAAGACCATGGCTTCCATCCTGAGGACTGTGTCTCTCTCTCAGACTACTTGCTCTGGGAGAATCCAGGTGCCATGTTATATGAACAGCCCTGTGGAAGGCCCATGTGCTGAGGAACTGAAACCTCCTTCAGGAGCCACAAGCGTGAGCTTCTCCAGCCCCCTCAGATGACTGCAGCTTTGGCCTATAGCTGCAGTCTCCTGACACACCCTGAGCCAGCACCATCCAGCTAGGCTGCTCCTGGATTCCTGACCCTCAGAAATGGTCATATGTTTGTTGTTGAAGCTGCTAAGCATTTGGATAATTTGTTATGCAGCAGAGGATATTTATTTATTTTAATTGAAGTATAGTTGATTTACAATGTTTCAGGCGTACAGCAAAGTGATTCAGTTATATGCATATATATATATTTTTTTCAAATTCCTTTCCATTACAGGTTATTAAAAGATATTGAATATACTTCCCTGTGCTATACAGTTGGTCCTTGTTGGTCATCTATTTTACGTATAGTAGTGTGTATATGTTAATCCCAAATCCCTAATTTATCCCTCCCCCCTTTCCCCTTTGGTAACCATAAGTTTGTTCCCTATGTCTGTGAGTTTCTTTCTTTTTAATAAATAAATTAATTTGTATCAGGAGTAGATATCTATTAATGTATTAGTGGCCTAGTACCTGATTATATTGTGAAAGTGTCTGGCACCTTGACCTAGTGCTGGGGAAAAGACAAGATGGGATGGGCAGTATACAGGTAGTTGAATGCTTATTTCAAACATCTGGGATGGGGCTGAGATGGGGCAGCCACTGACAATCCTGGATGGTAAGGTGCTCAATGAGATATTGTTCTGTAGGAACTATTGAGAGATGTCTATTTCCGTTCTCTGTGTGGGGAAGTGGGGCAGGCTTGTCCCACAGTGCCAGGGCCAGTGTGGTGTGTGATGCTCAGAGCCAAGTGAAGAACTGTGGTTGGGGCTGGAGGGAACAAAGGGAGAGAGAGTGCTACTGAGCCAAAAAGGTAAGTCTAGAACAGATTGTTAAATGAGGGAGCCTAAGGAAGTTGAATCTGGAGGCAAAGCTAAAGACCAGGAATGCTAGTGTGAGGGACAGAGTAGCCCAGCAAGAGGCAGGGTGGATTAGCCTGGATTCCTTCCACAGATGTGGGGGCAGATGACAGTGGCGCATACCAGGAGCAAGGGTCTTCCATTTCTGACTCAAGCTTATGTGGATGAGCTAGATTCACTTGGGCCAGGAAGGTTGGGAATGGAACTGGGCTCTTCTTCTTTCAACGACTTGGAGATGACTGGGAGTGGTTATTGAGTCTGGGTTGCTAATACATTTCTGTTTCTTCCCTCATCTTCAATCACTGTTCATTCACTGGACTTAGGAAGGGTGTGGATCTATAATAAGGTCTCCACTGGTTGCATTATTTCCTACAACATTACAAATATGTCCCATGTAGCTAGGCTAGCCTTGGCTCTGGCTGCTGTTGAGGCTCTGATGGTCCTTCCGGGGAAGCGTACATCTGGATTTGTTGAATATCTCTAGAGGACCTAGCAGCTGGTGCTAAAATACGTGTTCAAGTGTCTGCTAATTCTATCGACTGAAAGCTGCATGGCCCTCTCAGCAGAATGACATTTCACAGCTTTCAGCTGCCATAAATCATTGACCTCAAGAGCCTCAGGGTTCAGTGCCTAATCCATCAGGCCAGCCAGGCGCTTGAGGCACTTTAAGACTGAATAGAAATAGACCCAAAGACATGCTGTCCCCAAAAGCCATTCTGTTCCAGAATGATTAAATGTCTCTGCCCCAGAGGTTTTCAATGATAGTGTAGAAGATTGGTACAAATATACCCAAACAGTTCTTTTGCGTGTGTGTTCAAGCAGCAAAATCTTGATGGAGATGAGTTTGTGCCATTGCAACTTTCTGGGCGTATCTTTCAGATGCAAACTCTGTCTTAGGTGAGCTGCCATTTGGGCTTTAAATACCCCCAGAGGAGGGATTTGGAACTCTGAGGTCAAAAGCCCACATTCGGAAATAACTGTACTTTGTGTTTTCGTCGAGTTTGCCAGCAAGGAGATGCAGAGCAAACTAGGAGAGGTGAGCCAGTTGGCACCTTTAGCTCATCTGACTTTTGGTTCCATTCCTAGCTAAGCTCCTCAGGGACATTCTCTGCTCGAAAACAACTCTCTGTTCCTTCTGGTACAGTTGAACAGTGCTGCCAATCTCTGAAATGAAAATTATTTTGTAAGTTGTCTATAAGGTTTAAGTTCAATTAAATATACTGGCCAAGTGGATTTGCAGAGTCAGCTTACCAGCTTATATGGTGTAGTAAAGATGGCTAATTAATCACCAAGAAATTAATATTCCCTATCTCTATGGATTACATTTCTGAGCTCTCTTTGCATTTAGGTGGTGCCATATGACTAATACTCACTGATGGAATGTGAGCAGAAGTGATCTGTGTCACTTTTAGAAGCAGGTGTTCATTCTACATCATTTCTTCATACAGACAACCATAGTGACCTTGGGATTAAGTGTGATGAAGATGTGAGGAGCTTGGGTACCTATGTTTCCATCTGAAAAGTCACCTGCTGACCAGGAGCATCCATATTGGACTGTTAGATGAGCAAGAAGTACATTTCTATTGTGTTAAGCCACTAGGTTCATTCATTACAGCAGCTAGCATTATCCTAACTAACAAACATGGAATTTTGAGATTCTTGGGTAAAATGTGCTTTGTAAGACTGTAATTAGATAAGCTGTATCCTTGGCCAAAACGAATTTTTTAACTTAACGGCAATAAGGTGTTTAAAATTCTATCCTGAGTATTTTACTGCTACCTTCTCACCCTAGTTCATTCGTTAATTCCACAAAAATGTTTTGAGAGCTTTCTGTGTGCCAGGTATCACACTAGGTAGGCACTGGGGATACAATAGTGATCAAAACAGCCATGATTCCTACTCTCATGAACCTTAAAGTCTACAGAGGAGAGATGAGGAATTCTTGAACTAAGACAATGGAAGGGGGACTGGAGAAGAGGGGATGGATGGGGACAGTGATTCTCAAAGCTTGATCCTTGGACCATAAGCCTTCTAATCACCTGGGAAGCTTATAAAAATATAGATTTCAGATCCTGTCTCTCCAAAATCTGAGTCAGTAGGACTGGAGTGGAGTCTAAGCATTCCATTAAAACAATCTCCTCCCACGTGATCGTGGTGCATAATTACTTTTGAGAACTATTGTATGAGAGACAGAGGGAGAGAGAGGTTTAGAAAGTAGAGTTTTTGTAAAGTTTATTTTTAATTTAATTTATAATTTTTATACAATTTTTTCTTCTTCTTTTTTTTGTGGTACGTGGGCCTCTCACTGTTGTGGCCTCTCCCGTTGCGGAGCACAGGCTCCAGACGCGCAGGCCCAGCGGCCATGGCTCACGGGCCCAGCCACTCCGTGGCATGTGGGATCTTCCCGGATTGGGGCACGAACCCGTGTCCCCTGCATTGGCAGGCGGACTCTCAACTACTGCGTCACCAGGGAAGCCCTATACAATTTTTAAAGGTTGCTTTCCATTTACAGTTATTACAAAATATTGGCTATATTCCCCATGTTGTACAATACATCCTTGAGCCTATCTTACACCTAGTAGTTTGTACCTCACACCCCCTATCCCTATATTGCCCCTTCCCCTCACTGATAACCACTAGTTTGTTCTCTATATCTGTGAGTCTGCTTTTTTGTGTTATATTCACTAGTTTGTTGTGTTTTTTAGATCCCACATATAAATGCTATCATACAATACTTATCTTTCTCTGATTTATTTCACTTAGCATAATGCCCTTCAAGCCCATCATGTTACTGCAAATGGCAAAATTTCATTCTTTTTTAATGGCTGACTAGTATTCCATCATGTATATATATCACATCTTCTTTATCCATTCATAAAGATGGGCACTGTTGATGGACACTTAGGATGCTTCCATGTCTTGGCTATTGTAAATAATGATGCTATGAACACTGGGGTGCATATATCTTTTCTAATTTGTGTTTTTGTTTGTTTTTTCAGATATATACACAGGAGTGGAATTGCTGGGTCATATGGTAGTTCTATTTTAGTTTTTTGAGAAACCTTCATACTGTTTTCCACAGTGACTGCACCAATTTACATTCCCACCAACAGTGCACAAGGGTTCCCTTTTCTCCTACCGACATTTGTTATTTGTGTTCTTTTTGATGAAAGCCATTCTGACAAGTGTGAGGTGATCTCTCATTGTGGTTTTGATTTGCATTTCCCTGATGATTAGCAATGGTGAACACCTTTTCATGTGCCTGTTGGCCATTAGAAGGTAGGCTTGACAGGACTTTAACAACTGCTTGGAAATGGTAGGCAAAGGAAAGGGAACATTCAAAGATGAATGCTAGGTTTCTGACTCAAACCATTGGGTTGGGATAGCAGTATGTGCTTGAGATAGGCAGCAGAGGGAGAGGAGCAGGTTTCTCTTGTGGTAGAGATAATAAGTTTAACTTTGGACTTAATGAGTCTGAAGTGCTCATGCACCGTCCAGGTGGAGATGCAGTATGTTTGGTGTGTATGGTGGGAGTAGAGCGTGAGATTGCTGGAAAGATAGGAAACCAGTAGAACTGAGCCTGGCGGCTGGTTACGTATGAAATGAGACACAGTCCTTGCTTTCAAGGAGCTCACAGTCAAGTGATACTGCATAAGACTGATCTCAAGAAGTACTGGTGGCTCAGTGTTATTACATCTCTACTGAACACACAATGCTTTGCAAAGCTGAATACAACTGAAACAGTGGGGTGAATTTAACAAAAAGTATTTGGCCCTAGCCCTTTAAACCCAGCCATGAATATAGCACTTTTCCCATTCATTTCTCCAGGTCCAGCCCCACCCCTCTGTTGCCCCTCTCTCCTGCTCTCATATGACTGGCCCTCCAGTTGCTGGCATTGTTTTCCTTTCAAAAATGTCTGTATTCAGCTACATAGGTCTTGGTGATCTTTCCTGGATTTGTTTGGCTTAAAAGACACACCTCCCCACCTAATTCTCAGCTCTGCTTGCTCCTTAGAGTGTGCCATCTCTTGATGTTTTGGGTGACAGGGTCTACCAGCAGAAGTTTTCTTGGATCCCTGCAAGGGAGATGGAGTCAGACAGAGATGGTAAATGTGAAAGCACTCCACACATGTAAGCTATTATTCCAACTTGTTTCATAAGCAAATCAAGGTTTCAAATGATGCCAAAGTGATCAGAATTCTATCATTTCAGTTCTTGATGCTTTTCTGTCATCTGTGTGAAAATTTTCCTGAAAAGTAAATAGCTACTATTTGATGAGTGTCAGTGAGCTCACACAGCTATGGCAAAACTTTATGAAAACCAATAGATAAGTCTCCAAAGAGAAAGACAATTCAGTGATTTGCTGTCCAGAGCCAAGTTCAGATTTGAAATTTTCCTCTGACTAGCCTCACTTTCAGCTAAAATCACTTCATACCTAAATATCAAAGTATGAACATAATTATCTGGGAAGATCTAAATCTGCTGTATCCAGCACTTTAAGCATTGAGGCTGAGAGCTTGAAAGCACCCAGTTAGAGTTTGGGTGGTTTCTGTTTGAGCTCTAATGAGTGATTAGGTAAAAGGACGCTATTAGGTTCAGGGAGAAGGGAACCAACTTTTCTTGAACTCTTATTATGTGCTAGGTACTATATCATAGACTGTGGGTATGTGTTATTTTATTTAACTCTCACAACAATCTTGTTGCCTGTAACCTGTAGATGACAAAACTGAGGCTCAGAGAGGGGAAGAAATATGCTCAAGGGCACACAGCTTATAAGTAGCAAGATAAGTATTTGAACCCAGGTCTATTAACTTCAGAACTTATGTGCACTTCACACTAGATTAGCACCTCCAAAATTCCATTATTTGTAATTTAGGTACTGCCTCTACTATATCACCTGATGTTTTTTCTTTTAATCATCTCAATTTTTTTCACTATTTTAGCCTTTCCTAAAGGAAAGATATCTTGAAAATCATTGGTTTTGATGTGTGTGTGTGTGTGTGTGTGTGTGTGTACGCATAATTTGTCTGGGTGCCATCTCAGATCAACTCCTGCACTACCAATGGAACACATACTGTTCTTTGGAAACATTGCTCTTTACCATCAATGGAAAAGTAAAGGGAAAGCAGGTAGGTGCTTGAGTTACTTTGCACTCCATCAGACTTCCCCAAAGCAACCCCAAATTTAAAAATAATCAATACATTTAAAGAAAATATCAGCTAAGTACGTCTATAAAACCTTCAGGCTGATGGTAACATACTTTGTATGAAGGAAGAGAATGAATACATATTAAAATCCAGTGCTTCCCAAGATTTTTAATGTCACAGGACACAAAATGATATTTGTAAGACACAGTGAGGTCAATGGGTAAGGCTGCTGCCAGCTCCAGGCTCCGCCCGGCTGCCCTGAAGGTCAATGAGATCAGCATCTCAGCAAAACTAACACTTTTGCGGCACACCAAGTAGTCACAATTTATAGGGTTGGAAAGTTCTGCTATAATCCACCATTGGAATAATTGACTGGCTTTTAGGAAGGAAAAAGTCCACCTTGCTAAAATCCACTTAAGTTCTGCATGTGTGTCCTTGTGTGTGTGTGTGTGTGTGTGTGTGTGCGCGCGTGTGTGCACGTGCGTGCCTGCACATATGTGTGTTGCTAATTGTGTTCTTCTTTTCGTTTCATTTCTGCTGATCAGTCCTTGTCAGTTGATCATATTGCTCAGCACTCAGGTAAACAGAACTTTAGGACACGTCTCAGAGTCCCTCTTTTCTATTCATGTTCTTTTATTGTAGAAATTATGGCATTGCTACACTATCCCATTCAGGGTCTTAAGATTATTCGTGTAAATATATGTATGATATTGCAGTATAACACCATCTCAACAGTTCAATTATCAATACTAACAAAAGGTGCTTGAGACTAGCATACACTGGTGCTTGAAACATTATTACCTAAGAGTCCCCGCTCTTACTCCATTCCCTAAGTGTCTGTATTGATGCCTAAATGCTGCCACCAATGTATGCATTCATTCAGGTTTTCCTTATGCCTTCCTCTTGGTTTTGGATCTCTGTAGATCAGTTTTGGCCTCAGAATTTAAGACATACAGACATGCACCTCATACTCTAGGCTGCCAGTTGACTTATATTTGGGATCTCTTTCCTGTAGAGAACATTAACCAGCACGAGCTACTACCCTAACCCATCTTGTTCTGTCCTGTAGACATCCATACTCCAGACACACCTAATGGGCACAGTATTACATCTCAGGACACAATTGACCATGGCTCAGTTAACTGTTGCAGCAGCACCAGCCTGGCAAGGGCAAAGACTTGGGACTATAGCTAAACACTGGTTGGTATAGGCACTAGAAGGGTGTAGTTGAGAGTGGGAAACAAATACAGTCAGAAGTTCCAGGTTTTGGTCCAGGAAAACAGTTGGTGGCAAGAGTGAATGTAGGGACTTCCCTGGTGGTCCAATGGTTGGGACTCTGCGCTTTTACTCCCTAGGGCCCAGGTTTGATCCCTGGTCAGGGAACTAAGATCCCGAAAACCACGTGGCATGGCCAGAAAAAATAAGAAAACAAAAAAAGACAAAAAGAATTAAAAAAAGAATGAGTGTATCTCAAACATACCTTCAGTTCAGACTTCTTTTTTCCGAGTTCCACCCCCGTATATCCATCTATGTATTACCTGGAGTCCTACAGTCACCTCAAACTCAACAACAAATTGTACTGGTGATATACATCTTCCCCAGCCAGTTTCCCTTCTAGTGTCCTCTGTTTCAGTGAAAGGCATCATGATCTATCCAGTTGCTCCAACCAGAAACCTAGCAGTGCTGGTGGGGTTATTTCTTTTTTAAATAAATTTATTTATTTATTTATGGCTGTGTTGGGTCTTCGTTGCTGCATGTGGGCTTTCTCTAGTTGCGGCAAACGGGGGCTACTCTTTGTTGCAGTGCGTGGGCTTCTCATTGTGGTGGCTTCTCTTGTTGTGGAGCACAGGCTCTAGGTGCACGGGCTTCAGTAGTCATGGCACGCAGGCTCAGTAGTTGTGGCTTGTGGGCTCTAGAGTGCAGGCTCCGTAGTTGTAGTTGTGGCACACGTGCTTAGTTGCTCCACAGCATGTGGGATCTTCCCGGACCAGGGCTCGAACCTGTGTCCCCTGCATTGGCAGGTGGATTCTTAACTACTGCGCCACCAAGGAATTCCATTATTTTTTTTAATTGAAGTATAGTTGATGTACAATATTATGTAAGTTACAGGTGTACAATATAGTGAGTCACAATTTTTAAAGTTTATACTCTATTTGTAGTTATTATAAAATATTGGCTATATTCCTCATGTTGTACAATATATCCTTGTAGCTTATTTTATACCTAATAGTTTGTACCTCTTACTCCCCTACCCCTATATTTCCTCTCCCTCTTTCCCTCTCCCCACTGGTAACCACTAGTTTGTTCTCTATATCTGTGAGTCTGCTTCTTTTTTGGTATATTCACTAGTTTGTTGTCTTTTTTACATTCCACATATAAGTGATATCATATAGTATTTGTCTTTCTCTGTCTGACTTATTTTACTTAGCATAATGCCCTCCAAGTCCATCCATGTTGCTGCAAATGGCAAAATTTCATTCTTTTTTATGGCTGAGTAGTATTCCATTGTATATATATGCTATATCTTCTTTATCCATTCATCTGTTGGTGGACACTTAGGCTGCTTCCATATCTTGGCAATTGTAAATAATGCTGCTGTGAACACTGGGGTGCATGTATCTTTTCGAAGTAGTGTTTTGTTTTGTTTTTTTCAGATATATACCAGGAATGGAATTACTGCGTGATATGGTTGCCCTATTTTTACTTTTTTGAGAAACCGCCATACTATTTTCCATAGTGGCTGCACCAATTTACATTCTAATGGGGTTGTTTTTGATCTCTCTCCCTTCCCACCTTCATTAAACTCCTCACCTGGCCCTGTCAGATTTTATCTGCTAGATGATGTCTCACATATTTCCTTTTCTTTCCATCCTCCCTGATGTCACTCTAGACCAAAACACCAACATCCTTCGCCTGGACGACTGCATTAGCTTGCTAACTAGCCCCTCTACCTCTACTCTCGCCTCCCTTCAATCCATTTTCCTTAGAGCAGCCAGAGTAAATTAAACTATGTCTTCACCATAGCCCACCCATTTCAGATTAAGACCCTGCAATAGCTCCCATTGCCCTTAGGATAAAGACAGTCATTCCAATGGTCTGCAAGGGCCTGAATGGTCTGCTCTGGCCCCTGCCTACATCTTTAGCCATGTTTCATAGCACTTTCTCCCCCACTCAGTGTTGATACAAAATTTTCTGTGCAGTTTTCAGGAAATGAAACTGAGATCTATATTGATTAAGTTTTAAATTAAGAAGTCTACAAAATGTGTTTCAAGTCAACACAGAAATCTGTCATCTTAAGATGACTGATGGAGATAATAGGGGGATGGTACTGACTAATGCTGGGTTGACTTTTTCTTTTTTTTAATATAAAAATATAATTTATTTATTTTTGGCTGTGTTGGGTTGCTGCCCACGGGCTTCCTCTAGTTGCACTGAGCAGGGGCTACTCTTCGTTGCAGTGCACAGGCTTCTCATTGTCATGGCTTCTCTTGGTGTGAAGCATGGGCTCTAGGCGTGCAGGCCTAGAGTAGTTGTGGCACATGGGCTCATTAGTTGTGGCTCTTGGGCTCTAGAGCTCAGGCTTAGTAGTTTTGGTGCACAGGCTTAGTTGCTCTGCAGCATGTGGGATCTTCCCGGGCCAGGGCTCAAACCCATGTCCCTTGCATTGGCAGGCAGATTCTTAACGACTGCGCCACCAGGGAAGCCCGGGTTGACTGTTTTATTAAATTATTTGTCATGAGAATAATGATTTCTAGAAGTCAGGTAACAACACTTCTTATTAGCTGACATTCAGTTTGGGCTTTTATCTTTTTTTAAAATATTTCATTTATTTATTTATTTATTTTGACTGCGCTATGTCTTAGTTGCCGCACGCGGGATTTTCGTTGCGGCCTGTTTCATTGCAGCATGCGGGCTTCTTAGTTGCAGCATTCATGTGGGATCTAGTTCCCCGACCAGGGATCAAACCCAGGTCCCCTGCATTGGGAGTGCAGAGTCTTACCCACTGGACCACCAGGGAAGTCCTGGGCTCTTATCTTTTTCATTGAAGCATATGCAGTTAGTTTTGTTCTCATTCCATACTAGTGAGGTGGGTAGCATGGATATTTGTATTCCTTGCTTACAGATAAAGCAACTGAAACCCAGAGTAGTAAGATGAATGTCACATAGTAAGTCAAGGCCCCATCTCAGTCCGAAAGCACTGAGAAATAATAATGATAAATAATAATATTAGTAACAGATACTTATAAAGCACTTATTACATGCTAGACACTGTTCTAAGTCCTTTTCACGTATTATCTTATCTAATCCTCTCAACAATTCTGTAAGGTAGGGAATATGTTTGTTTTAAAGGCGAGGGAACTGAAGCTCAGAGCTGTCACTCAGGTAGTCAATGCTGCTTTTACGACATATCTTGAGTCCAGCTGTTTTTTTAGTCCCTTCCAGTCATTTATTGCTTTTGTTATGCTAGAGACTTAGTGATATAAAGCACAGAGGGGACACCACAGGCAAATGCATGTTCTTCACCAATTGCTGGGATTTTGTTCCCCCAATTCTTGTACTGATTGACTCTAAGAGAGCTGGACTGAGCCATTCACAAACCTTGAGGATTCTTGTCAAGCTTCACTTTAGCATGAAGCTCCCGCTGGAGGCAGGCTACACTTGGCCTCTCTTTTCCTCCAAAGTCCTTCTGGTACCATTCATTTAACCTTCTGGTTCCTACCATTCCAACGTGGCAGGGAGGGAAGAAAGAGAATGAGAGAGAGAGAGAGATTCTCCTGAAGATTGAGAGCAGAGCAAATGTAAGCCACTCATGCCTTTCTTCCTGCCTCTGAGACCCTACCCTCTTCCTCTTGGCCTTCCAAACGCCTCCAGCAGGAGGACTGTCTAGGCCCAGTCATCCTATACCAATCATATGAGACTTAAAAGAAAAGATGAATAATCCCCTTCACTCTTCTCACCAGAGATCTCTGCATTTGAGAATCCTGCTAAAGTAGATTTTTATGGTACTGAGAACGCCTTGATCCTATGAGGGATTCTTCTCCTTGGTGAGGGAAAATGTAGCCTCAAGTGCCCCTAGAAGTTAAAGTGTTTGACCCACAGTCAGCACTGGCCAGGCCAGACAGCAGGTAGCAACACATCAGTTACTGAGCTGGAACTCAGAGGCAGAAGCCCTAGCCCTTGGGTGGGTCTGACATCAGCAAAGCAGGATTTCCTTTATAGATGGTTGGGATATTAGATTGCAAGGAACGGGAATTGAGACTGAGACAGAAACTGATTTCACAGTTTAACTTGGTGCTAATTCCCAGGATATTGACAAGGGAAGCTCTTTAATTCTTTCTTGCTCATAGTAAGGATTCGTCCTGTAAATAGGAGTGGGACTGAGCCTGCAGGTACAAAGTAGGGAGAGACCATGAAGCAGGTAGGGCTTCCAATACATGATGTCAGGATAAATTCTTAGCTTATGTTTGTTTACCATCTCCATCTCTTCTAACTAGCAGTTGTCAGTTATCTCACATGCTCATGGATAGGCCAAAGCTTTGCCTCCTACCTGGAATCTCCTATGGCAGTGATTCTTAAAGGGTAGTCCCAGGACCTTCATCATCAGCATCACTTGGGAACTGGATAGAAATGCAAATTCTTAGGTGCTACCCGAGACCTAGTGAATCAGAAACTTTGGGATGGGGTCCCAGAAACCTGTGCTATGACACGCCTTCCAGGGGGCTCTGAGGCCCACTCAAGTTTGAGAACCACTGCTCTGTGGTGCTCTGCTGGCCCAGGCGATGCCTTCACACTAGTGTCAGTTTGTCCCAGAATCCTTATGTACCACAGGGTTGTCTCTTCTTGTCCCGTGTCTGGTGACCCTGGCTTTGTGGCTGTCTAGAATGGCAAATAATACTCAGACTCCCTTGCCTGTTGCTAGTATAACCACTTTAGTGTGCAAACATGAGTTCCAATCATCTATGCCTGCACAAAATCAAATCACAAGTGTAACATGGTGCTTAAGAGCCCAAGCTTTGGGGGCAGGCATATCTGGGTTAATATTCATGCTGTACCTCTTAATTATTGATAGTGCTGTATCTTGGACTCTGTAAACCTCTATTTCCTCATCTAAAAATGGAGATAACAACATGCTCTCACAGGGTTGTTGTAAGGACTAAAAGAGATAATGGACATAAAGTGCTCAGTACCTCGTGCTTAACAAGCACTGCATAATGGCAGGACTCATTATTATTGGCCTGCTTTCCCCAGCCTTTTCTGTTGTCATGGCATTGTGTAGGCATATGGTAAGTTTGGATATTTGGTTTTTCTCATTTGTTTTACCACTGAAAATATTTTGTCTTCCCCTTTGGAGAAGACAGATGGCACATATACCACTGAAGATCAGTGTGAAGGTTCAGAGGCTCTGCTATAGCAGAGTGGTTAAAAGTGTGGGCTATAGAACCAGATTTGCTTGGGTTTGAATCCTAATTCTATCACTTATTAGCTGTGTGATCCTGCACAACTTATTTACCACTCTGAACGTTAGTTTTCCCATTTGTAAAATGGAGATAATAGTAGTACCTGTTTTTAATGTAGGGATTAAATGAATGGAGATATATATATATATATATATATATATATATATATATATATATATATATATATATATATATATATATATATAAAGTGTTTGGCACAGAACTTGACATTTTATTTTGAAGATGTTAAAAAGCATGGAATGGACAGAATTTCTAGAGGAAGGGAATTTTGTGGGAGTGGGAGGGCACTGTATAAACACAGCCAGCCCCAGTATCAAAGGGCCATCCTGAGTGAGTACCTGAATGAATCACACGTGTTTTTTGGCATTGTGTACCTCCAGCTTTCTGTTTAGCGTGGCCCAGGTGTACTTTGCTTTGATAAAACGTATATAAAAACCAGTAAAGAAATAATGAACATCTACCAAGAGACTCTCAGCTTAAAGCTAGGGCCTGTGGAAATACAGATGAAGAAGAGGAAATGTTCCCTACCCTTGGGGAACCTACAGTCTGGCTGGACAGATGAGATTAACAGCATGAAACATTATGAGAGAGTACAAGAGAGTATTAAGTGCTAAATGGTACAGCAGAGATGATACGTGCTGCAAGAATCCAGAGAATGGGTAGGGGAGGGAGGCGAGAGAGAAAGGCTTCTTAGAGGTAATGTTTTGAGCTGAGCTTTTAAGGATGGGGAGGATCTGGCTGGGAGGAGGGGCAAGGGTAAATGAGAGGTGCTTATCACATTGCCTAAGGACTCATTAAGGATTCTTTTAAGTACTTGACACTCTTAGGATGTTAGGATTCAATTTATCAAGTTCTGTTTACACATGCAAACATTTTGAATCACACTGGACTGGGAGAGAAAGATCTGGGGTCTTGCTTCATCCTCACACTAAGTAGTTGTGTCCACATGTTCAACTTTCCTTCTATTTTCTAGGCTTCTGTTTCCTCACTATAAAGTGAGAGGGCTGAACTCAATAACCTCTAAGATCCATTCCTATTCTGAAGATAGCCACACCCATTGCTAATGTTTAATGAGTGCTTACTCTGGGTCAGGCACTGTAATCTCTGTATATTTATCAATTCACTTAACAGCCCTTGTGATGGGATATGCTTATATCACCTCTTTTACAGAGAAGGGAATCAAGGGACAAGAAGGTTAAGTAATATGTTCAAAGTTTGTCACACAAGAGGGTCATGGACATGTACCACTAGTACCACATGGTACAGATAGGGTTTCTGTATGGACGAGATTTACAAACAAAGAAGTAGCAGAATTCTTGTGGTCCCCTGAACTCTCATCATGCCACGGCACTGGCCAGCCATAGATGTTCTATAGGCATAGATGTTCTGTGTAGCCAAGGTCCCAGCAGGGTTGGGCTGTGTCTGGGCCATCACACTAGACTTGGGACAGAGAGCACACCAAGTGTGAAAGTGAGCCTTATCCCTAACTCACATTACATTTATAGATTAGCCTAAGAGGAGCTAGGGGACACCTAGTTTTTTAAGTGACAAGAAATATATCAAAGAATCTCCCAGGTATGGGACCACACCAGGGAAAAGGCATCTGGAGCACTAGGGTCTGCATACTGAAGGCCATAGGAACAGACTTGTCTTCTCAGAATGGCGACATTAGCCAAAAGCCTTATCTCTCTGCAGTCATGTTCAGTGCAGCTGAGCTGACTCCTGGTCAAACTACCAAAAGGGGGAGGGAAAGTGCCACCAGCATCATCTGGATAGTTTCCTATCAAGGACATCCAGCAGAGTTGGAATCAGACTCAAGCAGTGTGGTGCCAGAGCCCGCATTCTTAACCAATTAACCTTGCACTGTCATTTCTCATACTTCTGCTAAGTATAGTGGTGGTTTTACAACATAAGGAAAGCAAGATATCTTTCCAGCCAATAAAGCCTGAATTTGAATCCTGCCTCCTCCACTTACCAGATGTGAGGTAAGTTATTTAATCTCTCTAAGCCTCAGTTTCTCTAGTTGCATAATGATGAAAATAGTCCCTATTTCCCATGTTTACTCCGAGGCTTAAGTGAGGCAATCAATGTAAAGTTCCTAGAACCGAGCCTGGCGTATAGGAAGTGCTTAGAATAGTGCGACTGCTGTTATCAGTGGTGCTGTTCCTGTTCCCGGCTTACCTTCCAGAAGGGCTCAGTTCTGAGATAATCCACAAGATGTCTCCCTGTCAATAGAAAGCTCCGTAGCAGGGCTATGTGTATAAATATGTATATCTGAGGATCTGAGTTCTTGGAAAATGACTTTCACGTCCATGCCTGCCTGTGCAAAAACATATATTGAACCATGTGCCCAGGAGGAAATCATAGTTGGCTTTGCAACCGATGCACATATGGTTCTTGAGGCAGTTCTAAGGAGAGCCGGTCGCTTTCCAGGCTGTGTGTGGGCGGCGACTGCATCCCTACAGTACAGCCCAATCATGATGCAGTGGAAGGACTTTGAGGATCTGTAATTATGTTCCTTTCTCAAGTCCTGAGGGAAGTATGTGGATCTTGAGGAGTGTGTATGTGTGTGTGTGTGTGTGTGTGTGTGTGTGTGTGTGTGTGTAGGCATGTTTGTGTGCCCATGTGCATAGTGGGGACAGAGAGAAGCTGGGGACATATGTTTACCCCCCCCCCTCCATGGACAATTTTGCACCAAACATGGAAGCATTTTTTCACTTCCTGTTATTCTGTGGAGTTTGTTTTTGGTAGGTCCTTGTGGTACAGGACACAATTTCAGAAAGATACTCTGCTGTTTGTGTGGAACAGATAATACCAGACCTAAAATAATTACATGTATTCAGGATGGTGGAACAATAAGAAATCTAAGTGTGGAGGCTGCTTGTGCAGCAGGAGCAATATAGCTGTAGAGTCATTTTTCTTTTAACCACTTGAAAAATTGTTTCTTCTAGGTCAACACAGGAGAAAGAAAACATAACAGCTGTTTTTGATTATTTCCTGCCTTCGATTCAACTTATTTGCATACTGAGTAAAGGGCCTACAGCCTGGCAAATATTTTGCCCATTCGTCTTTTGTACATGGGCTTGTGTCTCCTAAGGATAATTTCCTTTGTTGTTTCTGAATGAAAGATGACAGTGTCTTGGCTGCTATTGCTGCATCGCACCACTTTGTTCTGGGAAGAGAAAACGGCCTTTTTGTTGCAAACTCTCCAGTATTCTGGATATTTTAGGCAAAGCTCATGGCCCTGTTTGGAGCAGAGCAGGTTTGGGTTGGGACTGCTGAAAGATCTTTCGGCCTTAGAGAAACTCAGATATTGAGACTCACAGAAAGGTCTTTTGCACCCTCCAAGCACTCCTCTCTTCCCAGGCACTCAGAGTCCTTATGCTGCCTCCACTGTGCCCCCATTGTTTCATCTAGACTGGTCGTTTCTGGATAACACTCTAAGAGCCAGATTTTTTTTTTCAGATTTCCATCCTTTGCCTGAGTTTCTGCTCTTCAGTGTCTTTACCTCTATTTCCCAAGGTTGTCCTTGGCTTCATGCTTTTCAAACTGGACTTAGCAAAGCCTGGATATACATGACAGTGTGGCAGGGGGTATGTGTAGCCCCCTCCTGGACTGTCACTTTTTCTTGGTGACAACTAATTTGAATATATTCTGGAGCAAAACGAAAAATTCTCTTAACTCTTTAAGATAAAATAGTAACTAATGCCCATTGAGTACTTACTGTGTACCAGACTCTGTTCTAAGTGCTTGGTACTTTTAATTAGGTTAATCTCCACAGCAACCTTAAGAAGTAGGTTACTATGTTTAACCCAATTATATGAATGAGAAAACTGAAGCATGGGGTGGTTAAATGACTTCTTCAGGGTCAAAGAGTAAGTGGCAATATGGCTGAGAGTTAATGCTGTTAGCTACAATCCTGTATTTGTCAAGGACAGATTGGGCTGTGCCCTCCAGACCTAGGGAGGTTTCTCTGCCCTTAGGTTAAAATGCAACTATGCTATGTAATGGATTTATAGCTTGGCCTGAACCTTTGAGCAAGGTAACCTTCACTTAAAGGAATAATTCTGATATTGGGTTGGGGGCGAGTGGTAGATTAGAGGAGGAGATAGCTTAAGATAAGCTTACCTCTTTATGTTGTCACATCAAATCAGATCAGAAGTTAGTCATCTTCTGTCATAAGATCAGGGATATAACTGGGTTTGGCAGATATAAGTTTTTGTCCACATCGCTAAGGGTAATTCATATGTTGAAGCCCTAATCCCCAGTGTTGCTGTATTTAGAGACAGAGCCTAGGATTAGTGTTCTTATAAGAGACACCTTGAGCGCTCGTGTGTGTGTGTGTGTGTGTGTGTGTGTGTGTGTGTGTGTGTGTGTGTGTGTGTGTGTGTATTCTCTCTCTCTCTGCCCCCTTCCTCTTTTCTTCCCCGCCCCCCCCCACTCACCTTCCGTGCACGTGCACAAAGAGGTCATGTGAGCACACAGCGAAATGGAGGTTGGTCTACAAGCCAAGAGAAGAGGCTTCGGAATGAAACCTACTTTTACAGCACCTTGATTTTGAACTTCTCGGCCTCCAAAACTGTGAGAAATATATTTCTGTTGTTTAAGCCACCCGGTCTGTGATGTTTTTTTAGAACAGCCATAGTAAGTTAATATAGGCAAGATATGTCCTGTTCCTTTAATTCTATAGATTAAATGTAATCTTCTCAGAGCTCCCAACATGTTGTATGGGCAGGAAATTCAATCTCAGTTATTTTTGGGGTTTCCTACATTCCTATATGAGATAATTGATGACTCCTGGGCTTTTCTTGTGCCAGAAAATCATGTGAGGGCCAGGTCCTTAGTGCGTAGTGGTTTCAGCTTTGGTTGTTCCTTGGGATCCCAGAGGTTGCCATTAGCAGGCTCCTGTTGACTGGTTTTGGGCACTGCTTCTCCGAGTGGGCCTGGAGATGCTGCTCATCAAGGTCTTCCCTTTTGACTGCTGATCTGTGTGGGGCACTGTGTCTCTACGCAGTGCACTGGCTTTGTCACTCAATTCTCTGACCTCTTTCAGTGGGTGGGAGTACAGCTCTGTCTCAGGCTCAGTGGCTTCCCTTTTCCCAGCTCAAAACCCATCTCTCTATGGAATGATGCAGCAGAATCCCCTTCATTAATCCTTTAGACCAGGAGTCAAAGAACTTTTTGTGTAAAGATTCAGATGTTTGGGGTTTGTGGGTTATATGGTCACTGTTGCAAACACTCACCTCAGGTAGAAAGCATGATATGTAAATGAGTGGACGTGCTCTTCCAATAAAACTTCATTTATGAGCACCAAAATTTGAATTTATCGTAATTTTCATGTGTTACAAAATATTATTCTTTTTTTGATTTTTCCCCCCCAACCATTTAAAAAAATCTGAAAAACATTCTTAGTTTACAAAACAGTCAGCAGGCTGGATTTGTCCTGTGGGCTGGGCTGTAGATTGCTGATCTGTTTTAGACTTTTGCTACTCAAAGTGTGGGTGCAGGGACCAGCAGTGTTAGCATCATCTGTGAGCTTGTTAGAAATGCAGAACCTCAGGCTTCACTACAGACCTACCCAATAGGAATCAGAATTTTAATAAAATCCCCGGTGAGGCACATTAAAGTTTTGAGAAGTAGCAATTTAGAAATACAGTGCTGGCTTCTCATTTCTGGACACTGAGGAGGGGAGAACAGATGCCAACATCAGTTATTTCTCCTCAGTATCATCCACTGCTATCTCAACATTGACCTTCCTACCTGATTTCCACTGTTGACCTTTCCTGAGTGGGGTAGCACTTAATAATGAGAGTTACAGCCAGCTTCCCATTAGTCATGCTAATCCATACATCATTAGCCCTTGACCTCAGAATGAATCATTTGATGTTTTTGGCAGATCTACTTTGCAAGTTCTGGTTTACTTCTTTCAGTGTTAACATTACCACTTGCTGAGTTGAGCACCCAGCTGAGTATTAGGGAAGAGATGCCTTGGGGCATTCTTGGAAACAAAGTCAGAACAGCCTGGAATTAAAATTTTGTTGTGACTAATTCCCACGGCATTAGCAGATTCAGTAATACAATGCATGGACCACTTCTACAGCAAATATCAACAAAACTGGCAGAATTTTTTTTCAACTGCAATGGTTTTAGGTACTGTATTAGTTTTTGTTTTGCAGGCTTTTAAAAAAATTGTGGTTTTTTTCCCTAGACTAATATTAAAATAAATATGTATTTCATGAGCACATATCCGTGGGCGTAGGGAGCTCAGA
This sequence comes from Pseudorca crassidens, assembly GCF_039906515.1. Taxonomy (NCBI): domain Eukaryota; kingdom Metazoa; phylum Chordata; class Mammalia; order Artiodactyla; family Delphinidae; genus Pseudorca; species Pseudorca crassidens. Next base: position 42,415,873 of record NC_090317.1, on the reverse strand, counting down.
GGTGTGGGGGAAAGTCTCCCTGAGATTAAAATTTTCCTGTAGATAATCCTTGAGATGATGTGCAACAGCCTTGTGAGGTGACAGTGTATCAGTAATTAAGATGTGTTTTACCTGCCTTGGGCTCTTTCACACTTTTTCTGAGGCTTCCTCGGTGAATTGTAGACCAACACTCTCATCACTAATTATCAGTGATTCCTGCGTGAGATTCCCAGGACCCCAGTTTTGGGGAAGCAGGAGACAGACTCCTGCTTTTTTCTCTTCTTTCTAAATCTTGTCGTTGTTAAAGTTTGATTTCCATTAATGCATGAATGTCACCAATCCAATGGAAACGCAACTCTTCTGCATGTGTTTTGATTACATTGTCAGAGGCCAGGCAAGGAGAGGTAGGAATAGCAGTGCTGCTCCTGTACTCTGTTATTTCTGCTTCCATTACTTGTCACATCTGTCAGTTTCAGGAACATTCATATATATGGAACCCGTATTTTTAGTACTTTAATTATCTTGGATGTCTAAGGACACAATTAATGTATCATGTTGGTCACACTGATGGGTTACAAAGATAGTAGGTAGCCCTGCAAGGGATTTGGGCTTAGGGAGTGGGTTTCCAAAGTGCTTGGGTATGTGGCAGATTAAGTAAGTAAATTCCCTTGGCTCTTAGCCTCTGGAGAGTCAGCCTCTGAAGTAAATCCCTAATGTTTACTTTGGTCTTCAAAAATGCTTTAAGACTTTCTTGTCTTCTCCTGCTCCTCAATCTTTTTAGTCTACAAACCACCCAGCTTGACTCTTGATTTGATCTTCCTTGCCAGTATCTTGTGTGCTAATCTCATCTTCCTGATGTAGTGGAATAATAATAGGTAACATTTATTGAGTGTTTACTCTGTGCCAGGTACTCTACAAACACTATCATGTTTAGTCCTCTCACATCAACCCTACAAAGTAGGTACTTTTGTTATCCCCAAGTTACAGATGAGGAAACTAAAGAATAGTAACTTGCTCAAGGCCACATGACTAGTATGCTCTAGAGCTGGGATTTTGGCCCTGAGTCCAGTGCACAGGCTCTCAACTGCTGTGTTATACCGCACTCAACTCAAATAACAATAGCTAACAATTACTGAGTGCTTGTTTACCTTTTGGCCAAACACGTGCTAAACTTTTCATATGTATTAACTCACTAATCCTCTTAAAATTCTATAAAGTAGGTTTTATTATTATCCATGATTTTCAGAAAAAGAAACTGGGGCACAGAGATGTTAAATAACTTACCAAGTCACACGATTAAACGATGATAGACAGAAGCAGCCTTTGGACCAAAGCAATCTGACTCCAGAATCTACATTCTTAAGCACTCTCCTATACTGCCTTCCAGATGCCTGCTGGGCCAAGGCAGAGGATGTCAAAGAGTGAGGTATGTCCATTTGGGGAGAGAAATGGGGAGGTAGTGGGAGCCACTATTTACTCTTTGCTAATTGTTACATGTGGGAATGTAAGCACAGTGTCCTCAGAGCTGCCAGTTTTAAAAAGAGAAGCCCCAGATCTGGACCTTTACATGAAATTTCCTTATTTTAAATATTGGCAAGAAATTCCAATTTTTAAAAAGCACTATTCTAGATTACAAAAAGATCTGTTGATAGAAAAAATTAAATTATAGATAAGGATATTTAATTCACAGACTTACAAAATATTTAGTGCTTCTTATGAACACTGCTAATTCTAGATACTATTGTTCAATGTAAGGACTCCCCACTTTCTATGTTAATTCTAGTGTTTTTAATAAGAAATTGACTCCCTCCCTGTTTTCACTGATAGTAAATCAGTTTAAATGATGGTTTATTTATATTTTAGAGTTTAATTCCTCAGCAATGCTGTAAGACTGTTGGAAGAAAATGTAGGCATTCAGAGTTTAATATACCAAGGATGCATGTTAAATTCTCATCTTTTTTCCAAATGTGGATAAGTTGTATGTAGAAATAAATATCCATTTATGTAAAGTTTGATGGCAGTGAACAAAAACACACATATCATGCCACACACACGTGGGCACACCTGTACAACACATCTGTGAGCCGCATCTGATCCGTGGGCTGCCAGTTCCCAACCTCTTGAGCTAGGGAATGTATCTTTTTTTTTTCCCTCCCTGTAATGGGTTTATAGCAGGCACTGACTAAATACATATTGACTTTTCTGTGTTCTTGTTCTGGCCTAGGTGTGTCTAAAGCCTGATGCCGTCTCTCAGGACACATCTGTCAATTTCCACTAAGAGACTTCTTTTCCTGTTTTTCCAAGCTGGCACCCAATTTTTCTTCTTCATAGGGCATTTCCAAATCAGTTGGAAGGGGCTTCCAATCTATCCTAAGCAGAAGCTGGTTCCATATAACATTTCTCAAAAAAGCAAGTGAGGATGGCCCAGGGGTTTCCAATCCTGGCTGTATATTAGAATCACTTAGAGATCTTGTAATAGTGCTGATTCTAGAGTTCCAGACTCCGAAATTCTGATTTAAATGGTCTGTAGTGGGACCCTGGGTATCAGTATTTTTTAATAAAAGCTCCCCAGGCATTCTAATCTGCAGCCAGTGTTGAAAGCTGGTCCAACTGATGAATATGTGTTTGTCAAAAGGTCCCAAGTGTCCACTTTGGGCCTTGATCAACTGCTTTCTCCTTCACTAAAGTCTGAGACTTTTGTAAGGTAAAGAGTCCAACTAGGGTAATCATATCTTTATGTATTTTCTTCTCGTAAACCACACTACTATTGCATCTAGTTTTTCCATAGTGGCTGGGTAAATAGGCAAGAACATGAGCTAAAAGATGATGTTGAAGAGGGTGGGGCAGGTAGCTTCTGAAATGGCTTCCAAGGATCTCCACCTCCTGGTATTCCCATGCTTGTGAAATCCTCTCCTTTTTTATGGGGGCTAGACCTAGTAACTTCTTTCTAACAAATATAACACAGCAAAAGTGATAGGATGCCACTTCTATGATTAGGTTACAGCAGATTGTGACTTCCATCTTGCTGGCTCTTTCTCTCTGGCTCTATTTGCTTGCTCTGAGGTAACAAGTTGCTGACCTAGGAGAAGTCCAGATGTCAAGAAAATGAGGGTAGTTACCAGTGAGGAACTGAGGCCTTCAGTAAAAGCTTATGAGGTACTAAATCCTGACAACAACCAGGTGAGTGAACTTGGAAGCAGATCTTTCCCTAGTTGAGCTTTGAGATGATTACAGCCCTAACCAACACCTTGGCTGCAGCCTTTTGAGAGATCTTGAGCCAAAGGACCCACCTAAGCCATGCTTGGATTTCTGACCCACGGAAACAGTGAGATAATGTCTTGTTTTCAGCCACTAAGTTTTGGGGTAATTTGTTACACAGCAATAGGGAACATACAGAGGGGATGATGAGGGATTCTTTTTACAGCAGGAGAGTAAGAAGTGGTTCCCCAACTTTAGCATACATTTAAATTCCTTGGGAAGCTTTCTGAAGTGCAGATTCTTAGGCCCCACTGTCAGAAGCTTTCAATTCACTAGGTCCGAGGTGAATATGCATGTATATCACACACCCTAGGTATTTCTGATGCAGGTGTTCTTTGGAATTACATTTACAGGACTACCAGCCAGGAGGTAGAGTCAGCCTTAGGAGAGACAGAGAAAATGTTGGAGGACCAATGATTGCTAAGGTCTGTTGGCCCAGTGGAACAGGCTTTATGGAAGGTTTTTGGATTAATTAGGTGACATGTTGAAAGGAGTACTGAACTTTGAACTAAAAGAAGCCTTGTTGAAATTCTGCCATTTGCAGCCACGTGGATGGACCTAGAGAATATTATGCTTGGTGAAATACATCACACAGAGAGAAAGACAGATACTGTATGATATCACTAATATGCGGAATCTAAAAAACAATACAAACAAATGTGTACGCAAAACAGAAACACAGACAAGGAAAACAAGCTAATGGTTACTAAAGGGGGGGAGGGGCAAATTAGATGTAGGAGATTAAGAGATAGAAACTAATATGTATAAAATAGATAAGCAACAAGGATACATTGTATAGCACAGGAAATTATAGCCATTATCTGGTAATAACTTATAATGGAGTATAATCTGCAAAAATACTGAATCACTATGCTGTATACCTGAAACTAATATAATATTGTAAATCAGTCATACTTCAAAAATAGTAATAAAATAAAATAAAATAAGACTTGGAAGACTGTGAGGCTTCTGACTTGGAAGTCAGAAGATTAGCCCGATGGTGGTGTACTAGATGAGTTGAAAGGGAGAGACAGCATTTGCTGCATAATATACCACCTAAAAAGGTAGTGTTTTTTCTTCTTTTTTTTCTTTTGGTTTAACACGACAGAAATTTATTTTCTCTGAGTTATAGAGGCAAGAAATCTGAAATCAGTTTCACTGGGCCACAATCAAGGTGTCTGCAGGGTTGTGCTGCTTCCAAGAGGCTGTACCAGACAATCTCTTCTTGCTTCTTCCAGCTTCTGGTGGCTACTGGCATTCCCTGGCTTGTGGCCATATCACTCCAATCCCTGCCTCTGTGATCACACTGCCTCCTCTTTTTCTGTCTCAGATATCCCTAAGCTCCCTCTTATAAGGTCTCTTGGGGTTGCACTTACCCAAGGGCCCACTTGGGTAAGCTGGTACAGTTTCCAAATCTCAAGATCCCAAAAGATAGTGGTTTAAAACAACAACCATTTATTTTCTATGACTCTGTGGGTGGGTAGTTTGGACTGCACTCAGCTGGGACTGTCTCTGCTTCATGTTTGTCATTTGGGTTCACTCATCCATTTATGTCAACTGGCCTCACTTGTATGTCTGGTAGTTGGCTGGTTGTCAACAGAAGTGATGGAAATAACTGGGCTGTGTGTCGTTCATCACCAGGTGTGCTGGCCTATCTCATTCACCTAATGAATGAGGTTGCTGAGAACATCAAGAGAGCAAGACCCAATGTGCAAACACTTTTCAAGTCTTGGCTTGCTTACTGGTTTTTAAAAAAATTAATTAATTAATTAATTAATTTTTGACTGTGTTGGGTCTTCCTTGCTGCATGCGGGCTTTTTCTAGTGCAGAGAGCAGAGGCTACCGTTTGTTGCAGTGTACAGGCTTCTCATTGTGATGGCTTCTCTTGTTGTGGAGCATGGGCTCTAGGCGCTCAGGCTTCAGCAGTTGTGGCACGTAGACTCAGTAGTTGTGGCTTGTGGGCTCTACAGCGCAGGCTCAGTAGTTGTGGCTCATGGGCTTAGTTGCTCCGTGGCATGTGGGATCTTCCTGGACCAGGGCTCGAACCCGTTGCTCCTGCATTGGCAGGCAGATTATTAATCACTGCGCCACCAGGGAAGTGCCTTGGCTTGCTTATATTTGCGATTGTCCCATTGGTCAAAGTAAGTCATGTGACCAATCCCAGAGTAGGTGTGGGAAGGGACTAACAAAGGACGTGGATGTAGGGAAGCTTATTGATTACTGCAGTCATTTTTTTCCCAGACAATCTGTGATAGACTTGGTAGTACCTTTTTTCTAGGATCTTTGTGAGAATTGGAGATAATGCATATCAAGAACTGAGTGAAGTGACTGGTATACTAGGTACTTAGCAAATGACGGCTAAAGTGTATTACATTTTACCTGACATACAGTAGGTGTGTAGTTAAGGAAAGTTCTCTTTTATGCCCATTCTCCTTCCCTCATTACTTGGCTATTAGAAGAAAACTGTGATCCAAGAAAAGACCCCACAAAAACAAACAAAAAAAGCAAACAAACCCACATCAATGATTTTAAATTTAATTGAATTTTTGTAAATTAAACAAACATCCACAACAAAACACCAAATGAAAAGAAATTCCTAGACCCAAAGTAACAGGATTTTGGGACTGAGCACACACTTTATTATTGTACCTTCTTCACCCCTAACGATAGAGTCTAGTGACTCTGAGGCCATGCAGGATACTGGGTGTCCAAAGAAAAATTTCATTATAGTGACCAAGGCAGTTAAGAGGACACAGACATTTAACAAAGAATTTCTACACCTGGGAGTTGAACCAAAACAGGTTTTGGGGTTAACTCTGTTTTCCAGACAATTCCATTGAAATCCTTGATTCTTTGAGTTAGAAGGGACTTCAAGAGGCCTTTGCATTTTAGACCCTCCCTTCCTCCTCAGCAGTTCTCAAACTTTTTGATCTTAGGGCTACTTTACATTCTTAAAAATTATTGAGGACCCAAATGTGCTTTTGTTTCTGTGTTTTATATCTATCAATACTTACCATATGAAAAATTTAAACTGAGAAAAATTTAAAAAAACCCAAAAGAGTATGCAGCATGTATTTAGTTACTTGTCAAAGCAATGTTTCATCACATATCATATAGCTCCTGGAAAATTCCACTGTACATTTATAAGAGAATGAGAGTGAAAAAATAATTGCTTAGAATTATTACAAAAATGGTTTTGACTTCACTAAACATCTGAAAGCGTTTCAGGGATTCACAGGGGTCTCTGGACCACACTTTGCAAATTGTTGCTCTACAGTCTTCCTGTTAGATAGGAGTTGCTCAACTGAAAAATTTGGAGGCAGTGTGTTATAGTGAAAAGGTTCCACGTTGGACACATGAGATTAATTTCCTCATCTATAAAATGGGGATGATAATAATTAAATCAACCTTATATAGTTGTGGAGATTAAACAAAATAAGGCAATGCACCTAACTTATATTAAGGGCCTTGTACAAAACCTGGTATATGTCAGGCTCTCAATGAATGTCTGTCCTCCCATCACTGAAATAAATACCTAGTATCTCACTGCTTCATGAGGCAGCTTATTCAGGCTCTGGCTTTTAGAAATATTCCTCCTCCTGCCTCTCTGTGATTTCTATCCCATAGCTCTAGTGCTTATTCTTCTGTACAGAATAAGGCAAAGCACTTGAGTTTTAGATTAAAGCAGTTGTGGCACCTTTAGTTCTTCTTTCTTATAAGCTATGTTATGGTTGTCAGATTATCCTGATCATTTTGTCTCTGGATGCAGTAGTTCATTAAACAAATATTTATTGAGCACCTAAATGCTATGTACCAGTAGTGAAAAAATAGACAATCCCTTTCCTTTCCTGAGGTTTATATTCTAAGTGTAGGAGACAGATCAAAAGTAAGTAAGCAAATATATAACAGATGTGATAGGCCCTACAATGGAAAACAAAGCAAGGTAGGAAACAGCAAGTGATGCGGGAGTTCTCTTTTACCTAGGGTGGTCACATAAATGCCTCTCTGAGGAAGCATTTGAGTAGAGACCTGAATAAAGTAGGAGGGCAAGTTAGGCTGAGGAAAAAGTCGGTGCAAAATTTGAATGTTATTCTAATCGTGATTGCAATCTACTGGAAGATTTTAGGTAGGAAAATGGAGTGCTATGCAGGGAGATCAGCTTGGTGCTTTGTGACCACCTAGAAGGGTGGGATAGGGAGGATGGGAGGGAGGTGCAAGAGGGAGGGCATATTGGGATATATGTATACGTATAGCTGATTCACTTTGTTATAAAGCAGAAACTAACACACCATTGTAAAGCAATTATACTCCAATAAAGATGTTAAAAAAGATATATTTGGGTAATTGACAAAATTAATTAATTATATAAATATTACTAAATAAATGTTTATTTTGCTGAATTTGAAAATTGCAAAAAATAAAATATAAATGGTGATCAGAGGTATAAATACTAAAAAAAAAGGAGTGCTATGAATTATGTTTTAAAAATATCAGTCTTGCCATTGTCTGGAGAATAGACTAGGGGAAAAGAATAGAAGCAGAGAGAACAGTTAAGCAGTTCTTGAAATAATCCAGATAAGAGGTGATTGTGCCCTGGAGGTAGTGAGAAGTTAAGTTAGGGTAGAAGGCAGAGCCAGCAGGGTTTACTGATGGATTAATGAATTAAGTGAGGGACAAGGAGGAATCAGGGATGTTACCCTAGGGTTTTGGCCTGAACAACTGGATGGGAGGTGGTACCATTTACTAAATGGGGAAGACTGGGTGAGGAACAAGGTGGAGAGACAGGATCAAGAGCTCTGTTTAGGATATATGTTAAATTTGAGCTATCTATTAGATATCCATATGGAAATATGGAGTGAATAATATAATCTGGAGCTCAGGGAAGAGTCAGGGCTTGAGATTGCCATTTGGGAGTCCTCAGTCTGTAGATAGACAAGAGATAACATTCAGTAATTGAGCCCTGGAGCACTCCAATGGTTGGAGGTTGGGAAGATGGGGAAGAACCAGCAAGGGTGTCTGAGAAAAAGTGGCTGAGACATAGGAGAATAAAACAGGAGACTGTGTCCTCACAGAAGCCAAGATATGTTTCAAAAAGAATGGAGTAATCAACTGAGTCAAATGATGCTGAGAAGTTTAATAAGGTGAGGAATAAGAGCTTGCTTTGGCCTTGGCAAAATGAAGGTTGTTGGTAACCTTGGTAGGAGTGCTGTCAATAGCAATGAGACACAAGCCTGTTTTGAGTGGGTTGAAGAGAGAAGGAGAGTTGAGGAAATGAAGACAGCACTATAGACAACTATTTTGAGGAATTTTGCTATAAAGAGGAGAAAAGAAATTGTGACATAACTGCAGGTGGATATATGGTCAAGGGTCTTTTTGTTTGTTTAAGGGGGGAGATTTTGTAGCATGTTTATATGCTGATGGGAATGATCCCTCAGCATACTGATGGAAAGAGAAATTGGTGACATCAGAGAGAGAGAGGGGCCTTAACTGCTGGAGCAAAATGCTTGAATAACTGACAGTGGAAGAGGTTCTGTGCACAATTGGAAGGACTGGCCTTACAGGAATGTGCAGTTCCTCCTTAGTAACAGGGTATATGGATAGTGATGCAGGTAAGTTGATAGACTTGTTTGGTTGAAGATGAGGCAGTTCTCTTCTGATTGTTTCTATTTTCTCCATGAAATAAGAATTGAAATCATCAGCTGAGAATTCTGAAGGGGAGTTTTTGAGGTTTCACAGGGGAAGAAAGGCATGAAATAGTTGCCTTAGAGAGAAGGAAAGTGAACTGACTAGGAACATCTAGAATTGTCAGGCATTGCTGAAGGCTCACTTAAGATTTCTGGTCAAATTAAATTTAAAGTGGGACCATTCTGCTGTGTAAGTGGAGTCGTTCTTAATCAGGACTAAGTCCAATGGAGGGAGTACAAGGACACCTCCCCTACTTGCAGATTTATATAAGGCAGTGGATATAATGATGGAACCTGGGATTTAGCTGGGTAGTGTGGAAAGATATGAAAGGACAGATGGACAGTGAGGGTAGAAGGATCCATGGGTTGAAGGTAGAAGGTTATGTGGCAGAGAGGGAGGCTTGAAGTTGAAATTATGGAGGTGATGCAATTATTATTGGTCATGACAACATCTAGAGTATGACCATTAGAGTGTTTGGCTGTGCTGGGATGATGGGAAATAAAAGATTGTTTGAAGTGACTTCAAGGGATGGTGGGATCCAGGGATTGGCTATATTGTCCAGTGGATATTGAAATCACAGGAGAAGTGGTGGGAGAAGAAAACTGTGAGCCAGGTGCTAACATTTCCAATGAATGAATGAAGGAGAGTGACTAAGAGGTTGATTGAGGGCAGCCATAAGGAGAGTTGGCATAGTCGATGGTGTACACTTAAATTGGGATGGGGTTTTTGAGGAAAGAGGAGAAATGGCCTGGAAGTGGCAAAGAGGAGGAAGGAAAATACTCCTCTACCTCCAGGTTCAGTGAGTGATACGAAGGGTACGGGAAAGAAAACATCCACCATCTGAGAGGGCTGAATGGAAGAAGAGACCTCAGGGAAGAGCTATACTTCCTTTAGAACAAGAAATTGGATTAAATGTTGAAGATATAGAGGAATTTGCTGATGATGGGATTTGAGTTTCAGAGGCCATGGCAGGAGGGCTTGGGGGTTCATTGATAAGCAGGGTATTGTGTAAGATTAGGGAATATATGGAGCCTAAAGGGGTTCGGAATCCAGATAAGGATGCATGCTGGGAGGCTGGGACTTGTGGAGGTGACTGATGTAAACGGAGATGGAAGATGTGTCGGGATTAGTCCTGCTGAGCTCTTAGGAGGTGGTGGATGATCAGTGCTAATTAGAGACTCCTTCTGGGGCTGCTCTCTTGGCCACTTTGTATTGGTGAACTGGGGGAGAGGAGCTTACACCAGGGGCACTTGATACTCCCTGGCCTCCCTTAACATTTTCTGTGGTCCTTTTCAAGCCTGGAGTAAGAGATTTATTAGGGCTTTTCCACAATGATAGTACTTTGGGGGATTTTAAGTTATGCCCTCCAAGTCTCCGTTGGTCCCCACCAAAGCCATGTCAAATAAATACACGATCTAAATAAAAATGTGTGCTTGATGTGTAAATGCAGTTTAAAGACAAATACCCTAGCCACCCCAAGCACCTTCCAACCAGATTGCTACACTAAAGCCCCTTACCATTTAGTATCAAAATTTCAATCATACATAAAAGTAGATTCACATAATGAGCTCCCATATACCCCATCACCTAGATTTAACAGTTGTTAACATTTTGCCATCCTCGTTTCATCTCTTTTATTCTTTTACTGAAATATCTTCAAGTAAATTACAGACATTATGACATCTTATTCTTAAATACTTCAGTATCATAAGCCCTTTCTATATAGAAATTTTGAAGCTGCCACTGCCTTTTAAAATGTGGTGCCAAGAACTGGACAAGAGTGTTCCAGATGTGGACTGATCAGCTGAGTGTACAGAAAGCGTGACTAGACCCAGTTTTTGTTAATGCAGATTACAATCTCTAAAGTTAGTCATCTTAGAGGCCACGGCACACTATTGACTCAAGTGCATTTGTGGTCAGCTAAAGTCTCCAAGTGCTTTGCACATGAACTGTGGCTGTCAAATCAGGCTTCCCCCATCTTGTATTTGTATAATTCAATTTTTGTTGGTTTTAACCTATTGAAAATATCTTGAATTGGAATTCCGCCTTCCAGTGAATTAATCTTTTCCTGCTTTGGTTCATCAGCAAAGTTGATAATTAAACCTTTTATATATTCATGCAAGTGTAGAGTAGCTACTTTCTAAAATTGAAGGTTATGCTACCTCAAAATTGTGGAGACTGCAGTAAGATCATCTCAAGTGTTAAGAGTGGACTCTTTGTAGGGTAAATAATCTAAGTTAAGTGTTCTTGATTAAAGATTGAAATTCAATTCAAACTTTCTGGTTTAACAGACTTGTGGTGTCCGAGTACAGTTTTCTAAGACCTTCTAAATCATTTCAGAAGAAATATTTAATATAAGCAAATCACTGAACAGTTTCTTAGTAGAGCCTTAGAAACACCCATATTCATGACAGCTAAATCCAGGGGTTAGATTTGCTTTCTGAGAATTCCCTGGGTTTGCTTAGGTGGCTTCTCAGCCAACTGTCCTCACAATTACACAGGGATCGTTTTTTTAAACTCAAGTGTGTGAGTGAGCTGAATGGACAGCCCCTGCCTCTGTCTCATGCTTAGAAAATGGGACTGTACTGGGAACATGTCGTCAACTGCCAGACAAGTGATATTTTTGTAAATTTTCAAACTGGATATGTAATATGCCTAAACAGAAGGCATAGTCATGGCAATACTCAAGGCTCAAAATAGCAGATCAGTATTGTAGAACTCCGCATTCCTCAGTATGGTTCCCAATCCTTAGGTTATTTCAGAATGAGAGTTCTCTGACACTAGCCTTCATGGGGAGGCACCATACCATTGTAATTGAGACTATGGGTACTGGACCTTGACTGTCTAGGTCTAAAGTCTGCCTTACCACTTATTGACTCTGGGACTGGGGCTACTTATTTAACCTCAGTGGAGAGTAATTTCCTCATCTGTTAATGACGAAAATAGTACAAGCACCTCTTCTATACAGCAGTGTGAGGATTAACAGTGTTAATTCAGGCAACATACCAAGCATTTAGTAAATGTTAGCTACTATTATTTATCATGGTTCTGATAGTTCTATGGGGACCCAAGTTATTGGATACCATTTGGTGCCATGTTCATGAAGTTCTTCATCTACATTTAAATGCATCTAGTCTAGGGATGCTCTAGGCTGTCATGTAGCCTCCTGTATTTACCTCATCATCCTAATTTTCACTCGCGTGCATCCAGAGGCCTGGTAAGAACAATTTAAAGGTACATGGAGAGTAATTACACGTCTTCTGCTTTGAGCAAGCCAAAGTAGTAGTTCTGGCCTCTTGATTGCTCGTTCTACGTCTTCAGATTAGTTCCCATGGTGGCTGACAACCACACTAACGTTCCAGGGGAAGAAATAAATACAGGGAATCCTACTTTTCTTCATATATGAATCTACAGGTACGTACATTGCTTTCAGCATCCCAGTAATCACCTAGGAAATGATAGTGATCTCCCATGTATATCCACTTACGTGGTAAGAAAACTACTTAAAAACAGTGACAAAAATTGACACAAGTAACTTTGATAGGTATTGCCCAGAGAAAGAGTTGACATGTATGCCTTTTTCTTTTTCTTCACTCTAAGTTATGATGTTGCTTTTCAATGACTGTTATGAGGGGTAACTATTCTCTTAGCCAATAGGAGTGTACATCTTGTACTTTCCATTACTAGACTTACCTTTTCCAAGAAAACAAAAGTAGTAATTCATTGTTTGAAACTTTTTTATTTTTAGGTAAGTTTACACTAACGGTAAAAATAGTCCAGAGTATTTCCGCATACCTATCACCCAGCTTCCCTTTATGTTTGCATATTATTGATATATAACCATGGTACCATTATAAAAACTAAGAAAATAACCATGGTAAAGTACTATTAACTAACCTATAGAATTTATTAAGATTTTACAAGGTTTTCTACTAATGTCCCTTTTTTGGTCCAGAATCCAGTTCAGGACCTCACATTGCAGTTAGCTGTCATGTCTTCTTAATCTCCTCCGATCTGTGACAGTTCTTCAGTCTTTCCTTATCTTTCATGACTTTGAGACTTTTGAAGAGTACTGGCTAGTTATTTTGTAGAATATTGCTCCACTGGGGCTTTTCCAATGTTTTCTCAAGATTAGATTGAGGATACATGTTATTGGAAATGCTAACACAGTGAGGTGCCCTTCTTTGTGCAGTCAATCAGGGGGACAGGATGTTGCTATACATTACGGGTGATAATCTTGGTTAAGGTGGTGTCTGTCGGGGTTCTCCACAGTAAACTTACTATTTTCCCCTTTGTATTTAAGAATATTTGGGAGGGATATTAGAAAGTATGCAAATATTTTATTTATGCTTATGATTTGCCCACTAATATTAACATTCATCAGTTGATCTTGCCTGCAGCAGTTATTACTGTGATGTACTAATGGTGATTTTCTATTTCCCTCACTCCTTGTACATTTATTAATTGGAAAATTGTAATTCTTCTGTTAGTAAGAGTTGTCTCTACTTTATTTATATCAGCTCACACTAATGGATATTTATTTTATTCTTTGGGGAATATTCTTATAATATTATCTTTATTTAGTTTGTTGCTCAAATTATTTCAGCTTTGGCCATTGGAATCTCTTTCAGGTTGGCTTCTGTGCTCAACGTGCCCTTTACCTTTTTCTAAAAAATCATATTCTTATTTTCATCACTACAAGATGCACCAGGTTCATCTTCTCTATTCCCTACTCCAGCCCTGGGTTCAGCCAGCCTTTTGTTCAATGAGGAATGGCATTTCAAAACCATGATCTGTGCCTTAAGTGTGCTTGCTATTGGGATATCACTGCTTCTGGCTCCTTTCAGTGGGTATAGGTATATATATGTGCTAACTTATACGTATACACATTTTTGTCTATTTCTCTATCTGGAGTATGTTAATAAAAAAACCACGAGTCTACATTGATACCTATGACTCCAACCCAGCATGTAGGGTTCATTTTAGTCTTCTCCCTTTCCTTATTTGTACCTTTTTTTCTCTGACCCTGAGAAACTGGGTTCTCATTATCTACAATATATTTATTTAATTTTTCAACCCTAGTGTATTTATAAAGTAGTTTCAGAATTCTTAATACCCCTGTGAGAAACGAATTTATGAACTAGAGTGCAGTGTTTGTACACCAGTTTTTGTTGTTGTCTTTAGCCTTATAGTAACCAGTCAACACCCTGTTTTCCAAAATTATTTAGGTCAGCTCCTTTCTTCCCCATCCCCTTTATCATGTAACTCGTTTGTAATATAGTTAGATTCATTTATCACAGTCTGCAGTCCTATACCCCTTCCCCCAACATTCTGGTTGAATTTTCTAAAATTTGCGTACATTAAAATTCACTGGGGACTCCCCTGGTGGCGCAGTGGTTAAGAATCTGCCTGCCAATGCAGGGGACATGGGTTCGAGCCCTGGTCCGGGAAGATCCCACATGCCGGCAGAGCAACTAAGCCTGTGAGCCACAACTACTGAGCCTGTGCTCTAGAGCCCGAGTGCCACAGCTACTGATGCCCACGCGCCTAGAGCCCGTGCTCTGCAACAAGAGAAGCCACCACAATGAGAAGCATGCACACCGCAACGAAGAGTAGACCCTGCTCGCCACAACTAGAGAAAGCCCACTCGCAGCAACAAAGACCCAACATAGCCAAAAAAAAAAAATTTCACTGAAGGATGTATAGTTCTGTTCTATGGGGTTTTGACAAATGCATATAGTAGTGTAACCACCGATACCATACACAGGACAGTTTCATCACTCCAAAAAGTCCCTCATGATGCTCCATTGAGGTCAGACCTTCGCCACACCCCTGACCCTTGGCGACCATTGACCTATTTTTCATCCATAGGATTTTCTCTTTTCCAGAGTGTCATATAAATGGAATCATATGATGTATAGCATTTTGAATTTGGCTTCTTTAACTTAGCAAAATGCATTTAAGATTCATCCAAGTTATGTGTATTGATAGTTCCTTCCTTTTTATAGTTAAGTAGTGTTCCATGGTATCATGCACCATAGTTTGTTTAACCATTGAAAGGCATTTATATTGTTTCTACCTTTTGACTATTATGAATAAGCAGTATAGCTTTAAGCATTTGTGTATAGGTTTTTGGGTGAGCATAAGTTTTCATTTCTCTTGGGTGGTTACCTAGCAGTGGGATAAGTATTTTTTAGAATGTATTTATTTAAATATCCAGAAAATAAAAAGGAAAACATATGTATTCAGTACTACATTTTTGTAAATACCATATTAATACTGTACCATTTCAGTGTAGTTTCATAACTACCTTGCACCTCCATTACCATTTACGTCAGAATATTCTGATTTTGGTCAAACTGGATGCATATGTTTTCTCCCAGAACTTCTGTCTTGTAATCTTCATAGTGATACAACATGTTATATTTTGGTTTATTGTTACGTGGATTAGAATCAGCCCTGAAACAAGTGTACATGGGTACAAAATGGGTAGTCTTGAAGCCAGATACTGGCCCTGTTTACTAGCCCCTGAAAAATGTTGACTTTATAATGACCATTCTTTAAGGAGATTATGCCCTTTGTGTAGTCAGAATGAGCAATGACCTACCTGAAGTTAATTGAGAGTCTTCTTCAAGAACCCCTGTCTTAATATATCAAACCTATCAGCTTGCTACGGAACCTGGAGTCGCTGCCATTAGCATCACTCTTCTGGGCCAAGGTTCAATCATTTCCTCTGGAAGTTTTCCATTCAAAATGCACATTTTTAATCTGGGAGGGCAAATGTTTAGCACATTAGCTAGCTGTCACCTCAGAGAGATCACGGCTCTGGTCTCTGAGATTTCTCTCTACTGACACCTTTCTGTTAGCAGGCAAATACTCATTTCTGTTTCGCTGAACTGTGAGCTCTTAGACTGAGGGCAGAGTTCATGTCTGTATTTCCTGTGCTTGGCATTGTAGTAGTTGGTCCACATATACATCTCGAATGGATGAATAAATGCCAGATGAGTACGTGATGCTTGAGGATAGAAGGTGGGGGATTTGTAGGGAAAGGCTCCCCATGTGTGGCACAGGCAGGAAAAGGCATGCCTAGGGGGAAGGGCAAAGCATGGGTCTGGAATACCAGAGAACAACAGGATGATATAAGTCTATTGTGGGAACAGTAAACAAGTAAATGTAGGAACTAATTGGAGGCCAGCTTCAAAGTTCAAAGCTTTGGGGAAGCTGTGGCTAAGGGTGTGAACTCTGAAGGGAGAATAGGCTAAAATTCCAGCCTTGCTACTTTCTACTAGAATTTGGCTTTTGCTTCGATTGAGACAGTGGTCAACTTGGGGTGGGGTGTTTGAGTAAACGAAAAATTTGATCTGACTTTTATTTTGCCAGGATCACTCCGGTTATAGTGTTGGGAGTAGAATGAGGTGGGAGGGCAAGGCCAGCATCAGAAACATCAGTAAAGAGGCTATGAAAGTAATCCACGCTAGAGATGAGAGTGGCTTAGACCAAGATGGATGCAGTGCAGCTTGTGAGAAGTGGTCAGATTCAGCATATGTGATGAAGATAGAGTTGTCAACATTTCGTGATGGATAATACTGGACCTCTTTCCTCTATGCCCAACAAAGTAAAATGAAACACTATAATGTCTATAAACTATAAAATAGAAGTTGATGTTAGTGGGTTAAGCAGAGCTAATTTCCCAGTAAAGCAAAAATTTCTTGATATGGAGTTAGCCTTGGATTCATTATGTTTCCACCAGCTGACATGAGGCTTTCAAGTCCACGTTTTCCTGCTGTCTTCTATAAGGAGCTTCAGCAGAGTAGTATTTACATTACCTCTTTTCCTGCCGATTGAATCTGTAGCAAACAGAGCAGTATGTACAGTTTTATCTCACTTGAGAGCATTTCTGACTGTGGATCTGTCACTCTTTATATGGGGAATAGAATTCTTTCAGGATGTATTTCTTGCAGGAAAAGCTTTTACCCAGTGAGGTAAATACACTATGAAAGGAATTTGATCAGATAAGGGTTCATGAACCCCACATTATCCACCCATGTACACACACTCAACTTCATGTATTTTAAGTGCAAGTCTCTCTGGCCCTGATATGAGAAGACAAAGCCTTGGTTAGAGTAACAACTGATATTCTAATCCCTGAGTAAAAATTTCATTATTGAAATTCTTCTATTGATTAGCCAGATGATTTTTATAGGATTGTGTAACAACTGCTCCGTGAGGATATTTGTGAATAGGGAAATCTCTGAATAGAGTATCCATATGTCACTCAGATGGGAATTAACCTCCTTAATTCATTAGCACCTCTCAGAATAGTTCCCCATCCCCTGCCTGCTCTGACATAACTAGGTATACAAGCAGCAAGGGGTGTGTTGGTATAGGGACTTGAATCCCTCTGAAGATGTGCAGTCTCATGACTGAGCCTAACTGTGATTGAAAAACATAGTCCACCTTCATTCCCAGGTCTGTGGCAGCAACTAATAGCAATCTCCAGGAGTCCTGTGTATCTGGGGAAGTCACCCAGGGGGAAGTCACCCAGGGACAGCAGGTAAATGCAAATGGTTTTGGGCAGTTTGGTTAAAACCCCTCCTTTGCAGGGATGACATTTGATCCATTGACTCTTTCTTTGAGGTGAGAGCTGGAAAAGTCCTGTGATTACTGTCAGTGTGCCTATCCACAGGGTAGTAGCCAGAGGATGAGCTCGCAGACAAGAGGGTGCCTGTAAATGCAAGTTATATCCCACTTATCTGAAAACTCAAGGGAAATTCCATTTTGATGGACTCTTCTTTGGGCAGGAGTAAAATTTTCAAAACATAAGTGTTGAAGACTTAAGTGATATTTTTAGAACTTGTCTTTTATTGTGCTTCAGTGTATCATAAAAAGTATACAAAGTCAGAAACTTTATTCTTCCATCATTATTTAAATATCAATAGATAAGAATTCTCAGTATGTTCATAGGGCAAATTACTAATTCCTGGAAAATGTATTTTTACAGAGTGCATTTTATGTCTGTCCATTCTGTAAAAATGTAATTTTCTGGGTAAATATGTATGTGTGTATATATATATATATATATATATATATATATATATATATATATTCAGAGCCAGTTTATAAACCACATAAGAATATCAGGGTCATGACTGTAATCTCATGACATATACACAGAGAATAACACAATGCAATCCAGAACCAGGCAGTGAGAAACAAAAAGGCCTCTGAATAATAAAAATATTTTCATTTATTCAACTTTTAACAAATACTTATTGAACAATTATTAGATGCTAAGAACTATTGTAAGAGATATGAATACAAATATGAGCAAAACAGATAATATCCCTGCCCTCTTATGTTCTAGTATGTGTGTTGAGGGAGATGTGAAACAAGCAATATATAATCAATAAAGCAACATGCAAAACGATTTTCATAAAGAGGCAAATGCTATAAAGAAAATAAGATGGGACTCTGTGATAGAGTGACTATGTTGGGGTGCCAGTGGAAATCAAGAGTCCTGCTTTGTACATGTTAAGTTTAAGATGCCAATTAGACACACGAAAGCCATTGCCAAAAAGTCATTGCCATAAAACTCTTGTTCATACAGAAATTCCTTAGGTCCTCTGTCAGAGCTATTTTTTGTTTTATGCACAGATTAAATGAACTTGGTTCTCTGTTTCTTTCACCCACAGCAGAGTAAAAACTTGGCATCTCTCTCTCTCTCTCTCCCTGTCTCAAGTACACAATCCAATATGTATAAAATTCCCTGCTGAAAATATCCACCCAACCTAACATGTTCAAAGCTAAATCTAACTTCCTCTTCACACTTGTTCCTTCTGTTTTTTATGCAGCTTAATGATTCCTTTATTCACCCTATGACCCAAGCTTATTCCTAGACTCTGCCCCTCCCTCACCCCAACATTCAGTGAATGACTAAGTTGTGTAGAATAATAAACCTCCCAAATGTCTCTCTAATCTTTCTCCTACTCTCCATCTGAGCTGCTACTACCATTCAAGACCACATTACTTCTTGCCTGGATTACCATATGAGCATATGCTGCTGAACCATCTTCTTAAATCACCCTTTACCCCCTACATTTTGGGTAACTCCTGCTTAACCTTCAAAATTCAGCTCAGTGATAACTTCTTCCAAGAAGACTACACAGACATCTCTGACTTGTCCCCCACCCCATCTAGATTAGATAACCTCTATTATATGTCCCTATAGTACATTGTGATTACATTTATTTTAGCATATATCACATGGTATTATAATTCCCTCTTCACTTATCTGTCCTACCATTGCACTGTGAGCTCCTAGATGTTAGGGACTGTATCTCTTATTGTCACATCTCCAGTGCCCAACATGTGTCTGACACATGATTGACACTCAGTAAACGTTTTTGAATGAATACATACTTGAATCAAATTAGAAGAAAGATCTGCTTAAAGAGAAACTGGCAATAATAAGGAATGATAGCTTATACTTGTATAAGTGAAGAAGGAAACAATGAAATAAGTCATAAAAATCTCAAAAAGTACCATAGTCTGCAGTCACTTAGCATTGGGACTATTAATATTATACTGTATTATAATTTTGTATTATAGCTTGTATATCATAATGCAATCGTTCCCATTAATTTTAAAGACATTGGAACATCTAGAAAAGACTAAATTATATTTAGTAGCCTCCATTTAAAAGTGTGGGAGTATGTACTACATAATATGACTTATGACTTATGACTGATCTACATCAAACCAGGTTTGGGAAAAACGATTAAAGAAAAATACTTTTAACACACCCAGTTCTGGATCCTATGTGTTTCCTTCAAATTGATTTGAGGGTGTAGATATAGATAAATGATATCATAACTGAAGCCCAAACCATCATATTATTTTTACACAAAGGTGCTATTGAGTTCACTTTCTGAGACCATCCTAAAAATCTCTCACATACTATACAATCAAAGAAAATGTTTCTCTAAATAGAAATGTCTTCAAAATGTTCATGATTCATATAAATAAAGTTATCAATGCTTTGATGTAAAGGAGCTGGGAATTGATGACTTGTGCCCAGAACCTCTGCTTAATTCCTCCATACCACTATACTTTTTGGCCTCATTTTTCCATCCCTGATGTTTGCCCTAAAACCATTCTCTCCTGTTGAGTAGCTCAACAAATGGCTAGAGTATATATACAAAATATAGGTAATAAAGATCTGGGTAACTATGAATCCATATTAAGTGGTAAACAACCTTCTAAATATTTGTTTAGGAATGATTGATGACCATCACTTGGAAGCAACAGAACCAGGATGAATTGTTGGGCACAGTCCACTCACTGCTTACATCTTCATAGCATGATCGTTTTTCTTTTTTGTTGTTGTTTTATATATATATATATATATATATATATATATATATATATATAAAACATCTTTATTGGAGCATAATTGCTTTACAATGATGTGTTAGTTTTTGCTTTATAACAAAGTGAATCAGCTATACCTATACATATATCTCTTCCCTCTTGCGTCTCCCTCCCTTCCACCCTCCCTATCCCACCCCTCTAGGTGGTCAAAAAGTACTGAGCTGATCTCCCTGTGCTATGTGGCTGCTTCCCACTAGCTATTGGTTTTACATTTGGTAGTGTTTGTAGGTCCATGCCACTTTCTCACTTTGTCCTAGCTTACCCTTCCCCCTCCCCGTGTCCTCAAGTCCATTCTCTAGTAGATCTGCGTCTTTATTCCCATCCTGCCCCTAGGTTCTTCATGACCATTTTATTTTTTTTAGATTCCATACATATGTGTTAGCATACGGTATTTGTTTTTCTCTTTCTGACTTAATTCACTCTGTATGACAGACTCTGGGTCCATCCACCTCACTACAAATAAATCAATTTCATTTATTTTTATTGGTGAGTAATATTCCATTGTATGTATGTGCCACATCTTCTTTATCCATTCATCTGTCGATGGACACTTAAGAGTGCTTCCATGTCCTGGCTATTGTAAATAGAGCTGCAGCGAACATTGTGGTACATGACTCTTTTTGAATTATGGTTTTCTCAGGGTATATGCCCAGTAGTGGGATTGCTGGGTCATATGGTAGTTCTGATTTTAGTTTTAAAGGAACGTCCATACTGTTCTCCATAGTAGCTGTATCAGTTTACATTCCCACCAACAGTGCAAAAGGGTTCCCTTTTCTCCACACCCTCTCTAGCATTTATTGTTTGTAGATTTTTTGATGATGGCCATTCTGACTGGTGTGAGGTGATACCTCACTGTAGTTTTGATTTGCATTTCTCTAATGATTAATGATGTTGAGCATTCTTTCATGTGTTTGTTGGCAGTCTGTATATCTTCTTTGGAGAAATGTCGATTTAGGTCTTCTGCCCATTTTTGGATTGGGTTGTTAGATTTTCTATACTGAGCTGCATGAACTGCTTGTATATTTTGGAGATTAATCCTTTGTCAGTTGCTTCATTTGCAAATATTTTCTCCCATCCTGAGTGTTGTCTGTTCATCTTGTTTATGGTTTCCTTTTCTGTGCAAAAGCTTTAAAGTTTCATTAGGTCCCATTTGTTTACTTTTGTTTTTATTTCCATTTCTCTAGGAGGTGGGTCAAAAAGGATCTTGCTGTGATTTATGTCATAGAGTGTTCTGCCTATGTTTTCCTCTAAGAGTTTTATAGTGTCTGGTCTGATATTTAGGTTTTTAATCCATTTTGAGTTTATTTTTCTGTATTTTGTTAGAAAGTGTTTGAATTTCATTGTTTTACATGTAGCTGCCCAGTTTTCCCAGCACCACTTATGGAAGAGGCTGTCTTTCCTCCATTGTATATTCTTGCCTCCTTTATTAAAGATAAGGTGACCATATGTGCGTGGGTTTATCTCTGAGTTTTCTATCCTGTTCCATTGTTCTATATTTCTGTTTTTGTGCTAGTACCATACTGTCTTGATTACTGTAGCTTTGTAATATAGTCTGAAGTCCAGGAGCCTGATTCCTCCAGGTCTGTTTTTCTTTCTCAAGGTTGCTTTGGCTGTTCAGGGTCCTTTGTGTTTCACAATACAAATTGTGAAATTTTTTGTTCTAGTTCTGTGAAAAATGCCATTGGTAGTATGATAAGGATTGCATTAGATCTGTAGATTGCTCTGGGTAGTATAGTCATTTTCACAATGTTGATTTTTCCAATCCTAGAACATGGTATATCTCTCCATCTGTTTGTATTATCTTTAATTTCTTTCATTAGTGACTAATAGCTTTCTGCATGCAGGTATTTTGTCCCCTTAGGTAGGTTTATTCCTAGATATTTTATTCTTTTTGTTGCAATGGTAAATGGGATTGTTTCATTAATTTTTATTTCAGATATTTCATCATTAGTGTATAGGAATGCAAGAGATTTCTGTGCATTAATTTTGTATCCTGCCACTGTACCAAATTCATTGATTAGCTCTAGTAGCATCTTTAGGATTCTCTATGTATAGTATCATATTGTTTGCAAACAATGACAGTTTTACTTCTTTTCCAATTTGGATTCCTTTTATTTCTTTTTCTTCTCTGATTGCTGTGGCTAAAACTTTCAAAACTATGTTGAATAACAGTGGTGAGAGTGGGCAACCTTGTATTTTATCTGATCTTAGAGGAAATGGTTTCAGTTTTTCACCTTTGAGAATGATGTTGGCTGTGGGTTTGTCATATATGGCCTTTCCCATGTTTGCGTAGGTTCCCTCTATGCCTACTTTCTAGAGGGTTTTTATCATAAATGGTTGTTGAAATTTGTGAAAGCTTTTTCTGCATCTATTGAGATGATCATATGGTTTTTATCCTTCAATTTGTTAATATGGTGTGTCACACTGATTGATTTGCGTATACTGAATAATCCTTGCATTCTTGGGGTAAACCCCATTTGATCATGGTGTGTGATCCTTTTAATGTGCTGTTGGATTCTGTTTGCTAGTATTTTTTTGAGGATTTTTTGCATCGATGTTCCTCAGAGATATTGGCCTGTAGTTTTCTTTTTATGTGACATCTTTGTCTGGTTTTGGTATCAGGGTGATGGTGGCCTCGTAAAATGAGTTTGGGAGTTTTCCTCCCTCTGCTATATGTTGGAAGAGTTTGAGAAGGATAGGTGTTAGCTCTTCTCTAAATGTTTGATAGAATTCGCCTGTGAGGCCATCTGGTCCTGGGCTTTTGTTTGTTTGAAGATTTTTAATCACAGTTTCAATTTCAGTGCTTGTGATTGGTCTATTTATATCTTCTCTCTCTTCCTGGTTTAGTCTTGGAAGGTTGTGCTTTTCTAAGAATTTGTCCATTTCTTCTAGGTTGTCCATTTTATTGGCATATAGTTGCTTGTAGTAATCTCTCATGATCCTTTGTATTTCTGCAGTGTCGGTTGTTACTTCTCCTTTTTCATTTCTAATTCTGTTGATTTGAGTCTTCTCCCTTTTTTCTTGATGAGTCTGGCTAATGACTTATCAGTTTTATCTTCTCAAAGAACCAGCTTTTAGTTTTCTTGATCTTTGGTATTATTTCCTTCATTCCTTTTTCATTTATTTCTGATCTGATCTTAATGATTTCTTTCCTTCTGCTAACGTTGGGGTTTTTTTTGTTCTTCTTTCTCTAATTGCTTTAGGTGTAAGGTTAGGTTTTTTCTTTGAGCTGTTTTTTGTTTCTTGAGGTAGGATTGTATTGCTATAAACTTCCCCTTTAGAGCTGCTTTTGCTGCATCCCATAGGTTTTGGGACATTGTATTTTCATTGTTATTTGTTTCTAGGTACTTTTTGATTTTCTCTTTGATTTCTTCTGTGATCCTTGGTTATTTAGTAGCGTATTGTTTAGCCTCCATGTGTTTGTATTTTTTAAAGTTTTTTTCCCTATAAGTGATATCTAGTCTCACAGTGTTGTCACCAGAAAAGTTACTTGGTACGATTTAAATTTTCTTAAATTTATGAAGGCTTGATCTGTGACCCAAGATATGGTCTATCCTAGAGAATGTTCCATGAGCACTTGGGAATAAAGTGTATTCTGTTGTTTTTGTATAGAATGTCCTATAAATATCAATTAAATCCATCTTTTTTAATGTGTCATTTAAAGCCTGTGTTTCCTTATTTATTTTCATTTTGGTTGATCGGTTCATTGGTGAAAGTGGGGTGTTAAAGTCCCCTACTATTTTTGTGTTACTGTCGATTTCCCCTTTTATGGCTGTTAGTATTTGCCTTATGTATTGAGGTGCTCCTATGTTGGGTGCATAAATATTTACAATTGTTATGTCTTCCTCATGGATTGGTCCCTTGATCATTATGTAGTGTCCTTCTTTGTCTTTGTAATCGTCTTTATTGTAAAGTCTATTTTGTCCGATATGAGAATTGCTACTCCAGCTTTCTTTTCATTTCCATTTTCATGGAGTATCTTTTTCCATCCCCTTCCTTTCAGTCTGTATGTGTCCCTAGGTTTGAAGTGGATCTCTTGTAGAAAGCATATGTACAGGTCTTATTCTCTTATCCATTCAGCCAGTTAGTGTCTTTTGGTTGGAGCATTTAATCCATTTATATTTAAGGTAATTATCGATATGTATGTTCCTATTGCCATTTTCTTAATTGTTTTGCGTTTGTTTTTTTAGGTCTTTTCCTTCTCTTATGTTTCCTGCCTAGAGAAGTTCCTTTAGCATTTGTTGTATAGCTGGTTTGGTTGTGCTGAATTCTCTTAACTTTTGCTTATCTGTAAAGTTTTAAATTTCTCCATCAAGTCTGAATGAAATCCTTGCTGGGTAGAGTAATCTTGGTTGTAGGTTTCTCCCTTTCATCACTTTAAATATGTTCTGCCACTGGCTTGCAGATTTTCTCCTGAATGATCAGCTGTTACCCTTATGGGGATTCCCTTGTATGTCATTTGTTGCTTTTCCCTTTCTGCTTTTAATAGTTTTTCTTTGTATTTAATTTTTGATAGTTTGATTAATGTGTGTCTCCACATGTTTCTCTTTGGGTTTATCTTGTATGGTATTCTCTGTGCTTCCTGGACTTGACTGACTCCTTTCCCATGTTAGGGAAGTTGTCAACTATAATGTCTTCAAGTATTTTCTCAGACCCTTTATTTTTCTCTTCTTCATCTGGGATCCATGTAATTTCAACGTTGGTGCATTTAATGTTGTCCCTGTTATCTCTGAGACTCTCCTCAGTTCTTTTCATTCTTTTTTCTTTATTCTGCTCCCTGACAGTTATTTCCACCATTTAATCTTCTGGCTCACTCATCCGTTCTTCTGCCTCGGTTATTCTGCTATTTATTCCTTCTAGAGTAGTTTTAATTTCAGTAATTGTGTTGTTCATCATTGTTTGTTTGCTCTTTGGTTCTAGATCCTTATTAAATGTTTCTTGTATTTTTTCCATTCTCTTTTGTTAATTTGGATCACCTTACTATCATTACTCTGATTTCTTTTTCAGATAGGTTGCCTATTTTGCCTTCATTTATTTGGCCTTGTAGATTTTAACCTTGCTACCTCGTCTGTAACATAGTTTTTGTCATTTCTTTTTTTTTTTTTTTTGATGGGTGGTGCTGTATTCCTGTCTTACTGGTTGTTTGGCCTGAGACGTCCAGCACTGGAGTTTGCAGGCAGTTGGATAGAGCTTGGTCTTGGTGCTGAGATGAGGACCTCTGCAGGCCTTCTGCAGTTAATATTCCCCAGTGTCTGAGGTTCTCTGTTAGTCCAGTGGTTTGCACTCGGTGCTCCCACCACAGGAGCTCAGGTCTGACCTCCAGCTTGGGAACCAAGAACTCGCAAGCTTTGTGGTGTGGTAAAAAAATAAATAAATAAAATAAATAAAATTAGAAAGATAAAAAATATATTAGGGAAAATAAAACTATGATTGAAACAACCGCAACAAGGTAAAATAAAACCACAAGAGAAAAAGGAAAAATAGAAAGGTGGGGAGAACAAGCCAAAAGGAGAGAACAATAACAAAGTATAAAGAATAAAATAAATTTAGAAAAATAAAAGATTAATAAAAATAAAAATATAAAACTATCAACAGTGATGAATCAACAAGGTAAAACAGAACCCAAAACTAAAAGAGGAAAAAAGAAAAAAAAAAAGCCTTAGCTATGGCGGTGGAGTTTAGGCAGGGGTGGAACTTAGGCAGGTGCAGGGTTTAGTTTGGGGCAGGACCTAGGTGGGTGGGGGGTGACGTTTGAGCGTGGGTCAGGGCCTAGGCTTAGGACCTGCAGGGGAGAGGCAGCACATGGAAAGGAAGGCCTCTGGAGTGTGAAGTTACAGAGTTTGGAGGTAGGGCCCTGAGTGAAGGTGTGTAGGTGGGGTTTATGCCCTGTGTGGTTGGAGGGTGTCTCAGAGGGTGCCTCCGAGTGTAGAGGTAGGGGCCTGGGTGGGGGTGTAGGGGAGGGGCTTGGGCTCCACACAGCAGGAGGGAGCCTCCGAGGGCAGAGGATTAGGCCCGGGAGCCCAAGAGGCTCCCCAGTGCCTAAATGGACAGGAAAGACACTGGCTGTGTTCCCTCCTGTTCCTTTGTGCTCCTCCCCCACTGTGTCCCTCAGGGTCTCCCCCGTTGCCCACTGGACCCCTGTGGGTGGGTCCTGCTGGGTGTAGGAACTCCTCCCCTCCCCCAGCCACCCCTCAGGGATGCCAGTCCTTGAGGTCCGGCCTTTACTTTTTCTCCCCCTTCCCTCCCTCCCACTTCCTCAGGACCCACATGGCTGGAGGGTCCTCAGTGGGCAGAGGATCAGGCCCGGGATCTCAGCAGGTTCCTGGGGCCCCAAGTGGGCAGGGTAAACCTGCCACACTCCGTTTTGATCCTCTGCCCTCCCAGTGGTTCCCCAATTCCCCCCCATTGAGCGTGGGATCCATTCCCCTGCCCTAGCTGCCCCTCAGGGGTGCCAGTCCTGTCCCGCCTCCACTTCTCCTCCCCCTTCACTCCCCCCAAGCCTCACATCCTACCCAATCACTGGGGGTTCCTCCTGTCCCCTTAGGTGTCTGTGTTCCCCCACCAGTGCCTGGTAGGTGCCCTAGTTGTGAGGAGAGGTGAATTCTGTGTCCTCCTAGTACACCGTCTTGACTCTGCCCCCAGAACAGGATTTTTAAAATAAGGGAAATATCGGAATGCATTTAATGTTTTACACTGGAAGGGTGACAAGATTTCTTTCAACTGAGATAGAAACCAAAATATTTCAGTCACTCCGGTGACACTAATGAATCACAGATATGGTGAGCTTGCCAAAGACACAGAAGCAAAATATATTCTTTGTTGTGCCTGAAGAATTTCAGGATATAAGTAGATTTTTATAAAGCCTTCAACTTTGAATAAATGAATGAATGGGAGGTGAATGAATGAGAAGTTCTTTTTAAGATGTCCTCTGCTCTCTGCTGAAATTCTGAAAACATTTTCTCAAAGACACGATGTTAGAAATGGTGTTATTTCTGAAAAATCCACTAAAATCTATCTGTATACAAACTGTAACAACAACAACAATAGCTGTTTATTAGAATTCACTCTGTTTTAAGCACTTTCTAATGTAATATCCACAAGAACTATATGATATTGGGTACTATTACTGATATTATTTTACAGATGAGGAAATAGGTTCAGAGTGCTTATATTTCTTGATCTAGGTTACACAGTAGAGACTGGTGATTTTAATTCAGCCCACAAATCACTCCCCTAACTGTTACACTATACTGTTTAAGAATTATGTGTATAGAGTACCCTTAAGTAACTAGTTCAAGATAAGGAACACAGGTGATCATAGAGATAAAGAATTAAGCTCAGGGAGTACCTTTAAGATGGAGGAGGAGTAAGATGTGGAGATCACCTTCCTCCCCACAAATACATCAGAAATACATCTACATGTGGAACAGCTCCTACAGAACACCTACTGAACGCTGGCAGAAGACCTCAGACTTCCAAAAAGGCAAGAATATCCCCACATACAAAGGTAGAGCAAAAGAAAAAAGAAAAAACAGAGATAAAAGAATAGGGATGGGACCTGCACCTCTGGGAGGGATCTGTGAAGGAGGAAAAGTTTCCACACATTAGGAAGCCCCTTCACTTCCTAATGTGGAGATGGGGGGTGGGCAGGGGGGGAAGCTTCAGAGCCACAGAGGAGAGCGCAGCAACAGGGGTGTAGAGGACAAAGCGGAGAGATTCCTGCACCGAGGATTGGTGCCGACCAGCACTCACCAGCCTGAGAGGCTTGTCTGTTCACCCGCCAGGGCAGGTGTGAGCTGGGAGCTGAGCCTTGGGCTTTGGAGGTCAGATCCCAGGAAGAGGACTGGGGTTGGCTGCATGAAGACAGCCTGAAGGGGGCTAGTGCACCACAGCTAGCTGCGAGGGAGTCTGGGGAAAAGTCTGGATCTGCCTAAGAGGCAAGAGACCATTGTTTCAGGGTGTGCAAGGAGAGGGGATTCCTTCTCCATCTGCCCACAGAAGGCAGAGCACCACCTAAACGAGCTCCAGAGATGGGCATGAACCATGGCTATCAGCTTGGACCCCAGAGACAGGCATGAAATGCTAAGGCTGCTGCTGCTGCTACCAAGAATCCTGTGTGCAAGTGCAGATCACTACGCACATACCCCCGCAAGCCTGTGCAGCACGCCACTGCCAGGGTCCCGTGATCCAGGGACAACTTCCCTGGGAGAACACAGAGCGTGCCTCAAGCTGTTGCAACGTCATGCTGACCTCTGCTGCAGCAGGCTCACCCCGCATTCCAATTATGACTACCATACCCCTCCCACCCCCCAGCCTGAGTGAGCCAGAGTCCCCTAATCAGCTGCTGCTGTAACCCCCTCCTGTCTGGGCGGGAACAGATGCCTGAGGGCGACCTACATGCAGAGGTGGGGCCAATATCAAAGCGGAACCCCAGAGTCTGTGCAAACAAAGAAGAGAAAGGGAAATTTCTCTGTGCAACCTCAGGAGCAGCGAATTAAATCCCCATAATCAACTTGATGTACCCTGCATCTGTGGAATATCTGAATAGATGAGAAATTGTCCCAAAATTGAGGTGGTGGACTTTGGGAGCAACTGTAGACTTGGGGTTTCCTGTCTGTGACTGATTTGTTTCTGATTTTTATGTTTATCTTAGTTTAGTTTTTAGTGCTTGTTATCATTGGTGGTTTTGTTTATTGGTTTGGTTGCTCTCTTCTTTTTTTAATTATTATTTTTTATGTTAATTAAAAAATCTTTTTTATTTATTATTTATTTATTTTAATTTTTATTATTTTTTCTTTCTTTTTTTCTCCCTTTTCTTCTGAGCCATGTGGCTGACAGGGTCTTTGTGTACCAGCCAGGTGTTAGGCCTGAGTCTCTGAGGTGTGAGAGCCGATTTCATTACATTGGACCACCAGAGACCTCCTGGCCCCGGGTAATATCAATTGCTGTGAATTCTCCTAGAGATCTCCGTCTCAACACTAAGACCCAGCTCCACCCAATTGCCAGCAAGCTCCAGTGCTGGACGCCTCATGCCAAACCACTAGCAAGACAGGAACACAACCCCACCCTTTAGCAGAGAGGCTGCCTAAATCATACTAAGTGCACAGACACCCCAAAACACACCATTGGATGTGGCCCTGCCCATCAGAAAGACAAGATCCAGCCCCACCCACCAGAACACAGACACCAGTCCCCTCCACCAGGAAGCCTACACAAGCCACTGAACCAACCTCAACCATGGGGCAAACACCAAAAACAATGGGAAGCATGAACCTGCAGCCTGCACAAAGGAGACCCCAAATGCAGTAAGTTAAACAAAATGAGAAGACAGAGAAATATGTAGCAGATGAAGGAGCAAGGTAAAAACCTTACAGGGTGGAGGTGAAAGGGCAAGGCAATCACTCTTCTACATTATATCTATGCTAAAAGTACAACATTCTGCTCAAATAACTTTAGTGCCTCCCTAATGCCTGGAGTATCAAGTTCTGATTCCTTACCTTGGTATTCAGGGTCTGCCACATGATGACCACAACCTAATTTGGCAGTTTGATCTTAGGCTATTCACATATACTCCAGACTAACTGCATGACTTGTTCTTTGGGTATGCTGTGTGCTTCCCTGTAGTCTTTGTGTTTTTGCTTAAACTGTCCCCATTCCCCCATTGACCTTTGCAGATCACTTCCCTTCTGCTCCTTCTATGCTTTGCTCCCCGCAACAATTTGTTTCTACCTGTCAAAATCATATTCATCTTTCAGTGCTCTTCTCAAATACCACTTTTGAAATAAGACTTTATTTTTATTTTATTGAGGTATAATTGACATACAACATTATATTAGTTTCAGATATACAACATAATGATTTGATATATGTATATGCTGGAAAATGATCACCACAGTAAGTCTAGTTAACATCCATCACCATACGTAGTCACAGAATTTTTTTCTTGTGATGAGAAGTTTTAAGATTTTCTCTCTTAGCAACTTTCTCATATGTGATACAGTATTATTAACTGTAGCCTACATGCTATACGTTATATCCCCAAGGACTTTATATTTTTATAGCAGTTTTAGGTTTACAACAAAATTGAGAGGAAGGTACAGAGATTTCTCATATATCCCTCATTATCATTATCACACACCAGAATAGTACATTTTTTTTTTTTAACCAAGGATGAACCTACATTGACAAATCATAATCACCCAAAGTCCATAGTTTGCCTTAGAGTTCACTGTTGGTGTTATACATTCTATGGGTTTGGACAAATGTATAGTGACATATATCCATTATTGTAATATCATAAACAGTGTTTTCACTGCCCTAAAAATCCTCTGTGCTTTGTCTATTCATCTTTCTCACCCCCAGAAATCACTGATCTGTTTATTGTCTCCAGAACTTTACCTTTACCAAAATATCGTATAGTTGGAATCATACAGTATGTAGCCTTTTCACATTGGCTTCTTTCACTTAGTAATATGTATTTAAGTTTCCCCGATGCCTTTTTGTGGCTTGATAGCTCATTTCTTTTCAGGGCTGAATAATATTCCATTGTCTGGATGTACCACAATTTATTTATTCACTCACCTACTGAAGGACATCTGGGTTGCTTCCAAGCTTTGATAATTATGAATAAAACTGCTATAAATATCCATGTACAGGTTTTTCCATAGACATAAGTTTTCAGCTCCTTTGGGTAAATGCCAAGGAGTGTGATTGCTGAATCATTTGGTAAGAGTTTGTTTAGTTTTGTAAGAAACTGCCAAACTGTCTTCCAAGGTGTCTGTACCATGTTGCGTTCCTACAAGCAATGAACAAGAATTCCTGTTGCTCCACACCCTCTTCCGCATTTGGTGTTGTCAGTGTTCTGGATTTTGGCCACTCTAACAGGTGTGTAGTGGTATCTCATTGTTGTCTTAGTTTGTATTTCCATGATGACATACGATGTGGGGCATCATTTCATATGCTTATTTGCCATCTGTATATCTTCTTAGATAAGATGCTTGTTTAAGGTTTTTGGCCCATTTTTAGATTAGGTTGTTTGTTTTCTTATTGTTGAGTTTTAAGAATATTTTTATATATTTTGGATAATGGTCCTGTATCAAGTGTGTGTTTTGCAAATATTTTCTCCAAGTCTGTGGCTTGTCTTCTAATTCTCTTGATGCTGTCTTTTACAGAAGTTTTTGATTTTAATGAAGTCCAGTTTATCAATTATTTCTTTCTTGGATCTTGTCTTTGGTGTTTTATCTAAAAAGTCATTGTTATACCCAAGCTCATATATTTTTTTCTTCTATATTATCTTCTAGGACTTTTATGGCTTTGCATTTTACATTTAG
Source organism: Pseudorca crassidens (assembly GCF_039906515.1). NCBI lineage: Eukaryota > Metazoa > Chordata > Mammalia > Artiodactyla > Delphinidae > Pseudorca > Pseudorca crassidens. The sequence continues at coordinate 42,384,191 of NC_090317.1, read as the reverse complement.
GTCTATGATCTATTTTGGTTTGTTTTCTCTTTCGAAATTTTATTTACTTGACTATTTTCTGAAGTTCCTAACACAATATTTTGAACATACATAGAAGTCCTCTTATCTAAAGTGATTCTACCTACATAGTAAATTGAAGAAGTCAGGTAAAGAAGAATATTAAGTAAACATGATATATACTTACCTTAAGCACATTAATGGAGAATTAGTTAAGAGAATATTTACTGTAGAAGGTTCTAGTAAATATTTGTTGAGTTTAATTGAATTTAACTGAATCTTTAGGAAGAAGCTTTTCCACCTTCCACTTTTATTGGCAATTTATCTACTGTGTTTATGAAAGGGGAAATGCAGATAGGATGACCAGTTTTATTATTAAAATTAAAATTTCAACCCTTGCCCCTTTTGTCACTCTTTATCCTTCCTCTGCACATATTTTTTTCTCCAAAGTACTTACCACCATCTGATATATTAAATAAACTATTTATTGTTTATTGTCTGTCATTATACAGTAGGATCAAAGGTCATTAAGTACAGGGGTTTTGGGCTCTTTTATTCACTAATGTGTTCCTGGAGCCCAGAACCAGTGACTGGTATAAAGTAGGTGCTCAATAGGGAATCCCTTGGTGGTCCAGTGGTTAGGACTCTGTGCTTCCACTGCCAGGAGCCTGGGTTCAGTCCCTGGGCAGGGAACTAAAATCCCACAAGCTGTGCAGTGTGGCAAATAAAAACAAAGTAGGTGCTCAATAAATATTTATTGAATGAATAAATGCATGACAGTATGGTATCACAGGTGTCATAACTGCAAGGAACTTTTGAGGTAATCTAGTTCAATCATTTATTTTATATAGCTATAGCATAGCATAGAAATTTAGTATGGGACACATAGATCTGTGTTCAAATCTATCACTTGCTATGTGATTTGGGGCAAATTACTTAACCTTTTTGTGCCTGTTTCCTCATATTTAAAATTGGGTAATAACAGTGACCTGATATAGAGCAAAAATTGTGAGGATTCAATGACATCATGCATGCAAAACATTTAGTATAGTGCCTAAGGCATGGTAGTTTTGCATTAATCAAAGTTTAGAAATAGAGATCACTTCAAGGGTTGACAATAAAAGGAATTTAATGTGGAGAATTGGTAATAAAGGGGATGGAGGAGCTGAGAAGCCAAACGGGATGATAAAGTAATCCTTAGATTAACAACAGAAAGCTAGGGCTTGGAGGAACAATGGAAGAAGGTGGTGTTAACGGAGCCCAGAGGCTTGTTCATCTGAGGTAAGCTTGAAATGTAATGGGCTTGTCTGTCAGGAGCTGAATCTATAGGGAAGATTCAGCTGCTATAGGAGATGCCACCCTAGTTGGAGAGGGAGGGAGAGAAACCCTGATTTCCCCCTTCCTGCTGTGTAACAGTCTCTCTTCAGTATCTCCCATTGGCTGAACCTAGCCGGAAACCAGATTTCGTGGGAACCTGGCAAAGGCAGACTACCGAGGTCCTTTGATTCAGAGCAGAACCTGGGAAGAATGAGGAGTGGCATGCTGTTTAATCAACAAGAACTATTATTGCTATTACTGGCCTCACTAACACAATGCAGAGCTAACCAGCTAGAGGCAGTTTGTTACATAAGAGAAAATGTTCTAAGTGATGAATCAGAGCCAGATTTTGTTCTGTTCAACACTATTTACATTAGTCATGATGTGACCAACTCACAAGGGATTGGTTGGATATTTTAACCCTTTGAGGTTCAATATATAATGTTTCTGAGTTGGATTACCAGGTGTTAGCTATGGACATAAGCTTTTCCCTACCCCTAAACTTAGGCCATTTCCCAATTTCACAACTAAATGTTACTTACAGTTCCATAGGATCCAACAAAAATTAATGTAAACTGAAACGTTTAATTTTTTTGATGCTCAGTTTAAACAGCCCGGTTATGGGCTAAATTTAAATTAAAAACTCAGCATGCATCAGATGGTTTATGTCTCTGTGTGACGGCTTTTATATTAAATGGTTTACATGAATGCTGTTGTTTATCTTGGAAACAGGTTGTCATGCATATTAATGAGACCCAGGTGTTAACTTCATGCTGTTTTCTTTCCAACGAAGAAAATCTTTACGTTAAGTTAAAGTGTTTTTACAAGTCTTTGTTGTAATAATTATAAGACATCATTTTACGCATCGCAGTGTTTACCAGGTTTATTTCCTAATTCCAGCTCATTTCTTAATTCCTCTCCTTTCCCACTGCACTTTTGCTTTTATATGCTGAGAGCCTCCGGCCAGATATGACAGTAGCCTGAAGGTCCGCAGGAGCTCAAGAAGGACAAACCTTCCTCCAGCAGCTCTTCAGATGGCAAGACTTCATGTTCATCTGTGTTCTGCCCAAGGTCATTTTATGCTCACCCCTTGTGGTTTTCTCCTTCCCTACCAGGAAGGGAGATTGACCAATTGATTACAGGTTAAAAGACCCCATATCTTTTATAATTTTCTAATATTTCCTTTGGGGGTACTTTCTTTTAATTCCTTTGACCATTTCTATAACTTTCTGTACCTCTCCAGCTTTTCTTAAAGTGCAGAAACTCGGGCTGGTTGGGCTTCTCTAAGAAGAACTGACTGATGCTACATATAGCGGGACAATAACTTTGTGGATCTTGCTTATCTTAGAGCAAATTCTCAGGGCAGCAATAGCCTACCTAATTTTCTGAGATTGATGTTGTGGGGTTGTGTTCAAAGAGACCACCCTCTGAATGAGTGGTAGGTACACACTCCTCTTGATTTTACAAACAGTTTTTGAGCACCTGCTGTATGCTGAGCATTGTGCTATGTTCTGGGAATACAAGTGTGTGTAAGACATCATCCCAGCCCTTGGAGAATTTGTAGTCTCACAGTGGAGACTCGTACATAAAGTTTTAAAAAGTGTGGTACAGTTTTTGAGGTGTACGTTGGGTAATTCTGAATCTCAGTACAGGTACCCAAACCAGCTTTGGGGTAGGGACCCTAGAGGAGAAGTAGGACTTTGTAATTCCATTGCAAGACCTTGTCTTAGGTTCATATGAGGTGAGAATTGTAAAGGAGATCCCTGAATAAAGCCAAGACCCTTAAAGAACTATACGTAGGTTGGATTTTTTTTTTTTAACCCATCAGAGCAGTGAGATTCCAAGAATATGAACTTTTCTTGTTTTGGCCTCTGGGTGGAAAAAATTCTCTCCTGAGAATTTATAAATACAGACCTGGATGTCTAGGGATGCCCAAAGTAAAGAGTTAAAGTACAGTCCCAAATACATAAGACTCCTTGGTTGTTTGGCAGTAGTAAAGTCAAAACTTGTCTAGAAGGATGCATGTTCAATTCAGGCAGAATAGAATTCCTAAAGATAAATCATCTTTAAAGATTATCTCCAAGTTCAGAATTTACCATAGAAAAGAGTTTGAGTGAAGGAGGTGAGCTAAGGGCATTCCTGGAAGAGAGAACAGATGTGAGCTAATAAGCAAGGAGGTGTGAAGAAACATGACCTATTCAGCATTTCAGTGTTACTATGGATTTATGAGGGAGGTGAGAGGTGATGGGAGATAAAGTCTGAGGAAGAGGTGGGGCCATGTTGTGGAAGGCCTGCTTACCATGCTGTGGAATGCAGCCTTTCACCTTGAATTTGTTCTTGGGGTGAAGATGGGGTGGGGTGGCATGAGGAGGAATGGAAGGCTATATGGAAGAGTAATGTAATTTCTTTGAGGTTAGGAAGGAAGAGATGGGCTGAACAACACTTTATCTTGAAATGGCACTTTTTTCTTTATATTTTCCAAAGCTGACATATATACCCTGAGGCTTCTGTCTGTGTGCATGAGCGTGTGTAGATTTTTTTAATTATGAAAATTTAAAAAACAAGAGCCAAAATTCAAAGAACTCAATTTTAAAGTAACATTTATTGTGTTTTCTCTGGTTCAAAGTAACACATGTTCATTTTTAAAATGTAGGAAGAACAGAAAAGCACAAAGAAGAAAAGTTAAATTACCAATAATCCTGATATTCAGAGAATATATTATTAATATTTGGAAACTTTTCTTCCAATCTTTTCTGCACACACACAATACACTCATACATACACTAATACCCACATATATATGCATTTTACAAAGTTGGGATCATATTAAATACATTGTTTTGTAACCTGTTTTTTTTTTCACTTAACCTACTATTGTGAACATTTTCCAGGTTATTAACTATTTTTCTACAAATAATTTTAGTATCTGTATAAGTATTTCATTAAACTTACATGCACAATGTTATTTACCCTCCTCTGTTATTAGACATTCATTTTTAAAAAATAAACTTATTTATTTATTTATTTTTGGCTGCGTTGTGTCTTTGTTGCTGCACGTGGGCTTTCTCTAGTTGCGGCGAGTGGGGGCTACTCTTCGTTGTGGTGCACGGGCTTCTCATTGTGGTGACTTCTCTTGTTGCGGAGCACGGGCTCTAGGTACGCGGGCTTCAGTAGTTGTGGCACATGGGCTCTAGAGCGCAGGCTCAGTAGTTGTGGCGCACAGGCTTAGTTGCTCCGCAGCACGTGGGATCTTCCTGGACCAGGGCTCGAACCCATGTCCCCTGCATTGGCAGGCGGATTCTTAACCACTGTGTCACCAGGAAAGTTCCTCATTTTTTCACTATTATGTGGAATACTGTGATACTCATGCCTCTACATAAATATTTATGTACCTTGCTGATTATATTCTGTTGGATGAATTCTTAGAGGTGGTATTGCTAGAAAAAAGGGACTGCATATTTTAAAGAACTTTAATGGACCTTGCTGAATTATTCTCTAGAAATGTTATTCCATTTTATTTCCACTTCTTATAAATGTTTATAAAACATTTGCTTGTTTCTCCATATTTTTTGCAAATTTTACAGGTGAAACTGGTATAGAATTTGCTCTAATTGAGCACTAGTAAACTTTACCATCTTTTCTCCTGTCTGTAAGTCATACATATCCTTTTATGAATTTCCATGTGTATTCTTTCTGAATTTTTTATTGGTGTGCTCTTTTCTTATTATCGATTTTTAAAAGTGTTTATATACTAACAATACATTACCATTTATCTGTCACTTATGTTACACTTTCCCCAATTATTTTCCTCTTTTTATTCATGGCATTTTTGTATACATTTTGATATAGTCAAATCTATAACATTTTCATTATGGTTTCTTTTTACTTTTATCCTTAGAATAAAGAATTTCCCTACTCTGTGTTCAAATATACACCCATAACATTTTTCCTTTAATTGAAAAATATTTAAATTTCTACTCTGCATGGAATTTAGTTGATATATATTTTGAGAAAGGGGTCTAAATGTTTTTTTTCCAAATAGTATGCCTGTTAGTCTGGCATTATTTATGGAATCATTGATTTGTTCATCTCTCATACTAACACAGCATCTTTATTGTATATTGAAAACTCATTTAAATCCATATCTCTTTCTGGACTTGTTCTACTCTTGCTATGAACTACCTTTTCTGGCACCAGTGCCCTTTACAATTATTTTAGTTTTTGATATGTTTAATAAAGACTGTGCAAAAATCTTATTTTAAAATTTTAGCTCTTCTTTCCTCTTTATTACCCCATATTACCTTTACCAAAGTAAAATAAGTGTGATTTTAATTGGAATTATGGTACATTTATAGATCACAGATAGAGGAATTGATATCTTTATAATATTTGGACTTACTGCCCAGGAACATCATAATGGCTCTCCATTTATTTGAATTTTTAAACAATGTATGTCTTTAGAATTCAGTTTTGAAATGCCCTGTAGATGAGGATAGACAGCTTGCATGTAGTACCTGCATCTTCATGTTGAGTATTAGTTGGTTCATCATCTGACCTGATGGGATAATTTGACAACTCCAAGCACCGGGAAAGAAAGCAGCACTAATTAGAAGAGAGATTACCACTAAAAAGAGTCAGGGAAGGGCTGGGCTTCCAAGCAGAGACCTAATTTTAAAGCACAAAATATAGCCAGAAAACTCTTAGGTGGTAAGATTCTCTAAGTTGGTTGTTAGCATTCCCAGACACACCCACTCAGCGTCAGACACACACTCACACACACACAGCAACACACACAACTTGCTGTTTGAGTTGTTGAAGTAGGAACATTTTCATTTTTCAGAAGAAAAAAATGTAACTTGCATTACTATATCACTTCATCTCTTTTTTTCCCATTTAAATTTTTTTTTATTGAAGTATAGTTGATTTACAATGTGTTAATTTCTGCTGTACAGCAAAGTGATTCAGTTATACATATGTATATTCTTTTTCATATTCTTTTCCATTATGGCTTGTCACAGGATACTGAATATAGTTCCCTGTGCTCTGCCCATTTTTCAACTGGGTTATTTTCTTTTTTTGATATTGAGTTGTATGTGTTCTTTATCTATTTTAGATATTAATTGCTTATCAGACATATTTGCAAATCCTTTCTGCTATTCAGTATTTTGCCTTTTTGTTTTGTTGATGGTTTCCTTTGCTGTGCAAAAGATTTTTTTTAACATCTTTATTGGAGTATAATTGTTTTACAATGGTGTGTTAGTTTCTGCTTTATAACAAAGTGAATCAGCTATACATATACATATATCCCCATATCTCCTCCCTCTTGCGTCTCCCTCCCACCCTCCCTATCCCACCCCTCTAGGTGGTCACAAAGCACCAAGCTGATCTCCCTGTATATTACTTCATCTTGTTTGAAAATTGGAGACCTTAAATTAAAGTTTCTTATTCAGTTAAGGAAGTATGAAGATTATTGGGCTGATAGCCTATGGAGATAAGTTGAAAGTGAGAAAACCCAAATTCTGAAGTGAATAGTCAGCAGTGGTGAGGGAAACATTAACGGTTACTTCAAAGAATAGAGCAGATTGATTTGGATATGTTGGAGGACATAATTAAGCTCATTACAGACTCTGTATAGTAATAGCCTGATGAGACAGGATTAATCTGTGAGGTAGGTTTTATAGTAAGTTTCATTCTATGCAAATTAAGCATCAGTATTCTTGTTTGATCTTTGTAACACCATTGTATAGGTGTCCACAAGGATAGGACTGGTTAAGAAGGACAGGGAAAGAGAGACAGGACTTCTGAAATGGTGGAGTAAGGACCTCCACAAATTTGGATGAACCTTGAAAACATAATGCTGAGTGAAAGGAGCCAGTCATAGAAGACCACATACTGTATGATTCCATTTCTGTGAAATACCCAGGATATGAAAATCTACAGAGACAGAAAGTAGACTACTAATTACCTCAGATTTGTTCTAATAAATAAATGGTTGCCTAGGTTTAGGGCAGGGCATGGGGGAGAGTGGGGAGTAATTTCCTATTTGTAGGATTTCCTTTTGGGGGTGATGAAAATTTTCTAAACTTAGATTGTGGTGATAGTTTCATAACTTGTACATATAGTAAAAACTACTGAATTGTACATGTTGGGTGAATGGCATGTGAATTAAATATCAATAAAGTGTTTTTTGAAAAGAGGGAACGGAATAAGAATTTAGAAGAGCAGGAATGAATGAGCTGATATCATAGGTCTTGAGCAAGTACCTAACTATTCTGGACCTTATTTTCTTCATCTATAAAAAATGAGAGTAGTAATAATATCAAAATCAGAGCATTATTCTGATAATTAAATGAGGTATCTTTAAAGCACTTAACTCAGTAATTGACGCAGTAGTTTTATAGGTCATCAAGAAAGAGTTCAAATTCCAAGTGACCAGTTGCTAAGGTGGAGAAAAAGTAGTTACAGAACATTCAAGTGGACAATCAGGATCAGGGGTCCAGGAAGTCAGAGTCAGCAGAAACAACACACATGTAGGGCTGGTACCCAACAATCCCTAGAATAAGTGTCCTTTGTTTTATCTTGTTTTTATACTGATTTCTGGATTGGATAACCTGGAAGGGACCATGAGATAGTGACTTCAACAAGATGGAGACAAGGGCCTACAGGTGAGTTTGCCTTTATGTGACAACTGGGGAAAAGATACTAGGGTTTTCTTACGCAAAAGTCCTGGTCTTTGTAGCTAATTCTCCTGTCACATGGAAAAATGCAGCATCTGCCATATATCTTCCCTTTGTATTATCACCAAGTTAAGAAGCTCTGCATTTTCATGAAATGGAGTGAAAAAGGTATGATTACTGAGCTGAGAGTTGGCTTGGAACCATGTTTTCCCATGTGTGCTGGTGAGGAAATCAATCCTCATCTATTCATCATCCCTTTGCTTCTCCTAGAAATGGCAAGTATTGGGCCATCTTACCAATTCTTGGAACCATCAGATCTACCTATTTGGCTTTCTAATCATAACTGCGTACTTGGTCAGCTTCTGTTAGGTGGTCTGGGGGAACTGGAGCACTGTTGAATGCTTGTCCTTGAGCGCTTGCCTGAAGCCAACATAGCTCTTTCTCTTTTGCCAGTTAATTTAATGAGGTTCTTCGGGTTGGCTCCACTGAGGTTTGGTAAAAGTGAGAAGGAATACTGAAACTAATTAAACTTCAGTCTTGGAAGACGAAGCATAACTGGTGGATTGAGTGTTACCACCAGAGACAGCAGTAGCTCAGAACCTTGGCCATGAAGAATCATAATACAGCTGGTGGGGAAACAGGAGGCAGGTGGAGTCCTGGAGCTTTGCAACTGGAGGCAAGAAGCCTGCTAGCTAGACAAGTTTTATAAATCACTTTCACCTCATTCATGGTGCTTATGGAAAGGTTGACCTCTAGGTTATAAAAGTTATGCAATGTGCAATCCATGCTGCCTCTCTTCATCGTTGTTGGGATAAAATGAGTGAGGAGTTTTGGGATTTTCGAGGAGAAGTTATAGACATGTTAATCATATTCATAGGATTACAGAAATCTGTCAGTCTTCTTGACTGATTAATAAGTACTATTCCTGAGATGTTGTATGACAGTTTTGCAATTTTATATGGCAGTTTTGATGATGAAATCTTGGCTGCTTAGAATGTCTTGGAGGCATTCCTCCAGTGAACTGCTTTGAAGCAGAAAGTTCTTCAGAGTTCTATGAAAGGAAATCAATCCTTGGGAAGATCAAGGAGGTGCTCTGTGTGGCACTAAAGCAGATTTGGTAAGACATGGAAGTAGGGAGAAGAGAAAGACATTCTAGAAGCTGATGTCAAATTTCAACCTAGGGATTGAATTTGGTCTCAGTGGAAGGCGATGAGTATGACACTTATAAATGCTGCTGGGAATATTTCAGTTGAGGTGACACACTTTGGTAATGGATTACTTTAAGCAGTTGAATGTATTGGAGGAAGTGGATAGTCATTTTCCTTCTCTCACTTCAGGGAGACCAGGTGGCTAAATAGAAGAAGAAACAGTGCAAGTGCCCCTTAGTCCCTGACCTAGCTTCTCTGGTAAATTCCTATTGCCACTGGGTCTTTACCCAGTGATTCATTCATAACACTTGTTGTGTGTTTAGTGGGGCACTAGTCTCCTCTATTAAGGCTATTTAGAGAAATGTGAAATCTGAGCAGAAAGAGTTACAGCTGAATATCTTGCTTACAGTAAATGCTGCTTGTGGTGTCTCAGAGGGAGAAAGCTAAATAATGACAAAAATCATTTAGCCTTCACACAGCTCGAGAGGTATCATTATTATCTCCATTATACAGATGAGGAAACCATGGCTCAGTGAAATTCGATAACTGGCCCCAATTCACACACTGTATAAGCGATAGAGCCAATATTGGAAGCCAGGTCAGTCAGATTCTGGAGCCTGCATCTCTAACCACAAAACAGTGCTGCTTCTTTGCATGGGGAGGTGACTTTCCCTGAAGCAAACAGGGTTTACCAAACAGTTTACTTATATGAAATATAGTTTGCTTATATAAAGAGCCCATTTTCAATTACTGGTAATCATAACAAAATGGGTTTTGAGTTGTGTTTTCTGGTTAACTGAGAATATCCATGAATATCTGTTCCACTCCCTGTTCACATGGTGGTGGTTGCAGGATCACCAAAAACAAGAGAGCAAGCCTCAATACACAAGCACTTTTCAAATCTCACAATTGGTATTGTCACATTGCCTAAAACAAGTCATATGGCTGAGCCCAGACTCAAAGGGTGGAGAAATAGTCTACCATTTGTTGGTAGGGGTAGCAAAGTTGCAAAGGGGTGTACATCTGTGGACAAATTGGGGGCCAGTACTAAAACAGTCTACCATGCTTTCTATTTCATGTCTCACTTGTTGAACCTTCTCCCTTCGCCATATAGACTTGCTTTCTCTTCCCGGGACATGTCAGGCTGTTTCATGTTTCTGTGCCTTTTCTTGTGCTGTTCTCTCTAGTTTAACAACACCCCACTACCCATGTCCCCTCACCACATCACCATCTGGTTGGTTAATACCTATTTATTCCTTTTTTTTTTTTTTTTGCTTGTGGAATCTTGAGTCTCTTTTTTTTAAATATCTTTATTGGAGTATAATTGCTTTAAAATGGTGTGTTAGTTTCTGCTTTATAACAAAGTGAATCAGCTATACATATACATATATTCCCACATCTCTTCCCTCTTGCGTTTCCCTCCGTCCCACCCTCCCTATCCCACCCCTCTAGGTGGTCACAAAGCACCAAGCTGATCTCCCTGTGCTATGCGGCTGCTTCCCACTAGCTATCTATTTTACGTTTGGTAATGTATATATGTCCATGCCACTCGCTCGCTTTGTCACAGCTTACCCTTCCCCCTCCCCATATCCTCAAGTCCAAGGTCACCTTCTGCTTCCTCAATCTCCACTGTACCCTGTGCAGACATCCATCAATGCTCTCTATTGTATTCATCTGTGTACATATTTATCTCCTCTTGCCATGCTTTAATCTCCTTGAGGGCAAGGACTGCATTTGATTTTGTGTACTCTGCACTTGGCAGTGTACTTGCTACATAGCAGGAGCTTAATATATATATTCCTAACGAAAGAATAAGTGATGTGCTTTCCAATATTTTGGTAGCTGTGGTGCTGCCTGTTTTTTTGACTCTGCAAACTAATATTTTATTTGAAGTTGTAACCATGTATCCGGTTGCCTCAATGGTGCTATAAGGCTTTCGAAATTTAGGGTGGATTTTCTATTGAGACTTGCAAGATCATCTTGAGACATGGGAGATGCTGTGGGATGTTATCAAGACCAGGATTGGGGAGCAAATGCTTTAATGGGCACTAGCCAAAGCCTTGCTAAGAAGAGTGGTTCACATCTCACATTTGATGTGAAAATACAAAGTCTCAGGTATAAAGTGCTAAGTGGGTAGCAGAGGGGGAGGTAAGAGTGTTGCCTAGCAATTGAACATATGTACCGTATACGATATTTGTGTTTCTGGACAACAGAGGTTGGAGAGGGAGTTAACATGCTGAGGAAATATGGTAACAGCCATTTGTACCCAGAGATTAAAAAAATGAAATGTGGCTTATGATGTACAGGAGGTGCTGAGAATGACTGAAAGTCTGTGAACTTGTATGTTTTCATGTTTGTCAGGAGGTATTTTTCTCCTTCCTTCAGATGCCAGGCTTTTCATAAATAGTCTTTATTCTTCCCCCCCTTTCAGAAAACAAACAAAAAAACCAACCCAGCATTTAATAGCCTTTTCTGAGAGAGAAGTGAACACATTCTAACGTTTTAGATATCCATTTCGCCTAGGCTGGCAGAGGCTTTCACTTTGGAGACTACCACGATGGACCCTGTGAGCTTTGGCTGTCCAGGGATTTCAATGGTTCCAGCTCACATTTTCCACAAATGCCATCATCTTAAAAAAAGAAGCAGTGGCCCCAATGAGGTTTTCTGGCCTTGCTCTTCACTTCTGCAAGCTTCATCATCTTTTCTCCCCTTTACCTCCTGCAAAGTTGTTCACATCATCTAACTCTCCTTCTGGTTGGATGGAGGCACTGCCTTTTCCCTCCAATGTTAGATGTGTCTACAGGGAAATGTTCAGGCCTTTGAAAAGAGCTAGATACTGGAAGAAAGGTAGAACTTGGAGAAAAAGATTAAAGCCAAATGCTATATATGCTTCTTTTTCAACACATGACCTTCAAAGTTCATAGAAATCCTTGTCACAACTTATAATTGACAAGGACTTTGAGGATTTGAGGACTTGATTTCAATGGGTCATATTAGCCTATATTGGATCTTTCATTTACTACTTGAAATTTTTGCAAAGTGCAAGGCCTTTGCAATGCCATAAATACATAAGGACTGGCTCCATCTTTCTCCTTGTCTTCCAGTCAGCTTTGCAAGGTAACCACCACCAAACCAACACCTACCATTGCCTTCAAGATTTGGAAAGTGCTTCTTAAAATCTTATGAGCCGGAGCTGCCCCATGAAGACATTAATGGGACTGAAAATTGTTTATCAGCACAAGCTTAGGAGATGAATTGGATGATGAAGGGGAAGACAGGTGGATAGAGGGATCGTAGAGTGATGGGGGTAACTGACTTTCTATAAAAGGTTGATGGATGAAGATAATTAGGAAAAGACTGGATTTGACAGGAATGCATGAGTTCCTGAGGGGAAGGGAAAGAATTTTTATAAGGATCTTACAATACGCTGTTATTAGTTTTGTTAAGTATCATTCTAGAGTTTACTTTACATACACAAGCAAATATTAATATATGATTATCTCCTTTTTTTACAGAAATAGTAGTATAGTATACACATCATTCTGCACTTCACTTTTTTCACTTAACAAGATATCTTGGAAATATTTTGATGTCAGTATAGAGAGGACTTCACCATTCTTTCTTTATAGCTGCATAGTATTGTATTTAATTAGTATGCCCTACTTTTTTTCCGGCTAAATCCTTATTGATGGAATTGTGTTTTTTCTAATCCTTTGCTTTCTTGTGTTAGTAAGTGTATCTGTAGGATAAATTATTAAAAATAGAATAGCTGATCAAAGGGTAAATACATTTGTAATAAATTTGTTATATATGTTGTCAAATTGCCCTCCATAGAAGTGTACCAATTACACTCCTACCAGCAGTGTATGAGAATGCCTTTCCCTATAGTCTCACCACATAGCAAGTTATCCGATTTTTTATTTTTGCCAATCTGATAGATTAAAAAGTATATTTAAGTTTTATTTTGCAATTATTTTTATTACTAGTGAGGTTGTACATATTTCCATATGATTAAGAGCCATTTGAATGTCTTTTTCAGTGAACTGTTGCATTCCTCGACCATTTTTTTTCTGTTGGGATGTTGGGCTTTTAGCATAGTGAACTAATCTTCAGAATTTGAATCTATTAAGAAGCCTTTCCCCGATGATGTACAAAATAAGATGCAGAACCCCGTTACATTCAGTGTAAGGTACTGGGCTTCATACTGTTAGAAGTAGAGCTGAGTTGAGGTGAGAAGAGCATGGGGGAGAGGTTGCTCCCCATGAACACAGTCTCCAAAAGAGGGGCCATTTTAACACATATTGTAAAGGTTTTATGCTGATATGATGAAAATACATCAGAAGAAGCAGTGTGAAAATGAGACACATAGGGAAGGTAGCCAAGGATAGCATATGTCCTACCAACTAATAGCCCAGGCCAACATAGCTCCACTCTGGCTCAATCCCCACCCCTAGTTGGAAACTGGCTATACCTCTCTTTACTGACTGCTGATGACTAGTTCTGTTTGGGTGGGTTTCTATGAGTAGTGGCAGCTTTGGATCAACATGAGCAGAGCTCACTCTGTGAACACTTAATTTTCTTAATTTTTTTCAATTTTAATAATATATTTTATTTAACTCAGTATCTCTAAAATATTATCGTTTCAACATGTAATTAATAGAAAAATTAGTGATATCTTTTATGTTCTTGTTTTTCATATTAAGAGTTTAAAATCCAATGTGTATTTTACAATTACAGCATATTTCGCTTTAGACTAGCCACATTTCAATGGCTAAATAGCCACATGACCTAGTGGCTACCATATTGAACAGCACAGTTATAGATGGTGGAGAGCTATTGAGGCATTTAAAAAAAATAACTGTACTTTTAATACATTTTACTTTGAAATAATTTTAGTTTTACAGAGAGTTCTCCATATGCCCTTTATTCAGTTTTCCCTAATGTCAATGTTTTTATTTTTCCTATTTTACAACTCTGTCACTTTTTCTACTTTTTGAGAGATTTCCTCCATTTTATCTTTAAAATCTTCTCATGTATATTTTATTTCATATTTTTAATTTCTAAGAGCTCATTCTTGTTCTCTTGTTTCTTTTTATAGCATGCTGTTCTTGCTTCATGGATGCAATACCTTTTATCTCTCTGGGGATAAAAATCATAGTCTTTATGTACTACTCCCTGCATTGTTTCTATTGCCTATTTTTTTTAACTCTTTTCTGTTAGTGGCTTTCTTAAAATGTTTGGTGATTCCTGGCTGTCATTTTATGTTTAAGTATGAGGCATTATTAAATATCAAAGGACATGAATGTACATGCATCTATGGGCAGGACTTGCCAACTAGTAAAAATCACACTGGATAATAATGTGAGGACACAACTTTTTATTTGGGGATCCCCTATTAATATCTGTAGACCTTTTGTCACAGGCTGCTCAGTATCCCTGTAGAGGTACCCTTCAATTTCCTGCCTGAGCAATATAATCATGCCCATTGTGGGAGATGCATGAGGGAAAAGAGCTGAGGGTTTTAGTATTCAGCATGAGGACATTCATTTAATGCCTTTCATTTCAGTAAGATCCTTTATTTGCATCTTCAGCTGTTCCTGGTGTCCCCAGGTTCAGATCCTGTCTGGTTTAACCTTACTAGCAATTGATCTGGATGGATTAGGAAGTAGTTGGCTGTTATCAGCTTCATTCTATACCCTTTCTTTCAGTAATATCTTGTATCTCTAATTCTTGAGGATTTTAAGGCCCAGATACACTTACTTCTTGATGACTACTCTTACTACAGGTTTAGATTCCAAATTTACCTGATCTGCTAAGTCACCTATTACTTAGTCTTTGGCTTTCCACTTTTCTAAGATACTTACTTCTCTTGTTTGCTGTTTTCTCCCCTTCTGTTCTCTTTGTACTTACAGGTTTATCTCTTTTTATTTATTTATTGTCATTTTAGTGGGGTTTCAGGAGAAAGTGGAGATAAACATGTATGTTTAGTTATCCATGCTTAGCCAGAAGTTTGAACATTTGATTTTAAGAATTGCTCCTGTATAAGAACAGCTGCTTCCATTGGCCTGGTGTGTTTTCTAACTGTCAGAGGCTCAAGAATGTCTCTAGTATGAGTTTTGGCAGATTTTCCTGCCCTGGGTGCTTAAAATTTCAGAGCTGTCCTGGATAACATTAACCCAACTGCCTTAACGTGAATAACTTAATAAATTTACTCTCATGTAAACCTGTGATTTTTCTCTAAAGGTACAAAAGGACAGAGCTATAGTATGCTAGAGGTCGAAGAGGACTTGCAGATCATTGATCACACGGTTTTCCAAGTTGTGATCTATGGAGCATTTATTCGTCAGGTTTCTCTGAGAGAAAAGGTTTCTGTGGTCAAGTAAATTTAGGAAACTCTCTATAATAGAGCCCCACTTTGAGATTCCACAGAATATATGTTTCTAGTCCTTGAAAGTCTGCAGAAACCTCCCCCAGCAAATGGCAGACTTTGCTGAGTTGGCATAAAACGAGGCATTCTACAGAGGCCAAAAAGTAGTTGAAAACAGGAGGAACCCTGAGAGGTAAACTAGTCTGCAAACTAGCTTTTTCTCTTAGGGCTTCTCTTGAATTCTAGAGACTCTGAGGTGCCCTCTTAAAAGCTGCATTAGAAGTGGGGAACGGAAGGTAAAACCCAGAGTCAAGACAGATGGTTGTTACAGGAAATCCATGCATAAAACAACGAATCCAAAGACCACACCCTCAATGTGATGGTGAATGGTAACTAATCCTACGACTATTAAAGAAATAATATCAGTAGTTTAAAATTGCCCCATAATGAGAACACCAGGCTCAGATTGTTTACTGCATAGCCAAACGCTTAACAAAGAGGTAATTTCAATTTTATACAAATTATTCTAGAGAAGGTAAAACAAGGACTATACCTAAGTTCTTTCTATGGAGCCGGCAAGAATCTTGATAACAAAATTCGATAAGGTTAATTAAAGAAATTACAATTACAGGACAAAGTCACTCATGAGCACAGATGTAGAATTCTTAAAATATCGTAAACTTAAATCCAACAAAGTATAAGAAAGATAATATTTCAGAGCCAAGCAAGAGTTATCCTAGAAATATGAGGTCAATATAACATTAGAAAATCAATTAATGTAATTCACTGCATTAACAGAAAATAATATATGATGATCTCAGTAAATGTGAAAAAGCATCAGGTAAAATCCAAAGTCCATTGATTAAAAAAAAAACAAAAACAGAAAAAGCTTTGCAAACGAGAAATAAAAAGAAACCACTCAGGCTTCCCTGGTGGTGCAGTGGTTGAGAGTCCGCCTGCCAATGCAGGGGACACGGGTTCATGCCCCAGTCCGGGAAGATCCCACATGCCGCGGAGCAGCTAGGCCTGTGAGCCATGGCCGTTGAGCCTGCACGTCCAGAGCCTGTGCTCCCCAACAGGAGAGGCCACAACAGTGAGAGGCCCACATACCGCAAAAACAAAAACAAAAACAAAAAAAACCCCACTCTAACCTGTTATAGGGAATTTGTAAAGTTCCTACACCAAACATCATTTCTGATGGAGGAATTTTGAAAGTATCTCCTTTAAGTTAAGAAACAAGACAAAGGGGCTGACTCTCATTACTTCTATTCAGTGTTATGGCTAGAAGTGCTAGCTGTTGTATAAAGATAAGGAAAGAAATAGAAGATCTAATAATTGGAAAGGAAAAAATAAACTATCATTATTTGTAGATTATATTATTTTCTACTTCAAAGAACTTAGAGTATCTAAGGATAAATTATTCAAAGTAACATGAATTTAGCAAGAGTGGTGGATTAAAAATCAATATACAGAAATAAATTGCATTTCTATTCATCAGGAAAAATTATTAGACATGTTAGAAAGTATAATAAAAAAGAAAACATTCAATAGCAACTACAAATGTAAGGTAATCAATATTTTTTTTAAATATTGCAAGCACTTTATAGGAAACATTGTAAAAATGGAGAGATATGCCATGAATAGGAAGACTCAATTCCAGCAATTAAAGAATTTTCCCCAAATTCATATAGATTCAATACAATTCCATTCAAATTCTCAATAGGGTTTTCCATGGAACTTTATAAGCTGCTCCTAAAACTTATATGGAAGACTTAGAGATAGTAATAGCCATTACACTCCCAAAGAACAAGAGGTCATTACTGGAAGTGGGGGGCTTGTCCTTACAAGGCACATTATAAAAATATAGTAATTAAGAGTGCATAGGCAAAGAAGATAAAAACACTAATTTGAAAAAATATATGCACTCTTATGTTCCTTGCAGCATTATTGAAAATAGCCAAAATATAAAAGCAACTTAAGTGTGCATTGATGGATGACTGGTTAAAGAAGGTATGGTATGTATGAGTGTGTGTGTGTGTGTGTGTGTGTGTGTATAGACACACACACACACACACACACACACAATGGAATACTACTCAGCCATGAAAAATAATGAAATATTGCCATTTTCAACAACATGGATGGAGCTTGAGGGTATTATGTTAAGTGAAATAAGTCAGATGGAAAAAGGCAAATACTGCATGATTTCACTTATATGTGGAATCTAAGAAACAATACAAGCAAACAAATAAAACAAAATCTAGACTCATAGACACAGAGAACAGATTGGTGGTTGCCAGATAGGAGGGAGGTTGGTGGGGCAAAACGGGTGAAGAGGATCAAGGGGTACAAACTTCCAGTTACAAAATAAATAATCCATAAGGATGTAATGTACAACATGGGGAATACAGTCAATAATATTGTATCAACTTTGTATGGTGACATGGTAATTAGACTTATTGTGGTGATCATTTTGCAGTGTACATAAATGCTGAATCACTATGTTGTACACATGAAACTAATATAATATTGTATGTCAAATATACTTCAATGAAAAGAAAATGGAATAAAAACTGAAAAGTGAGCCCATGCAGCTTAATATCAAAAAACAAACAACCCAATCAGAAAACGGGCAGAAGACCTAAATAGACATTTCTGCAAAGAAGACAGACAGATAGCCAAAAAGCACATGAAAAGATGTTCAACATCACTAATTATCAGAGAAATGCAAATCAAAACTACAATGAGATATCACCTCACACTGGTCAGAATGGCTATCATCAAAAAGTTTAAAAGCAATAAATGCAGGAGAGGGTGTGGAGAAAAGAGAGCCCTCCTACACTGTTGGTGGGAATGTTGGTGGTACAACCATTATAGAGAACAGTATAGAGGTTTCTTTTTTTTTTTTTTACATCTTTATTGGAGTATAATTGCTTTACAATGGTGTGCTAGTTTCTGCTTTATAACAAAGTGAATCAGTTATACATATACATATGTTCACATATCTCTTCCCTCTTGCGTCTCCCTCCCTCCCACCCTCCCCGTCCAACCCCTCTAGGTGGTCACAAAACACCGAGCTGATCTCCCTGTGCTGTGCGGCTGCTTCCCACTAGCTATCTACCTTACGTTTGGTAGTGTGTATACGGCCATGCCACTCTCTCGCTTTGTCACAGCTCACCCTTCCCCCTCCCCATATCCTCAAGTCCGTTCTCCAGTAGGTCTGTGTCTTTATTCCTGTCTTACTCCTAGGTTCTTCATGACATTTTTTTCTTAAATTCCATATATATGTGTTAGCATACGGTATTTGTCTTTCTCTTTCTGAGTTACTTCACTCTGTATGACAGACTCTAGGTCCATCCACCTCATTACAAAGCACAATTTCATTTCTTTTTATGGCTGAGTAATATTCCATTGTATATATGTGCCACATCTTCTTTATCCATTCATTTGATGATGGACACTTAGATTGTTTCCATCTCCTGGCTATTGTAAATAGAGCTGCAATGAACATTTTGGTACATGACTCTTTTTGAATGATGGTTTTCTCAGGGTATATGCCCAGTAGTGGGATTGCTGGGTCATATGGTAGTTCTATTTGTAGTTTTTTAAGGAACCTCCATACTGTTCTCCACAGTGGCTGTATCAATTTACATTCCCACCAACAGTGCAAGAGTGTTCCCTTTTCTCCACACCCTCTCCAGCATTTATTGTTTCTAGATTTTTTGATGATGGCCATTCTGACTGGTGTGAGATGATATCTCATTGTAGTTTTGATTTGCATTTCTCTAATGATTAATGATGTTGAGCATTCTTTCATGTGTTTGTTGGCAGTCTTTATATCTTCTTTGGAGAAATGTCTATTTAGGTCTTCTGCCCATTTTTGGATTGGGTTGTTTGTTCTTTCATTATTGAGCTGCATGAGCTGCTTGTAAATTTTGGAGATTAATCCTTTGTCAGTTGCTTCATTGGCAAATATTTTCTCCCATTCTGAGGGTTGTCTTTTGGTCTTGTTTATGGTTTCCTTTGCTGTGCAAAAGCTTTAAAGTTTCATTAGGTCCCATTTGTTTATTTTTATTTTTATTTCCATTTCTCTAGGAGGTGGGTCAAAAAGGATCTTTCTGTGATTTATGTCATAGAGTGTTCTGCCTATGTTTTCCTCTAAGAGTTTGATAGTTTCTGGCCTTACATTTAGGTCATTAATCCATTCTGAGCTTATTTTTGTGTATGGTGTTAGGGAGTGATCTAATCTCATACTTTTACATGTACCTGTCCAGTTTTCCCAGCACCACTTATTGAAGAGTCTGTCCTTTTTCCACTGTACATTCCTGCGTCCTTTATCAAACATAAGGTGACCATATGTGCGTGGGTTTATCTCTGGGCTTTCTATCCTGTTCCATTGATCTATATTTCTGTTTTTGTGCCAGTACCATACTGTCTTGATTACTGTAGCTTTGTAGTGTAGTCTGAAGTCAGGGAGCCTGATTCCTCCAGCTCCATTTTTTGTTCTCAAGATTGCTTTGGCTATTCGGGGTCCTTTGTGTTTCCATACAAATTGTGAAATTTTTTGTTCTAGTTCTGTGAAAAATGCCATTGGTAGTTTGATAGGGATTGCATTGAATCTGTAGATTGCTTTGGGCAGTAGAGTCATTTTCACAATGTTGATTTTTCCAATCCAAGAACATGGTATATCTCTCCATCTATTTCTATCATCTTTAATTTCTTTCATCAGTGTCTTATAATTTTCTGCATACAGGTCTTTTGTCTCCTTAGGTAGGTTTATTCCTAGATATTTTATTCTTTTTGTTGCAGTGGTCAATGGGAGTGTTTTCTTGATTTCACTTTCAGATTTTTCATCATTAGTGTATAGGAATGCCAGAGATTTCTGTGCATTCATTTTGTATCCTGCTACTTTACCAAATTCTTTGATTAGCTCTAGTAGTTTTCTGGTAGCATCTTTAGGATTCTCTATGTATAGTATCATGTCATCTGTAAACAGTGACAGCTTTACTTCTTCTTTTCCGAATTGGATTCCTTTTATTTCCTTTTCTTCTCTGATTGCTCTGGATAAAACTTCCAAAACTATGGTGAATAAGAGTGGTGAGAGTGGGCAACCTTGTCTTGTTCCTGATCTTAGTGGAAATGCTTTCAGTTTTTCACCATTGAGGATGATGTTGGCTGTGGGTTTGTCATATATGGCCTTTATTATGTTGAGGAAAGTTCCCTCTATGCCTACTTTCTGCAGGTTTTTTTTTTTTATCATAAATGGGTGTTGAATTTGGTCAAAAGCTTTCTCCACATCTATTGAGATGATCATATGGTTTTTCTCCTTCAATTTGTTAATATGGTGTATCACATTGATTGATTTGTGTATATTGAAGAATCCTTGCATTCCTGGAATAAACCCCACTTGGTCATGGTGTATGATCGTTTTAATGTGCTGTTGGATTCTGTTTGCTAGTATTTTGTTGAGGATTTTTGCATCTATGTTCATCAGTGATATTGGCCTGTAGTTTTCTTTCTTTGTGACATCCTTTTCTGGTTTTTGTATCAAGGTGATGGTGGCCTCGTAGAATGAGTTTGGGCATGTTCCTCCCTCTGCTATATTTTGGAAGAGTTTGAGAAGGATAGGTTTTATCTCTTCTCTAAATGTTTGATAGAATTTGCCTGTGAAGCCATCTGGTCCTGGGCTTTTGTTTGTTGGAAGATTTTTAATCAGTTTCACTTTCAGTGCTTGTGATTGGTCTGTTCATATTTTCTATTTCTTCCTGATTCAGTCTTGGCAGGTTGTGCATTTCTAAGAATTTGTCCCTTTCTTCCAGGTTGTCCATTTTATTGGCATAGAGTAGCTTGTAGTAATCTCTCATGATCTTTTGTATTTCTGCAGTGTCAGTTGTTACTTCTCCTTTTTCATTTCTAATTCTATTGATTTGAGTCTTCTCCCTTTTTTTCTTGATCAGTCTGGCTAATGTTTTATCAATTTTGTTTATCTTCTCAAAGAACCATCTTTTAGTTTTATTGATCTTTGCTATCGTTTCCTTTATTTCTTTTTCATTTATTACTGATCTGATCTTTATGATTTCTTTCCTTCTGCTAACTTTGGTTTTTTTTGTTCTTCTTTCTCTAATTGCTTTAAGTGCAAAGTTAGGTTGTTTATTCGAGATGTTTCCTATTTCTGAAGGTAGGATTGTATTGCTATAAACTTCCCTCTTAGAACTGGTTTTGCTGCATCCCATAGATTTTGGGTTAGAGGTTTCTTAAAAAACTAAATATAGAGTTACCATATGATCTAGCAATCCCAGTCCTAGGCATATATCTGGTGAAAACCATTATTCTAAAAGAGACATGCACCCCAATGTTCATTGTAGCACTATTTACAATAGCCAAAGACATGGAAGCAACCTAAATGTCCATTGACAGATGAATGGATAAAGAAAATGTGGTACATATATGCAATGGAATATTACTCAGCCATTAAAAAGAATGAAATAATGCCATTTGCAGCAACATGGATGGGCCTAGAGATTTATCATACTAAGTGAAATTAGTCAGATAGAGAGACAAATATCATATGATATCACTTATATGTGGAATCTAATAAAAATATGATACAAATGAACCTATTTACAAAACAGAAACGGATCTCAAAATCAAATTATGGTTACCAAAGGGGAAACATGGGGGGAAGTGATAAATTAGGAGATTGGGATTAGCATATATTCACTACTATATATAAAATAGATAACTAACAAGGACCTACTGTACTACTGTATAGCACAGGGAACTCTACTCAGTATTCTATAATAAGTTCTATGGGAAGGGAATGTGAGGGGAATGGATATATATATATATATATGTGTGTGTGTGTGTGTGTGTGTGTGTGTGTGTGTGTGTGTGTGTGTGTGTATGGCTGATTCACTTTGCTGTACACCTGAAAGTAACACAACATTGTGAATCAACTATACTCCAGTAAAAATTTCTAAAAAACTGAAAAGTGAAGAACTTAAAAAAAAAAGGGTGTGTAGAAAATGAGACCAATTTTATTGAAGTATAGCATACATAGAATAAAATGCACCTCTTTAAAGCATATAGGTTAGTGAATTTTGACAAATGTATACAGCTATGTAATCACTACCTCTTTGCAGTTGATCGCTACTCCCAACCCTTGGTCCTTGGCAGTCACTGATCTACCTTTTGTCACTATAGATATGTTTTTGGAATCACCACTTTTGAAACTAAGTTGAAGTTAAGCTTCTGCATACCCTTTGATCCAGCAATTTGAGAAATACAGTACTTTACAGAAACTCTTGCACATGTGCACAGGAGGCAGGTACATGAGCGTCTGTTAGTATCACTGCTGCATGCAGCACCCATCCCTGCTCTGCACTGCTCTTGCTGCATAGGTACACTGCCCATCTTTGACTCACTTTTTCCTTCTCCTTTTTTCTTTTCTTCTTTGTAACTTTGGTCTTTTTTTTCTGTCTTTTTTCCTTGTTCCTTCTCTATTGCTTCTAAGTTTTCATATCACTGACTTTATTTTTAAAGTCATTACTAAGCAGGGAACCTTTCTTTTATACTTTGCAATGCATATAATCTTAGTATTGGAGTTTTCCGGCTATTTTTATCATCACCCACTCTTCAGCAACTGTTTTCTGCAATAGATGTGGTTTTGAAAAAAGAAAAAAGAAAAGAAACCAAAATCCCTCAGGTTTCATGCTTTTTTTGGATGCTGCAGGTGACAGAAGACTGACCTCAAGGCAAGTGGGCAACACTACATTTATGTGGCGATCAGGCTTCCAGAAACCATAGTCACCTGGAATAGTTGTGACTGCAAGTGAGAAAGACCTCCGCACATCGAGGAAAGTAATAGTCACAATGCTGTGCAATTTATACTACAGGAGAGGTGTGGAATTAGTTTTCAGCCAAATTTAGATTTATTGATTTAGAATTGTATGAAATTTAGAATTATCTTTTCCTTGCTATGGTCTGTTACCTTCTTGCATGTAAACATGTTCACATCTCTCCCATTAAAAAAAAAATTCTTGACCTGGGGTCCACTATTGGCTAATGCCTTATTCTCCTTTACATAGCCATGTTTCTTGAAGGAATTGTCTACATTCCTCTTTTGCTTCCTCATCTCCCTTTCACCTCCTCAACTCACTGCAGTGTCTTTTCATTCCCATCACTTTAGTGTGTTGGCACTTTACTAAGGTTACTGATGAACTCCATGTTGCTAAATTAGATGGACATTTGTCTGTGCTTGTATAGCCTTGAACTCCCTTGCAGTGTTTGTCCCTGTGGATCACTCCTTTCTGGAGAATTTATCCTTCCTTGACTTCTGTGAGTCATTCTCTCTTGACTTCCCTCACCTCTCTCCAGCGACTCATTTCTCTAAGTCTCTCTCTTAATATTGATGTTTCTTCAAGTTCCCATACTTGATCCTTTTCTCTTTTCACTCTGCATACTCTCTGTGGCTGAGCTAACCCACTCTTATGACTCCCAAATTCAATCTCTTCTGTTTAGGCCACTCACCTGAACTCCAGATGCAAACTTCCAACGTCTCCATTTAGATAGTCACTCAATATGCTCAAACCTGAACACCAGCCCTGCAGCATGAGGAAGAACAGAGAGAGGGTCTCCAATGCCTTTCCTTATCAGCTCTGACTTGACAGGTGCCTACAGTAAACTTCTTGTTTTCTGGTTAGATGGCCCCTAACATTCAGCTTCTTAAGAGCTGGCTGTGAATCCTAGTTCTCTTAAAATGAGACTTTGGCCAAGTCACTTATCCTCTCTGAGTCTCAGTTTCCTCATCCATGAAATGGAGATCATAATAGTAGTATCTTTCACATAGAATTGTGGTGAAGATTACATGATTAAAGGATTAAATCTTGGAAACTCCTATGTACTGATTCTGGCATTTGGTGAGCACTCAGTTAATGGTAGTTGAAATTATTAAATATCACTATTAAATTTTTGTTATTGTGTTGAGATTGAATCCAGGTTCTACTACTTACTGGCTGTTGTAAGCCTTAGCTTTATCTTCTGTAAAATGGGAATGAATATATCATCCAAGTAATATATATATTTTTGTGGTGAGCATGAAATGAAATAATGCAGGAGTCTACAAACTTTTTCTATAAAGGGCCAAGTGGTAAATATTTTCAGCTTTGTAGGCCATATGGTCTCTGTTAACTATGCAATTCTGCTATTGTAGTACTGAAGCAGCCATAGACAATATGTAAATGAATGAGCATGGATGTGTTCTAATAAAATTTTACTGATGGGCACTGAAATTTTAATTTCATATAATTTTCATGTTCTGTGAAATATTCTTCTTTTTATCTTTTCAATCATTTGAAAATATAAAAACCATTCTTAGCTCTCAGGCTAAGAAAAACAGGTGGGGACCAACTTTGACCTAAGTGCTATTGTTTATTGATCCCCGAAATAATGCATGCAAATTGGAGAGTCTAGCAAAGGAGCATAAGTACTTGTATTTGCTCGATTGAAGTACGATTCTCTATTTGGGAAGGTTAGTTCAAGGAAAGCAGACAGCTGGCCTTTTCCCATATGGAAGCTAACTGTGGCCTTTATGGAAGCCATATGGAAGCTATCTGTGGTCCTTATTCCTGCTGCGTGGGAAGAAGAGGGAGAGACTTTAATCAGTCTTTGGCCTCTTTGAAATCTCTACCTCTTCAAAATGTACACCACCCCTCCCTGCAAAATGTCCTTATATCAGACCAACCAGGTCAGTAGTTCTCCTTCTGGCGGAAGAGCAGAGAATGGCTATTCAATGCCTTTCCATTTAAAATCTGACCTAATCAGAGAACGAAATTCGTTGCATCTTTTCCTTCCTTCCACAAATATTTATTGGGTATCTACTATTTCCCAGGAATTGTGTTTGGTACTGGAAATGCAAGGAGAATAAGACAGACAATATTGCTGCCCTCATAGAGCTTACATTTTAGCAGGGGTGACAAACAATAATTATTTGTATAATTATTGGGGGGAAAATGTAATTGACACTAGTTTATTTGTATACCTTTCTTCTTCTATATGATTGTTTCTGATTCATATATTTTGCTTGCCTACTTGACATCTCTACTTGGATGTTTCACTAGTTTCTCAAACTTAGCTGACTCCAAACGGAATTCTTGATTGCTTCTATGCCACCTTCAAACCTGTACTTTGCCCAAATCTTTCCATCTTTGATACTTGCGATACCACTTACTCAATTAGTTAAGCCAGAAATGGGGAAACATTTTTACACTTTCTTCTCTCTCACCTCTCACATCTGGTCAGCCACTAAGTTCTGTCTCTTTTACCTCGAAAATATATCCAGAATCTGAACACCTCTTACAACTTTTAGCATTTTAACACCCTCTTCCAAGTCATTGTCATCTTCAACCTTGACTACTGCAATAGCTTACTATTTGGCATCCATACTTCCATTCTGGCCCTCTTTCTGTCTATACGATAGACTTGAAATCAGATCATAACCCACTCCCCCCAACCCCGTTAAAATCCAGTAACTTCCTATTGTACTTAGAATAAACCCCAAACTTCTCACCATGGCCTATCAGACCCTGCATAATCTAGTCCCTGCCCACCTCTCTCATCTCACCTTGTACTACATCTCCACCCCTGACCCCCATTACTAACTCAGCTCCAGCCACACTGGCCTCTTTCTTTTCCTTAAGCACATCAAGCTCCTTCCTGTAATTGGGTCTGTTCAATTTCATTCCCTCTGCCTGAAATACTTTCTCTCAGGTTTCCTCATGGCTGGCTCATTCTCATTATTCAAGTCTCAAGTTTAAAGGTCATCTCTTCTCAAAGGTCTTAGCCATCCTATCTAAGGTGGCTACACCTACTTTTTCATCCTTATTCATTATCCATCAGTATCATTTATTTTCTTTGTAATGGTCATCACTGCTTGATACTACATATTTATTTGTTTCTTTATTTATAACTTGTCTCCCCCTATTAGATTATAAGCTCCATGAAATCTTTTCTGTCTTTAAAAGTCCTATTTTAGACATGGTAAACTTTAGGTACCTAAGAGACATATAAGTAGTGATGTCAATTAGGCAGTTGAATATATTTAGGTAAAATGCTTAGGCCAGTGCCCGGCACATAGTACACACCCACTGCCTGTTAGTGATCATCAGCAACAGCAGCAGTGATAGCATCATTATTATCATTACCATCATGATCCAAGTCATTAGTTGAAAGGTATTTGGGCAACTTTGATCTTATATCATCACATCAAACAACCAACTTGATTGAACTAAGTAGCTCTTTTAAACTTCTTGAGCCAATTTTTAAACAGACAAATAAGTAACAGGAATTTAGGAGGCCTCCAGGATTTCTGTTGCAGAAATGACTGCCTTTTTTTGGGGGGGGATGGGCTGTCCCATAGTCAGCTTTGGTGTCTGTCAAGAAAAATAAGTCAGAGATAATTTGGGTGGCATTTAGAAACTCTTCTTTCCACAGCAGTGTTGCTACCAGACAGATGGAATGATGTGTTTTGAGGCTGTGCTTGTGTTATCCTTGGGCTGTGTCAACTTGTAGAGGATGTTCCTTTCACAGATCTTGTTATCGCTTATAAAATTGCTGTCAGTTGGGACTTCCCTGGCGGTCCAGTGGTTGGGACTTTGCCTTCCAATGCAGGGGGTTTGGGTTCGATCCCTGGTCGGGGCCAAAAAGCCCAGGGCATAGGACAGAAGCAATATTGTAACAAATTCAATAAAGACTTTAAAAATGGTCCACATCAAAAAAAAATCTAAAATTACTGTCAGTTTCTTCGCTTTGCTTTCAATTACATATTATCTCTCCTTTGTGTTGGTGATACCTGTATTTATACAAAGTACTAGATAAAATATGAAATGTATGGAGGTATCAGCATGTTTTCAATGCTTTAAAGAAGCCTAAGAAATCCCAGTAAACTTGCTCTTTCTCATGACATTTGTGCTTAATACAGTAATAAGTAAGAAGTTGTGTCTCTCCTCTATTATCTTTCTAGGAACAGTTGCCACAGAATGTCCTTGAAAACAAGAAGAAAATAGTCCATACACCCATGCTGAAATGTAATCACTCATATTTACCTCCTTTCCAGCAAAGCAGAGGCAGAAATGGATAGGTAGAACTCAGGGGCCAGGGTCTTTGTAGGCAAAAAGTATAATGGAAGGTAAAGGCACCTACTGACTTGGAAAGTACATGAAGCTCCATATTTTAGTGACAGATTCCAATCTCTGACACAGATTTTGCTCTGTGAACTTGAAATGCTATTTAAACTCTCTAGACCTCAGTTTCCTCATCTATTATGTGAGAAATACACTTTGGGCTTGGAAGGATAAGTGATATGGTGATATTTGGGAACTACAGGAATAGATGCTCCATGAGAAGCTTTTTCTATGTTTTGTGTCTACTCATCTCTGACTTTCTTTCATATGTTCTTTGACTTCTAAACCTGCCTCACAGGTTTCCCAACAATCTGATTTCCTGTCATCGGGACAGGTGGTCAGTACAACACCTTGACTTTTCTCACAAACTATACAATTCCTCTCTACTCCACTTCAGCCAACCACAGCCACACCTTGGACGTTTCTGAACTTCAAATTATTTCATCTCTGTGATTTCAAATTCAGAGCTACCCCTCTCTCTCCATAACCTGTGATCCTTTAACTCTCTGCTCCCTTATTCACACTGAATCTGCTTTCTTCCCCTCATATCGCAACTCTAGATACCTTAACCCTTCCTAATTCACAATGTTATTCCTGCCTGTCCTTACCTTCCTGCTCCCCAGAGACCCCACAGCGAGCCATGACACTGATGGTTGCCCTCATATCCTTGAATTCGACACTCTTTGACTTTGCCACATGCTCACCAAGCCTGTCTCCACCTTGGGTTATCCCTGTCACCTGCTTTCTCAGCGTCTGAACGCTAATAGTTGTGGAAGAAAGGCATGGACATTTGTTGACTAGGTGGCCTACAGAATAATGCTATCTGGTCTTCTACCTTCATATCTTACCTACTCTCTACCATTACTGCTCCATCAGCGATTATTCTATTCATCTTTGTTGACATCCTATCATATTCACCACAATGGATGTTCCAGATATTTTCTGTATACAAACTCTCAATCCTACTCTCATACACTCTCAGTAGATGATCTTGCATGGTACCTCATGAGAAGATGAAGGCCATGGATTGTGGAACACTAGATATTTCTTGATTTCCATATCTTTTTTTTTTCTTTTGCAGTACGCGGGCCTCTCACTGTTGTGGCCTCTCCCATTGCGAAGCACAGGCTCCGGACGCGCAGGCTCAGTGGCCATGGCTCATGGGCCTAGCCGCTCCGCAGCATGTGGGATCTTCCCGGATTGGGGTGCGAACCTGTGTCCCCTGCATCAGCAGGTGGACTCTCAACCACTGCGCCACCAGGGAAGCCCTCCATATCATTTTTTATACAGTACTTTCTCCACCTACTCAGAATTTCTCTGTATCTTCAGTTTCCTGTCAACTTCCCCTCCTATCTCAGTGAAAGAAGTGAGGCTAGCCCGTCCACCTGAGATTAAAATTTTCCTTTTCCTTTCAAATGTGGGGCTACACTCCATCAATTTCTGCTCTTTCTCTAATATAATCAGTCTTTCTCTCTTCATTATCTTCTACTCATACTTCTCTAGGGTGAAATAAAAGTCCCTCAATCATTCATAGATACTATTTTATCTCTTTGCTTCTTTTCATTGCCAACTTCTGAACATAGCAATCATACTGTCTGCCTCGTTGCCCTACAACACACTCACTCTTTCACTCTTTAATCTGACTTCTTCACTTAATGCTACTCAACAACCCAGAGAGGCCTTCTTTGAGCACACTATTTAGTGGGTTCCCTCCATTATTCACTACCCCTGCATACTGTTTGTTTTTTATAATAATTGGATTTGCTATACATTTATTTGCTTGTTTATTGTCTATCTCCCCCACCAGACTGTAAGTGGTATGAAGAGAATAAGTATATAATTCTATTCATAAATGTATTACCTAGGACCTCGCACAGTGCCTGGTCCCTGGTAGGCCATCAGCAAACATTTATTGAAAGAATTATGGATGAATACTCAACTAAAATGCCTCTTCTATATATTACCCTGTTTCCATTCCAATGGCTTTCGCTCAATTCTCATCCAACTAGATTTTTCCATAGCATTTGGCACTGTTCGCACTGTTCTCTTTGCCTTTCTTGAAACAGTCCCCTTCCTTGACTTCTGTGGCATCACACTGGCCTGGTTTTCTTCTTACTTCTTTTATTCTTCCACCTCCTTTTTATTTACAAGAATGTTTCTCCTTAACCCCTCTCTATGGCTGTTTCCTAAGGAGCTTAGGTTGGTCATCATTGTTGTCATCATGGTTATGGTTGTTGTTTCTTCTCCTCCTCCCCTTCCTCTCCCTCCTCCTCCCTTTTCTCTCCTTCCCCTCCTCCCTTTCTCTTCTTCCTCCTCTTCTTTTCTCCTCATCCTCTTTTTCCTTCTCATCTCTCTCTCCCTCTTCTCCCTTGTGACCTAAGTAGTCAGTCGTCCAGTCTTCTAGAATCTTCTTCCTTTCTCAGTAGCTCTTATACTCACCTCCTTCCAATTCAGACCCTTATTACCATATTTTAGTGACTATTAGTAATTAAGAGTGTGTGACTGAGGAACTATATTTAAATTTTTATTTAGTTTTAATTAATTTAAATTTAAATAGCCTCCAGGGTGAGGGTCTAGAGAATGCTCCCTTTTGGTCTAGGGCATGGGAGTCTGTGCCAACAGATATTCTTGGTCAGATATGCAGGTGGGCTCAATAGAGCAGGGGCTGTGGAGCCTGGAAGGTAAGAAATTTGAGTGAGGAGTTGGGGAAGTGGCAAGGGCAGGGGCTGTAACTTGTAGCCAGGAGTTGGACTGAGGCCAGGTGCAACAGGAAAAGTTTTCCCTAGAGAGGTGAATTGAGTCAATGAAAGTTCTTAATCAAGCGCCACTTTTTGTGGGGAGTCTGATGACTGGAGGGCTAGGTAAGTTTTTTCAAATCTTAAAGAGTTCTGGACTATTTGAAGAACAGGTTAAAAGTGGTATGTCCCTATCTCATATGTTTGTTGTGAGTATTAAGTGAGATAATGCATGTCAAGTACTTAGAACATGATGACTGGCACAAGTATGTGCTCACGAAATGATAGCTATTTCCACTAATAGCTACTTATACATAATATAGTAGTTACAGGCATGGGTTTTGGAATCAATAGATCTGGGTTCTGGTCCTACTAGCTATGTGACCTTGGCTAAGTCACTTTAATTTTGTAAAACCTCTCAGTTTCCTCAATGCCAAAATGAGAATAACACCCATCCCATAGGGGTTTTCTGAGGCTATAAAGAATTTTAAGCACATCACACAGTATCTGGCACATAGTCTGTACTCGTCCATGTGGTTATTATCATTGTGTCTGTTATCTCCCTGTTAGCTACTTGCTCAGGAGGCATTGCTGCTCTTTTAAGGTAGATAGAAGTTCTTTTGAAGCCTGGACAGCATCTCCTTCATCCAGGAAAGCTTTGGAAGGGGGATCAAATACAGTGTTTTTTTTTTTTTCTTTTGCAGTGGAAAGCCTTCATTAAAAAGGATATGGATGTAGATGGAAGTTTTTGCACCATACCCTTTCTAGTTCACAAGTTATTAGATAGGTTCTTTGGCCTTAGGGGCCAGGAGTCCAGACAGACCTGTACTCTGTAAACCTGAAATTTGTAGACCACCAGACTAACAATTTTGGCAGTTGAGCAGGGGCCTAGAAAATGGATAAACAGTGCCATGAATGACTGGGAATTACAGAGGCATTCAGGTGAATAACCAATCTAGTTTGAAAAGGTTCTTGAAGACTGTTGCCATAGAATCTTTTCTGACCTTCATGGTTTTAAGGTGCATCTAGGGGGCACAAGATTCAGTAGTGGAGAGAAGTAAAATCACTTTATCTTAGTGGTGACTGAAGTAGCATCAAAGAAGCCATTTCTGGAGCATTTAGAAGACCTGCAGATAGTGTGCTGAAGACAAATGGGTTTTGACGCAGAATGTAGAAGAGAAGCTTGGCTGAAAATGTGATATAGACTGGAATTCCAAAGTCTAAAATAATTTGTCTAGAGTATCTAGAGAGGTGTAAATGCCTCGATTCCCACTCTCTCATCACAAATTTATTCCTTCCCCTGTAGTCTCCATCTTAGTAAAAGGCACCACAATCCACCTAGTTGCTCAAGCCAGAAAACTCATCATCTTTGATTTCTCTCTCTCACCCTCCAAAACCTTACAGTCTTGTATACTTTCAATATATATCATAACTTCTATCACTTTTCCACCTTGACTGCCATTACCCTAGCCCATCCCTCCATCATCTCTCACCAGGACCACTGCAATAACTTCCTAACTGGTCTCCCTGCTTCCACCCTTGTCTCTTACAATTCATCCTCTGGAGTGATCTTTTAAAAATGTAAACCATATTTTGGTCCCTCTTCTAGTGGCTTTTTGCCACATATAGAAAAAAACTCCAATATTTTGCCAAAAATAAATATTTTTTTAGTTTTTATAATAAATAAATGTAAAAATCTTACTAATAAATAAAGTAACTCTTTACTTTTACTAAAGGACCCTCCAAGATTTGGCCTATGCTCAATACTATCCACCTTGCTTATTTTATTCTGTCCTCACTGGCTATTTTTTTTTTAATCTTTTTTTTTTCCTCTGGTACGCGGGCCTCTCACTATTGTGGCCTCTCCCGTTGCGGAGCACAGGCTCCGGACGCGCAGGCTCAGCGGCCACGGCTCACGGGCCCAGCTTCTCCGTGGCATGTGGGATCTTCCCGGACCGGGGCACGAACCCATGTCCCCTGCATCGGCAGGCGGACTCTCAACCATCTGTGCCACCAGGGAAGCCCCTCACTGGCTATTTTTGATAAACAGAAATGTTTTCTCTTGTAATGTTCTTCCCTTAGATCTTTTCATGTCTGGCTCCTTCAAGTCATTTAGGTGTCAGCTCACATTCTACCTCTTCAGAGAGGTCTACTCTAGCTACCATATGATCAGTTACTCTTTCTCATCACCATATTTTATTTTCTTCATGTCACTCATCACTTTTGAAATTATTTCGTTTATCTATTTAGTTGTTTGATGTCTATCTCCCTCACATGACTGTAAGATCCATGAGGGCAGGAAGAAGTATTTGAAATAAACCTTTAGAATTTAAAGGAGTTTGCCAAATGGATATATGCGAAAGGGGGATGCTCTAAGAATTAAAAACTGATGACTCAGAGCTGATGGGGTATACAGTAGGAAGACTGAAAAAGAGCAGAGAAGTAGGAAGAAAACCAGGAGACTGTGGCATCATAGAAGCCAAAGGAAGAGGAAAAATAAGGATGGAGGGAGCTGTCAAGCATCACATGTTGCTGGGAGGAGAAGATAAGAACTGAAAAGGGTCCATGTATTTGAGAAACAAGGAGGACATTGGTGACTTCAGTGAGAACAATTTCAGTAGATCAGTGAAAGTGAAAGCCAGGTTATAGGTTGGAGAGAGAGTTGGTGGTGAGATGTAGAGATATCAAATGTAGATTACTTGCTTTAGAAGCATGGTCAGGTGAGATGATGGATAGTGTCAAGAAGGGTTAGAGTATCAAGGGAGGTAGGAATTTGCTTATTTAAGATGAGTGAGATTTTTCAATTTTTATTTGTGGAGGGGAATGAGCCAAACAAATGTTAAAGATATGGGAGAGATAAAGGCTAATCATTGGAGCATAATTCCGAGGGAAACAGAGGATGGGATTCAGAACCCAGCTGGAGGTTTGGCCTGAGTTAGGAGGAGGACCTTTCCTCACCATAAGAGACAAGAAAGTAGGCATGGGTACAGATATAGAAAAGTATGTAGGGAGGTGCCTAGGGAGTTGGGGGAGTTTGTATCCAGTGGTTTTTATTTTCTCTGTGCCAAGAAATAGACCAGCTGCTCAGAGAGTCACATTGGGAGAAAGTTGGGGGGCGCTTTGTGCCGCGAGTCTTCAATCATCAGTTTGGGATCAATGTTTATCTAGCAGTTGAGCAGGGAGGTCTCAGCAGATATGTAGGATGTGGCCCATCTGGCCAGTGTTGACCAAGAAACCTATCATTTACTGATCTCTGAGGAAGGCCATGGCCTATGCACTATGAGAGCAGAGTATCAGCATTACTTATCTATCTTCCCCAATTGGGAGAAAATGCCTTTTACCTTAGTTAATAAGAAACCAGTTTGGAGTTTTTCAAAAGGAACTTTTAATAGAAAGTTGGTGGGAGGGGGCAAAGACAGAGAAGGGAACAACCTTCAAGAATATAGATTCCTTATTTGAACTACCTCTGATATGGTGCAAAAGATCAACTTGGTTGATCCAAATTTCAGGGTCCCCCACCAGGTTCCTTCTCTTCTCCTTGGCCTATTTCTGTAGACTTACAGTGGCTCTCCCTCCACTGCAGTTGGATCATATCAGACAGTTCCTTCTCCATGATATCTTTCGTTGCCTTCACGTTCCTTGTTCCTCCACTATGGAAGACCCACTTCCTTCCATCTAGCCTAAATATTGCTTATTGTGATGGTTAATTTTACATGTCAACTTGACTGGCTGTGGGGTGCCCAGATTAAACATGATTCTGGGTGTGTCTCTGAGGGTGTTCCTGGATGAGATTAGTATTTGAATTGGTGGACTCAGTAGACTGTCCTCCCTACTGTGGGTGGGCTTCATCCAATCTGTTGAAAGCCTGAATTGAACAAAGGGTAGGAGGAGGAATTTGCCCCTTTTTGCTTCCTGCCTCACTGCTTGATATCTCATCTCATCTTCTCTGGTCCTCATACCAGGACTGAAACCACTGGCTTCCTGGGTTCCCAGGCCTTTGGACTTGAACTGAATTATACCACCAGCTTTCCTGTGTCTCCAGCTTTTAGAGCCCATATTGTGGAACTTCTCAGCCTCAGTAACTGCATGAGCCAATTCCTTATAATAAATTTCCTTTAAAAATTATCTATCCGCCTGTTGGTTCTGTTTTTCTGGAGAACTCTGACTAATACACTTACCCTTTAAGATACTGATCAACATTCCCATCCTCTCAGAAGCCTTCCTGACTAACGTAACCCTATGGTAATCTCTTAAAGCTGTCCAGCACTTTAAAGCAGTGGTGTTCCGCCCTCACTAATCATTGTAATCATCTGGGTAACTTTTAAAAATACTGTTGCCTGGGCTGCATCCTAGAGATTCGGATTCAGTTGGTCCATGGTAGACCTTGGGCTTTGGTACAAGCTGATTCTAATGGTCAGCCAATGTGGAGAAGCCCTGCTTAATGGCTCTCTGGGGAATAGAAAATCAAGCATGTTGAAAAGCAGCTAAGCAACCAAAATTGTTCCTTTGTTCCTTAGTCCCTTGTGTAACTTTTGACAGTCACCTTGACATAGTTTTTGACTTCCTTTGGTATTCCTCTGTCTGCTACTGGGCCTTTGCCCTGTCTGACAGGCCATCGCATAACTTCCTGGTTTGACCTGCCTTGACTTTTAGGTTCCTGTCTCCATGTCTGACATTCTCTGTTTGAACCAGCTCCTTCCCCAGCTCTAGGTTTCTAGCTACTATCTCCCCATCTTTCAGGCTTCCCTTCACCTGGAATCTGTTTCCATTTTCAGGCTTCTGACTGCCATGTTATGAGGATTCCATTCCCTGCTCTACTTCCTCCCAGCAGCTTAAATCTTGGGACTTGGCACCTCCATGGTTTTGGATCACCTTAGCATCTAGGATGTTCTCCCTGGATCTTACCCTTGCTCAACTTGTGCATTAAAACAAGTCTCCAATGTTTGGTACAAAGATATATAATATCTCACCTCTATCACAAGCTACTTGAAGGCAGAGCTTAGGCTTTTGCTGCTTGATTTTCCCTTCTAGCACCTAGAACATAGCTTGTTACCTAGTAGTTACTCAGTAAGGTTGTTGGGTTTAATTTACAGACTTGCAAACTTGTGAAGTTGGAGAAAATTTGGGTTCCAGAGATGGTGAAGGGCCTGGGTTGCTGTCCTCTATCAGGACATCTTCATTGTCCTCATCTAATTCTAGTTCATGTTTAATCATCTGAACAAGACTAATTACTGTTTGATCTAATATTGTCTTGTCAAGTACTGATCAGATTGTTCCATCAGCATACAACTGACATGAGGAAGGAAAGAATAAGATTCTTTTTAGGAGAAATAGAAAAGGCCAAAGCTCTTCTACCTGGTAGCAGACTGTTGGAGAAGGTGGCAAACTGATGATGGAAACCCTATCCTCATTCCATGCCATGCCCAAAGCCTCTGCTGGTGCCCTCCTGTCCACAAGCCCTCTAGCTAGGGTCTGCCCTGATTGCTGGCATCCAAAGGTGAGAAGCTAACTTTTCCCTTTTCATTTCCCCTTCCCTTCAGTAAGCTTACAATTTCTTGGCTGGTGACAGCTTAACATGCTACTCTTTCTGAAATGACACACATTTTAGAAGGAACTGCTTAGAGGTAGCAAAACAGCTGGAAATTCTGTCAATAAATCAAGCAAATAGGGGGAATCTATTTTTTTTTCCTAGAAGGAGGGAGAACTGACCTTCCTAGTGCCCTCAAAGCACGTTATGCGTCCTCAGTGGTGAAAAACTGAAACCATTTCCACTAAGATCAGGAACAAGACAAGGTTGCCCCATCACACTACTATTATTCAACATAGTTTTGGAAGTTTTAGCCACAGCAATTAGAGAACAAAAAGAAATAAAAGGAATCCAAATTGGAAAAGAAGAAGTAAAACTGTGACTGTTTGCAGATGACATGATACTATACATAGAGAATCCTAAAGATGCTATCCGAAAACTACTAGAGATAATTAATGAATTCGGTAAAGTTGCAGGATACAAAATTAATGCTCAGAAATCTCTTGCATTCCTATACACTAATGATGAAAAATCTGAAAGTGAAATCAAGAAAACACTCCCATTGACCGCTGCAACAAAAAGAATAAAATATCTAGGAATAAACCTACCTAAGGAGACAAAAGACCTGTATGCAGAAAATTATAAGACACTGATGAAAGAAATTAAAGATGATAGAAATAGATGGAGAGATATACCATGTTCTTGGATTGGAAGAATCAACATTGTGAAAAATGACTCTACTACCCAAAGCAATCTACAGATTCAATGCAATCCCTATCAAACTACCACTGGCATTTTTCACAGAACTAGAACAAAAAGTTTCACAATTTGTATGGAAACACAAAAGACCCCGAATAGCCAAAGCAATCTTGAGAACGAAAAATGGAGCTGGAGGAATCAGGCTCCCTGACTTCAGACTATACTACAAAGCTACAGTAATCAAGACAGTATGGTACTGGCACAAAAACAGAAATATAGATCAATGGAACAGGATCGAAAGCCCAGAGATAAACCCACGCACATATGGTCACCTTATGTTTGATAAAGGAGGCAGGAATGTACAGTGGAGAAAGGACAGACTCTTCAATAAGTGGTGCTGGGAAAACTGGACAGGTACATGTAAAAGTATGAGGTTAGATCACTCCTTAACACTATACAAAAAAATAAGCTCAAAATGGATTAAGGACCTAAATGTAAGGCCAGAAACTATCAAACTCTTAGAGGAAAACATAAGCAGGACACTCTATGACATAAATCACAGCAAGATCCTTTTTGACCCACCTCCTAGAGAAATGGAAATAAAAACAAAAATAAACAAATGGGACCTAATGAAACTTTAAAGCTTTTGCACAGCAAAGGAAACCATAAACAAGACCAAAAGACAACCCTCAGAATGGGAGAAAATATTTGCAAATGAAGCAACTGACAAAGGATTAATCTCCAAAACATACAAGCAACTCATGCAGCTCAATATCAAAAAAAAACAACAACCCAACCCAAAAATGGGTAGAAGACCTAAATAGACATTTCTCCAAAGAAGATATACAGACTGCCAACAAGCACATGAAAGAATGCTCAACATCATTAATCATTAGAGAAATGCAAATCAAAACTACAATGAGATGTCACCTCACACCAGTCAGAATGGCCATCATCAAAAAATCTAGAAACAATAAATGCTGGAGAGGGTGTGGAGAAAAGGGAACACTGTTGCACTGCTGGTGGGAATGTGAATTGGTACAGCACTATGGAGAACAGTATGGAGATTCCTTAAAAAACTACAAATAGAACTACCATATGACCCAGCCATCCCACTACTAGGCATATACCCTGAGAAAACCAAAATTCAAAAAGAGTCATGTACCAAAATGTTCATTGCAGCTCTATTTACAATAGCCTGGAGATGGAAACAAGCTAAGTGCCCATCATCAGATGAATGGATAAAGAAGATGTGGCACATATATACAATGGAATATTACTCAGCCATAAAAAGAAACGAAATTGAGCTATTTGTAATGAGGTGAATAGACCTAGAGTCTGTCATACAGAGTGAAGTAAGTCAGAAAGAGAAAGACAAATACCGTATGCTAACACATATATATGGAATTTAAGAAAAAAAATGTCATGAAGAACCTAGGGGTAAGACAGGAATAAAGACACAGACCTCCTAGAGAACGGACTTGAGGATATGGGGAGGGGGAAGGGTGAGCTGTGACAAAGCGAGAGAGAGGCATGGACATATATACACTGCCAAACGTAAGGTAGATAGCTAGAGGGAAGCAGCCGCATAGCAGAGGGAGATCAGCTCAGTGCTTTGTGACTGCCTGGAGGGGTGGGATAGGGAGGGTGGGAGGGAGGGAGACGCAAGAGGGAAGAGATATGGGAACATATGTATATGTATAACTGATTCACTTTGTTATAAAGTAGAAACTAACACACCATTGTAAAGCAATTATACCCCAATAAAGATGTTTTTTTTTTTAAAAAAAGAATGCTCAACATCATTAATCATTAGAGAAATGCAAATCAAAACTACAATGAGATATCATCTCACACCAGTCAGAATGGCCATCATCAAAAAATCTAGAAGCAATAAATGCTGGAGAGGGTGTGGAGAAAAGGGAACCCTCTTGCACTGTTGTTGGGAATGTAAATTGATACAGCCACTATGGAGAACAGTCTGGAGGTTCCTTAAAAAACTACAAATAGAACTACCATATGACCCAGCAATCCCACTACTGGGCATATACCCTGAGAAAACCATAATTCAAAAAGAGTCATGTACCAAAATGTTCATCACAACCCTATTTACAGTAGCCAGGACATGCAAGCAACCTCAGTGTCCATCAACAGATGAATGGATAAAGAAGATGTGGCACATATATACAATGGAGTATTAGTCAGCCATAAACAGGAACGAAATTGAGTTATTTGTAGTGAGGTGGATGGACCTAGAGATTGTCATACAGAGTGAAGTAAGTCAGAAAGAGAAAAACAAATACTGTATGGTAACACGCATATATGGAATCTAAAAAAAAAAAAAAAAAGGTCAGAGGCACCTAGGGACTAGGCGGGAATAAAGATGCAGGCCTACTAGAGAATGGACTTGAGGATACGGGGAGGGGGACGGGTAAGCTGGGACAAAGTGAGAGAGTGGCATGGACATATGTACACTACCAAACGTAAAATAGATAGCTAGTGGGAAGCAGCCGCATAGCACAGGGAGATTAGCTTGGTGCTTTGTGACCACCTAGAGGGGTGCGATAGGGAGAGCGGGTGGGAGGGAGATGTAAGAGGGAAGAGATATGGGGACATATGTTTATGTGTAACTGATTCACTTTGTTATAAAGCAGAAACAGACACACCATTGTAAAGCAATTATACTCCAATAAAGATGTTAAAAAATAAAAAATAAATTTTAAAAAAAGCACGTTATTTTCAGGGAAGCTCTGTCGGCCATTAAATAACAAACAAGAAAACTAAAAATTCTCAGCCAAAGGCCACCTGGTGATCCTTAGGTCAGAAACTAGCTTTGCCAAATGAGAGTCTGATGTCTTAATTTTACAGTGAAGAAATAGGCTCCGAGAAGGAAAGTGATTTGCCAAGTATTACCCTGAGAAAAGTCTAGACTCTATGCCTCTGTCGTTCCATATGGATGAGAATTCTTTGTATTTGGCTACTCTGATTCTTTGCCATTGTCTCTTGGAAGTTGACATGAGATCTTTAGTATTTTTCACATGTAGGAGAGGTAGAAGAGAGGTTTTTTTTAAAGAGGAGGAAGTAGAGGTTTATTTTAAATACAATTCTTAAAAAGTTAAAGTGGGAATATGATATGGAATTTGAATTATTGATGGAGACCAGAGAAATTTATTCAAAAGTGTTTATTTAGAGGTAATAAACCAGAAACAGAGTTGCATCTGTGTGTGTGTGTGTGTTTGTGATGTTACTGTTGGAATCTAGAACGAAGTGTCACAAGAATGAATATTAATAATCAGGATAGAGTAGAGCAAGAAACTGGGGTGAATAGGTCATGCCTGGCACCTGGATTAATGAAGTGCCCATGAAAAGGAGAATGGAGGTGGGAAAATCCTGAATTGAAAGTCACAATTAGACTTGCTTTTCAAAGTTTTCTAAGTAAGTGCTGTCAGCTTTGGCTTAAGAAGGGAGTTTCAGGGAAGATTCCCCTTTGAATTGGGCCAGGGCATCATGGACAAAGCTACATAATGCATATGGGTGCCTGAAAGGCCCATTTCTCAGTTGCTGCTGTCTCGAGCAGGCCAAATCACCAAAATCCCATTTGATGGATTTCTGAAGTCTTCTCATCATATTGTGGGTTCCAAGTAGAGCAGCAACTGGGGTCTGTTTACAGCACTTTTGAGGAGTGAAGTAGATTTGGGAGAACCCCGATCCCTCCTCTGTCCTTCTGGTTCAAGGGGAGTGTGGCAGAGGTAGGGAGACAGCATAAGGTCAGTCTCAGGTGTGATTCCTTTTTGAACAGTGGAGTTTATAGTGATGGATAAAGATATTAGAAGACTTTTAAACCTTTGGTGCTGATACTGTCCAGGAAATATCTAAGACATTTGCCCTAATACTGCCATTTCCTCTGCCTCTGCTTCTGCCTCTTTTGCTCATTGCTCTTTTGCTCTTTTGCTTTTGCCCACAGCATCCAGTCACAGATGTGAGGCTGCAAATAACCTCTTATTGCCCAGCTCTCTACATTGTACACACAGGAGCACTTCCCTGTGACCCCCGCACCCCTAGTTTGCTATTTGATAGGGTGTGTTAGGGCATTATACTCACTGAGTCCATTTCAAATCAGCTGACCAACCCTGAGGCTGAGCTTCAAACTCCTTCTCATCCTGGAAGCACAGAGAGCAGCTCCCTGGTAGCCATGCAGGGGAAGAAGGAGGATGCCCTTCCTTGGCAATCATAATCGTGTTCATCCACACATTGTCCTAGAATCTCTGGTATAGGAATCCTTCAGGAGAGAACCAGAGGCTTCCTTCACTGGATAAAGTAGCACACCACCTCTGGTAACTCAGTGGGTAAACAAAGTGAAGTAAGGCTGGATAAGGAAGGGAAAAGATGGGAACAGTGTTGTAGCAAAACCTGTCTTGCTGAACAGATATTCTTATTTGCAGTATCCTACTGGGTGTGGAATTCTGTGAGTGCTGCCACCAGGGAAGAGCAGATGGGGGAGTGACACAGTTCTCAGCGACCATGGCTAGATATAGGAATATATAGAAGAGGCTAGAGGTGATTTTCTGAAGTCAGCATGAAACAGAACTTATTCAGAAGCACACCCAACTTTCTGAGATTTTGGAACAGATGAAGCAGAAAAGGTGCTGAGCAGTTGCCCTAAACTGTCAATAACAATGAATCAAACATTCGTGAGTTTAAAATCAGAACACGACTCACAGACTTGAAGCTGAGTCTGAACTAGGGTTAATATACAGTTGAGAGAGTTGCCTGTTCTAGATTCTTCCTTAAGCTACAAAGGCCTGAAATTGGTTGTGTGTATCCATGGAACTAGTCAGTTTGTTTAAAGTCTGTGTTTCAATTTTTCTTTTCTTATGGTGTCTTGGCTAACTGGATTGATTTGGTGCTCACTCAACACGAAGTGAGCATGGGATAGTTGATTTACACCAGACCCCATCTATTAGTTTGATTTCTATTTTAAACTTTCTGATAGAATTTAAAATCAATGACATTAGGACGGACCTAGTAACCTGTTAGAAAATTTTAGAAAAGAGTTCTTGAGTAGCTTTGCTTAAATGAATGAGAGGAGAATGTTTTTCTGATATTCATAATGTCTCACATCTTTAAATGAATTATAGCAATCATCTTGGCCAAACCCCTGAGTGATGTGCTCTGTTTAAGAAAGGAGATTCATCACTAAGATTTGGTAGAAGAAAAGAATATGCAGAATGGATTCTAGGAAGCATCCAGAAACCCCTTAGTCTCCAAGGTCTCAAAGAAGAACTAAGACAGATGTCTGGGTGCCCACAGGCATGCTGAAGGCATAATCAGAGAAGGATAAAGCAAAGGGATGAGAAAAACCAAATAGGGAAGCAGAAAGAGATCTGAGACAAGAGGCAGAGAGATGGCAGTGCAAATGGGTCCAGAGCCACCCAAAGTGCTAAGTTAGATTTCCTTTCCTTGTTTTAGACTTTTGGAGGCATTTGGGGATTACAAGTCATCTGGGACCTTGATGTTCTCTAAATATTGATAGCATCAGCCTGGAGACTGGCTCTTTAAAATATCTCTGGCATCTGCCACTTTAAATCACCACCACCCCACCTTGGTTTGTGCATTCATTCAACTAATATGTGTGGTGCACATCAATGAACAAAATAGACAAAAATCCCTTCTCTAGTGGACTTTATAATCTGCAGGGGGAGGAAAATAACTAACACATAACAAAAGATAATTTCAAATAATGGTAAATGTTATGAAGAAAAGAAAGCAGGAGTATGGGATAGAATGATGCACAATGCATGTGTGTGTGCACATACTTAAACTAATTAAGGCTGAATAGTAAGAGAAGGTATCATTAAGGAGGTGACCTTGGAGCAGAGACTTGAATGACAGGAAAGAGCCAATCAAAGACAAAGAATATTTGTTTTGTTTTGGCTGCGCTGCTCGGCATGCGGGATCTTAGTTCCCCGACCAGGAATCGAACCCGTGCCCCCTGCAGTGGAAGCACAGAGTCCTAACCACTGGACAACCAGGGAATTCCCCAGAGGAAGAATATTTGATGTATAGGAAAGAGCAAGTGCAAAGGTCCTGGCAGACACACAGGCAGAAACAAGCTCTGTGTGTTTGAGGAACAGCAAGAAGGCCAGTACAGCTACAGTATATTGAATGAAGGGGAGAATGGTAGGAGATGAAGTCAGAGATGTGAACAGGGGCAAGAATTAAAAATTCTGAACTCTGTATGCTCACAAAGGAATTTGGATTTTATTCTGAGAGCAAAGGGAAGCCATTGGTGAGCTTTAAAAAGGGGCGTTACATGATTTAGTATACATTTATTTTTTAAAAATG
Source organism: Pseudorca crassidens (assembly GCF_039906515.1). Lineage (NCBI taxonomy): Eukaryota > Metazoa > Chordata > Mammalia > Artiodactyla > Delphinidae > Pseudorca > Pseudorca crassidens. The sequence goes on along the minus strand of NC_090317.1, from coordinate 42,341,200 downwards.
CTCCATCTACTGTATGAGGAATGAATTTTAGGAGGGCAAGACCAGCAACAGAAAGACCAATTGTAAACTATTGGAAAAGTCCAGGCAAGACATTATGGTGACTTGAATGAAGGTGATGGTAGTTCGAAAGGGATATGGAAGGATATAGGATATATTGTGAATGTACATTTGATAGGACTTGCAGACTAATTACTTATTAGTTATGAGGGAAAATGAAGAGTCAGTGAGGAGCTTATGCAACTGGATAACTTGTGGAATATTTACTGAGGTAGGAAAATCACCCACCTTAGTAGCAGTGGGGTTTTGGTTTGGATGATGGTGGGGTGTAGGAATTAAGACTACAGTTTTGAACATGTTAAGGTTGAGATGTATGTCACTGAGAAGTCTCAGTTAGGCAATTGGGTATATAAATTTGAAACTCAGTGGAGAGATCAGGCCTGGAAATATAAATTTGGGGATTTATATTTGAAGCAATGTAGTTGGATAAGGTCACCAAGAGTCAGAAAGTAAAGATAGAGGAGAGTTAACTGGGACCAAGCCTGGGCAACGCCTTCATTTAGAGATTGAGCAAAGGACAGTAACAAGCAAAAGAGACTGAGAAAAAGGAGTTACTGAGGTAGGAGGAGAACCAGGATGGCCTCCTGGGTACCAAGAGAATGGCATGTTTGAAGAAGGAGAGATTGTATTTTCCAAAGGTGGTCATAACGATAATTCACATTCCACATGCTTTTGCTACAGTGTGACCTTGCCACTTCCCCATTAAGAAGTGGATTCTACATCCCCTCTCTTTGAACCTAGATGGACTTTTATGATTGCCCTGACCAATATGATATGATAGAAGTGGCATTATGTGACTTCTGAGACTAGGTAATAAAATGTAATTCAAATTCTGTTTGGCTCTCTGTCTCTGTCTCTGTTCTCTATTGGGACATAAGCCTTTGGAGCCCTGAGGCACCATGTCAGAAGTTTGGTGACCCTGACATAACCATGCTGGAGAAACCAGGTGATGAGACCACATAGAGGTAGGGAGAGATGCCCAAGGAACCCCAGATGTTCCAGTCTCCAGCTGTTTGAGCCTCTCCAGAGCAGGCATTAGACATGTGAATGAATAAGTCTTCAGATGATTCCAGCCCCAGCCATCATCTGACTGTAACTGTGTATAAGACATAAGAGCTACCCAGCTGAGTTGTTTCCAAATATCTGACCCTCAGAAATTGAGAGGGGTAATAAATGATTGTTGTGTTAAGCCACTAAGTTTGGGGTGACTATTTTATGCAGCAGTAGATAATCAAAACAGGGATGAGAAGAAAAAAATGTCTGTTGGATTTGGCAACATGGAGATCATTGCCGGTTTCAGCAAGAGCAGATTCAGTGGAGTATAGAGATGGAAGCCCACATGGAGTGGATGGAGGAGCGAATGGGAAGTGAGGAAGTAGAAACGGTTGACTGTAAATGATTCTTTCAAGTTTTCAGTGGAGGGGCTTCCCTGGTGGCACAGTGGTTGGGAATCCATCTGCCAATGCAGGGGACACAGGTTTGATCCCTGGTCCACGAAGATCCCACATGCCGCGGAGCAACTAAGCCCGTGTGCCGCAAATACTGAGCCTGCACTCTAGAGCCCGCGAGCCACAACTACTGAGCCCGCGTGCCACAACTACTGAAACCTGTTCACCTAGAGCCTGTGCTCTGCAACAAGAGAAGCCACCGCAATGAGAAGCCTGCGCACTGCAATGAAGAGTAGCCCCCACTCACCCCAAATAGAGAAAGCTCGCGTGCAGCAACGAAGACCCAATGCAGCCAAAAATAAAATAAATTAAAAAAAAAAGATTTCAGTGGAGTGGAGACTTGAGACAGTGGTTAGAGAGATCAGGGGAAGGTTTTTCCTTTTTAAAATGGCAGATACTTGACATATTATGGTGGAGGAAACTCAGAAGAAAGAAATATTAATAATATAAGAGGCAATGACCCAGTTCCTCATCACCTCTTACTTAGACTACTGCAATAATTTTCTAAAGGGTCTCTGTCTGATTTCTTACCACTCTGTTTTGCCCCCGTTCTCAAGGTGAGGAGACTGAGGCACAAAGAGTTAGTAATGTTGCCAGGAATACACAGGAGCTAAAATTCACAGCTAGGCAGTCTAGCACAAAAGCCCATGCGCTGTGCTGTTCTCCATGTAGCATACCATCACAACTTTTCATGTACCCAATGCTACAAACTGAGCTGCTCACTTTCTCCCAACGATGTTTTATGACTTTCTTCCTTAGGGCCATTGTTCTTTTGCCCCAGTGATATTACTGGAATGCTCTTCTTGCTGCTCTCAGCCTATCCAAATTGTACTGATACTCCAGGCCCCAGCTCAGATCTCTTCCCTGACTCTTATTCACTAGAGTGGCTGAGCTTATGGCTGAATTGTGGTTTTGCAAGCTTGGCAGCTAATTGCAGCAACATGGATGGATTTGGAGGGAATTTAAAGAGCAGATTCCTAGTCCTGACCCTGGTACCAGCAGCTGTGGGGCTATGAGGTACTTTCTGCCTCTTCATCTGAATGGTGTGTGTGTGTGTGTGTGTGTGTGTGTGTGTGTGTGTGTGTGTGTGTGTGTGTATGTATTCAAAAGGACAAGACTAAGTAGGAGCTGGTCCTGTGTAAGGCTCTGGGTGCCATGGTAGGGAAAGGGCCTTCCCCAAAGAGATTTGCCTTTGAGTGAATATAGTGGGGGGTTTTCCAAAGTGTGCTGGGGAGAAATTAGATTTGGGCTTGGCTTCCTCTGTTGTTGTTTTTTGATAACAGTGTGTTTCTACTCCCTAGGGAGCGTTGACTGGGATGGTATTGCTTGTATTGGTTCCCAATAATCTTTACGTAGTGTTGAATTACAGACTGACAGTAGAGAGAGAATGCAGAGAAAAGTGCACGCTGGGACAATTTCTAGACAAAGAACACCCTACTCAGTGAAGAACAGCTGAAATGGGTGGGGTTTTAGGGGGGAGGTGCAGGAGACAGGCAAGGAAGTATTCAAGAAAGGATGGTGACATTAGTCGTGCCCATTTCTTTTAGAATAGGATTATGATATCTTCATCGTTTTTTCAGGGACTTAAGTAGTTTTGTATGAAAGGGAATCAATCAAAAGTCACTCTATCCTTCTCATTGTTTCACATCTTTTAGTCCCCAACTCTCTCTGTGGGGTTTATCTGGTAGTCAGGGAATATTTGGTTTCGCAGGCATATATTGTATGTTCTGTGAGAGCAGTGCCAGCAAATCTTTCCTAGACAGGTTATGTTGTTTGAGAGGTTCCCTGTCTCCTCCACAAACCTGTGAACTGATTGAGGGCAGTAACATATCTTTAAAAAATTTTTGTACAGGGCTTCCCTGGTGGCGCAGTGGTTGAGAGTCAGCCTGCCGATGCGGGGGACGCGGGTTCGTGCCCTGGTCTGGGAGGATCCCACATGCCGCGGAGTGGCTGGGCCCGTGAGCCATGGCCACTGAGCCTGCGCGTCCGGAGCCTGTGCTCTGCAATGGGAGAGGCCACAACAGTGAGAGGCCCGCGTACTGCAAAAAAAAAAAAAAAAAAAAAAAAATTTGTACAAAGGTTACACTCCATTTACAGTTATTACAAAACATTGGCTATAATTCCCATGTTGTACAATACATCCCTGTAGCCTATCTTACACCCAATAGTTTCTATCTTCCACTGCCCCACCTCTATAATGCCCCCCGCACTGGTAACCATTAGTTTGTTCTCTGTATCTGTGAGTCTGCTTCTTTTTTGTTATACTCACTAATTTGTTGTATTTTTTAGATTCCACATAGGAGTGTAATCATACAGTATCTGTCTTTCTCTGTCTGACTTATTTCACTTAGCGTAATTCCCTCCAAGTCCATCCATGTAGCTGCAAATGGCAAAATTTCGTTCTTTTTTATGGCTGAGTAGTATTTCATTGTATGTATATACACACATCTTCTTTATCCATTCATCTGTTGGTGGACACTTAGGTTGCTTCCATATCTTTACTATTATAAATAGTGCTGCTATGAACATTGGGTTGCATGTATCTTTTCAAATTAGTGTTTTTGTTTTTTTGGATATATACCCAGGAGTGGAACTGCTGGGTCATATAGTAGTTCTAGTTTTAGTTTTTTGAGAAGAGGGCAGTAATATATCTTCATCATTGTATTTGCCATTCCTCACACCTTGCTCAGAACACAGTGATTATTGAATATCTATTGAATGAATGCATGGATACTGTATGTCTGATAGAACAAGAATTTGGATTATAGAAGTTTCTACTAAGAAAGAAAGGGCCAAGGAGATTCTGTAGATTTTATTATGTGACCAGTGTAGAGGCTGGGAAGTCATCATAAGGTAGTGGCACCAGGACAAAAGAGCAATCTAGTTAAATTCTGCATCTAAGACAGAAGTATATTATATGCTCTTCTAGGTGTTTCTTGTAGCCCAATGCAGTCAGAAGAAAGCAGGTGAGCCCTGGCCATGCTTCTGCTAGTGGTAAAGGTGGTGGGATCCCCTAATGGCACATAGATATTTCTGCCAAAAGTCTCCCATTTTCTGCTGAAGGATCAGGTACATGGTAGATGTTCAAGAAATATATGTTGAGTAGTAACAGCCTACTTGTATTGATATTTACAATGCACCTTTACAGATGAAGAAACTAAGACACAGAGACAGTTAAGTAACATGTCTGAGGCCACACAACTAGTGAGTTGAAAGAGTTGAAAGAGTATAGTCAAACCTATATAGTCTGGCTCAAGCACTAATAGGTTTAAGCACTCTGTTATCCCATATAGCAACCTGATTTTTAGTGACTCCTTTGAGTGAAGACATTGGAGTCTAAACTTGCAAATATCTAAGAAGGGGAATACCTTTATCTAGTATTTATCATCTATTTTCAGCTTATTCATCACACAAAATATTTCTTGATACTATATGCAGCCTATATATACATGAATATGTACTGACTAAACTTAAAACAATTTGGTGTTTTAACACATGTATGCCATCAACACAATCATAATGAATATATCCATCACTGTAAAAGTTGCCTTGTACCTCCTTTATAAAACCTCCCTCTCACTCTTCTTTATCCTCCCTGCTGTATCCCTGGGCAACTATTTATCTGCTTTCTGTCATTATAGATTATTTTTTCATTTTCTGAAGTTTTATATAAATTAAGTCATACTATATGTATTTTTTGGTCTGACTTCTTTCAGTATAATTAGAGATTCATCCATGTTGTTGAGTGTATCAGTAGATCATTCTTTTTTATTGCTAAGTAGTATTATTTTATGGATATCCCAAAATTTGTTTATTCATTCATCTGTTGATGGACATTTGGGTTGTTTCATTCACATCTGGGGCCATCACAAATAAAGTGTTTACGAACATTTGTGTACAAGTTTCTGTATGAATATGTTTTTATTTATCTTGTGTAAATAACATTTTAAAGAAACTTCCAAATGATTTCTAAAGTGGTTGTACCATTTTACATTCCCAGTAGCAGTGTATGAGAGTTCCCGTTGTTCTATATCCTCAAAAATAGTAGGTATAGTCATTTAAAAAATTTAGACATTCATTGTAATTTTAATTTCTATATCCCTAATGAGATATAATGTGAGGATCTTTTCATGTGCTTATTGAGTATCTATGTATCTACTTTGGTGAAATGTTTGTTCAAATCTTTTGTCCATTTTTTATTAGATTGTTTTCTTATTATTGAATTTTCACAGTTCTTTATATATTCTATTCTAAATAAAAGTTTTTAAAAATAAGATGTGTTGATCTCCTATTGATGTGTAACAAATTACCATGAACTTACCAGCTTTAAACAATACCCAGTTAATTATTAGCTGAATTCTGTAGGTCAGAAGTTTAGCACAGCATGGCTAGGTTCTCTGCTCAGGGTCTCACAAACCTGAAGTTAAGTTGGTGGTTGGCCTGAGTTCTTGTCTTGAGGCTCTGGGAAAAAATCTTCTTCCAAGATCATTCTTGTTGGTACAGAAGTCAGTTACTTGGAGTCATAGGACTGAGGTCCCCATTTCCTTGTTGGCTGTCATCCAGGAGTCACTGTCAGCTCATAGAGGCCACTCACATTCCTTACTATGTGGCCCCCTCCATCTTCCAGCACCATTTGTTAGAATAAACTATCCTATTTTCCCTGAATTGCCTTGATAGATAAAAAATCATTGTCTGTATACATGTGGGTCTGTTTCTAAACTTTCTATTCTGTTTCATTGATCTGTTTGTCAATCTATGTCAATACCACAGTGTTTGGGTTACAGTAGTTTTGTAAGTCTTGAAATCAGACACTGGAAGTCCTCCAGCATTGTTCTTTTTTTCAAAGTTGTTTTCGCTATTCTAGGTTGTATGTATTTCCATATGAATTTTAGACTCAGCTTGATCATATCTAAAAAAAGAGCCTGCTGGAATTTGATTGGTATTGTGTTGAATCTATAGATCAAATTGAGGAGAATCGACATCTTAACATTTTGAGTTTTCTGATCCATGAACACTGTATATTTCCACCATTTATTTAGGTCGTCTTTATTTCTTTAATCACTGTTTTTGTAGTTTTCAGCATACAGATCCTGCATATATTTTGTCAGATTTATCCATAAGTACTTCATATTTTTGATGCAATTGTAAATGGTATTGTTTTAAAATTTCAGTTTCAATAGTTTATTGCTGGTGTATAGATAAGTTTGATTTTTATATGTTAATATCTTGTATCTTTCAACCTTGCTAAATTCACTTCTTCATTTTAGTACCTTTTATGTAGATTACATAGAATTATCTACGTAGACAATCATCAAAGACAATTTTACTTATTTCTTTCCAATTTGGATGTCTTTTATGTCTTTTTCTTGCCTTATTGTACTGACTAGTATCTGCAGTATAATGATTAATAGAAATGATGAGAATGGAAATTATTGCCTTGATTCTGACTTAAGGGAGAAACAATTCAGTTTTTCCCCATTAATTATGATGTTAACTGTAGTATTTTTCATAGCTGTTTTTTATCAGGTTGAAGAAATTTCCTTTTACTCTTAGCATCATGGGAATTTTTTTGGTCAGGAATAGATGTTACATTTTATCAAATGTTTTCTCTCTCTCTATTCAGATTATCCTGTTTTTTCTTAATTTTTAAAATTAAAGTACAGTTGATTTACAATATTATGTTTGTTTCAGGTGTACAAAATAGTGATTCAATATTTTTATGGATTATACTCAATTTAAAGATATTACAAAAGAGGGCTTCCCTGGTGGTGCAATGGTTAAGAATCCGCCTGCCAATGCAGGGGACACAGGTTCTTGCCCTGGTCCAGGAAGATCCCACATACTATGGAGCAACTAAGCCCGTGAGCTACAACTACTGAGCCCACATGCCACAACTACTGAAGCTTGCACACCTAAGCCCGTGCTTCACACAACAAGAGAAGCCACCGCAAATGAGAAGCCTGTGCACTGCAACAAAGAGTAGCCCCCGCTCGCTGCAACTAGAGAAAGCCCGTGCGCAGCAACGAAGACCCAACGCAGCCAAAAATAAATAAATTTAAAAAAAGATATTAGAAAATAATGGCTATATTTCCTATACTGTACTATGTATCATTGTTGCTTATTTATTTTATACATAGTAGTTTGTACCTCTTATCATGTTATTTTAAAAGAAAATTTTGTTAATATGGTGAATTACATTGATTGAATTTGAAATATTACATCAATCTTGCATTCCATTTGGTCACGATGTATCAAACTTGTTTTATATTGTTGAATTCTATTTGCTAAAATTTTGTTTAGAATTTTGCATCTATGTTCATGAGGGATGTTGGTGTTTGGTTTGCTTCTTATAACAACTTTGTTCAGTTTTGGTATTAGAATAATATTAGCCTCTCAGAATGAGATGGGAAGTATTCCTCTCTCTTCCATTTTCTGCAAGAGTTTGGGTAGAATTGACATTATTTCTTCCTTAAACATTTGATCGAATTCACACCAGTGAAGCCATCTGGTAATGGAGTATTCTTTACGGGAAGGTTTTCAATGACGAATTCAACTTTCTTAATAGATAAAGGAGTGTTCATATCAGGACCAGGACTAGAGTGAGGTGAGGGGGCATTTACTCTCAGGGTCATGCAAGTTCTAGAGATGGCTCAGCTCAGAGCTGTCAGGCCATCAGTGCTTTCAGCAGGTTGGATATGAGTGTGTTAGTCCTGAATGGTGGATCTGGAGGCACATCATAGCATCCACTATGCTGTTTAATACACTCTAATCCATTTCATAGCATTGATATGGACATTCTTAATTTCTTATATTTATAAAAGAACCTTGGCGTGTATTTTGCAAGAGTGATTTCAGAGTGAACCCAACTGTCAATTTCAGTCAAGATTCTGGTCCTCAGAGTAGTCAAAGCTGTGGTACAACAATCTCCCCTCCTGCAATTATACTTACTGTGATCGAAACATTAACAGGACTTAATTTATCATCAGGGTGTTGAGGTGATGGGACATAGTGCAGGTCCATTTTCATGGAATTGGAACCAAGGTCCTGGTGTTACCATAGGGTTTCGGTCTGGGTGGAGAGATGAGTCAAAAGGAGGGAAATAGAAGTCACTGGAAATAGACAGAACTGCCTCTGTACCATTTTCTGGGCCCTGCCCTGCTGTGAGCTCTTAGATGTAGTATTTAGTCCATGGACTCTTTTCTCCACTACTTGAGTAGAGGGTAGTGACTTTCATTTCCATCTTATGGTCCAAAGAGAAGCAGGGAAAAAATGGATTACATATCATAGTGCTAAATTTGAAAGTGACAGAGAACATTTTGAGAGGACACCCTTACCAGCTTGCAGTTGAAAACCTTTGTATAACTTACAGTCGGCCCTTTGTATCTGTGGTTGCTCTGTATCCACAGTTCCACATCCGTGGATTCAACCAATTGCAGATTGCAACCAATTGCAGATCATGCAGTATTCAACCAATTGCAGATCATGTAGTACTGTAGTATTTACTATTGAAAAAAGTCTGAGTATAAGTGAAGTATAAGTATAAGTGAGTATAAGTGAACAACAAACCCATGTTCAAGGGTCAACTGTATATGAAAGCACAACCTTATTTCATATACTCTCTCTAGTCAGGGTAGATCTATGGAGTCCTTGATGCATAGCACACAGCTCAGCATTGAGACAGCCTTGGCGTTTGCTTCCTGATGGATTCCTTCCATGCCTAAGTGCCAATTTTGATGTAGCTGTGCCCTTTCCTTGCGCTTGCCCGACCTCCTGGCCACTGGAGTTTTCTTCTTGATTCCAGGCCTGGTGATAAGATCCTTGCTAGGTTCTGTTTTACTTCTACACACTGCCCTGCCTGACACCCTCCCATTCCCCAGCCTCTACTGGACTTCCTTGATGTCAATTACCTATTGCCCAGCTGTTCTTCTGCCAATTTCCTGCTTGATTCTTCCCCTCCAGGCCTAGAAATTTTCATGGCACCTACAGCAGCATGGTATAGCAGTTAAGGGTACTGGTGCTAGTGTCAGACTCTCTAGGTTTGAATCTGCCACTAAATTGTTATGTGACCCTTGGCAAGTTACTGAACATTTCTGAACTTCATTTCTCTCTCTCTTCTTTAAATGGTAATAAGGGTGCTTACCTTATGGGGCTGTTGTGAAAGGTGCCTATTGGAATAGCTGACATATACTTACTGAGTAACTCAATAAACATTGGCAGTTACACTGGGAACTTCCTGGGTCATCTGTTATGCCCAGATCAGTTTGTCTCATCTCCTCTTCCCAACTCTCTCACCTAATATACCTAATTCTGTCACAGTTAATGGAAAAGCCACTCTTTTCTCTTTTGCTTAAGGAGCTGGGGGATAAGTGAAAGCATAAAGGTTTAACCCAACCTCTGCTTGGTTGTGGGGACCTGGCAAAGCTGTGATTCTGTACCAAGTGACTTTTCTCCTCAATTTGGGGAGAAGAAAGCCTACTTCTTCTGGAAATTAGAATGACTTCTCTAGAAGGGACAGGAAAGGAAGATATCAATTCTTTTCCACTGGAAATCTTTCAAATCTCAGTAATAAGCCCAAGGTGGGGAACCCATAATTTCTCTGCTGGGTGCTGGATAGAGACTATTCTGGGTACCAGGGTAGAAGGGATGAAAAAAGTACCTGGTTTAGTGTTAAAGTACAGGACAAGCCTATGAAAAAGAACTTGCTCACAGGCTAGGCCCAGGATTCATTCAGAGAAGGATCTTGCCATGGCACCAGCTGGCCTAGAAACCTGCTAAGAGTCCAGCATTGTGGATTCTGGAGTGCTCCAGGGCTCCAGGTAAAGTGATATGCCAGAGGCCCAGACCACTGAGAGTCTTTTCTCATCTGGTGCCTAGAAGTCTTCCCTGCACAGCGCAGAAGCCTGCACTTTTAGGATGAGTCCAGTTCTTCAAATAGCTTCTGATTTAGTCTTGAAGGTATTGTCTAAAATTCCCACCATCAATTATTTCTTAGGGGGTTTTGGAGGCATTCATATTAGCCTGTTTAAGCCAGTATATTATGTGGGTAAGATAACACGTTAATAGGAATTACTTAATGACTAATTCTTTAGCACCCACTGACTCACCAGCAGAGAATGGGGACCTGTGAGACTTGTACTTAGGTTGGACCTGAGATAGGGTAAAGTTTGATGCAAGTAGTGGTACAAAGTGGGGAGAGGGTGGTAGGGAGAATCAGGCAGGGACAGTTTTGACAATGTGGGCTTAGAAAATAGAAACTCATTTTAACATCAGATGAGCAGAACATAATTAGGGAAGTTAAATCTGCTGGTAAAAAAAAGAAAAAGTGTGTACATGATACCTTCCAAAGACAAATTGAAATAATTCTTGGATTATTCACAGTTTGAGATGAGCTGTACATTGGCTGTGCTTTCTTTGGTCATGAGCCCAGAGAGTGGAGTCTATCAGTGGGAAAAGCTGCCCAGGGAGCCAATAAAGACAATAAAGAAGTACTTGGGATTCCCTGCCTCTGTCTGCTCTTCAATGGAACTCCAAACAGAACAGAACTGGCTCCCCGTCATATTCAGATCTTACCTTGTCTTCATGTCCAGCTCAGCAACCACCTCTTCCTTGGGGCTTTCCCTGTCCACCCCAGTCTACTGTGCTCTTTCCCTCTGTGAACTCCATACTGGGTGTAGATGGGCATTTGATTTTAGAGAATCTTTTCATGTATTCACCTCTTATCTTTCCGCCTGGAAGAGAAGCCCTTGGAGAATGGGGCCCGTGGCTCATTCATGTTTCCCACATCATCTGCCACAGAGTCTGCTCTCAGTAAATATTTGAAACCTTGTCTAGGAAAACCTGTATTTTACCATTGCCCCTGAAGCTGAATGCAGGGCTGTTCTTTCTTTTAATATTTTTATTCATTATAATTTGCACGTATAACATCTGACTACATTGTCATTGTAAAATTTCAAATGATGCAGATGGTGTTAAATTCTCTTTGGCTTTACCACCCTCCTCATCCCAGTCCTCTTTCAGGAGACAATCACAATTTACAGTTTGGTAGGTATTCTTCCAAACATTTTTCTCTGCATTCACATACACGTATGCATGCATAGAGATATAGTAGCCCCCCACCCCAATCCATGGTTTTGCTTTCTTGCAGTTTCAGTTACCCATAGTCAACTGCAGTGCAAAAATATTAAATAGAAAATTCCAGAAATAAACAATTCATAAGTTTTAAACTGCACACTCTTCTGAGTAGCAGGATGAAATCTCATGCAGTCCTGCTTGCTCCCTTCCTGATGCCCAACCATCGACATCATCTGCTCCTGACATCCCACCATCAACACTGTCCTGGCTCAATGATCTAGGATCACCCAAAGCAGATAATCCTCCTGATGTATTGTCAGAAGGTCAATGGTAGCCTAATGCTGCATAACAACACTCCTGTCATTCACCTCACTTTATCTCATCACGTAGGCATTTTATCATCTCACATCAGAAGAGGGAGGGTGAGTATAGTACAATAAATATTTTGAGAGAGAGAGAGAGGGAAGATGAGACTACATTCACATAACTTTTATTAAGTATATTTTGATAATTGTTCTACTTTATTATTAGTTACTGTTGTTAATCTCTCACTGTGCCTAATTCATAAATTAAACTTTATCATAGGTATGTATATATAAGGGGAAAACATAGTATATGCAGGGTTTGGCACTATCCGTGGCTTCAGACATCAACTGACAGACTTGGAACATATCCCCTGCGGATAAGGCAGAGCTACTGTATATAGATTTATGTTTTCCCATAAATGGGTGTCATATTGTATTATTCTGCAGCTTGCTTTTTATTTTTTTAAAATTTTTATTTATTTATTTGTTTGTTTATTTTTGGCTGTGTTGGGTCTTCACTGCTGCGTGAGGGCCTTCTCTAGTTGCTGTGAGCGGAGGCTACTCTTCACTGTGGTGCGCGGGCTTCTCATTGAGGTGGCTTCTCCCGTTGCGGAGCACGGGCTCTAGGTGCGCGGGCTTCAGTAGTTGTGGCTCGCGGGCTCTAGAGTGCAGGCTCAGTAGTTGTGGCACATGGGCTTAGTTGCTCTGGGCATGTGGGATCTTTCTGGACCAGGGGTCGAACCAGTGTCCCCTGCATTAGCAGGCGGGTTCCTAACCACTGCACCACCAGGGAAGCCCTGCAGCTTGCTTTTTAAATTTAATGACATGTTTTGGGGATCTTACCAGGTAACGACAGATTTACTGCATTCTTTTAAACTGCTGCATCATATTTTATAGGATGGATGTATTGCTCCTCTATTAACACACATTTAGTGTTTTCCCAATTTTGGATTTAATCACTACAAACAACAGTATAATGAAATAATCCTTATACACAGCTCCCTGAGCACACACGTGAGTGTTTCTCTAGAGAAAATATCAAAAAGTGGAATTGCCGGGTCATAGGGTATTTGTTTAAAAAGAATTTTTTTTTTAATAATGTCTTCCAGTGTGGATCATGTAGGCCTTTCTGCCCCATGTGGAAGGAGCTGGAAGAGTGTTTTTCCCTAAGATGCACTGCTTACAGCATCAGTGAGATTATTTTTTTAAAAATCTTGTCAATGAGGAGACAGTAAAACATTTATACAAGTCATTTCCTGGAGACTCCTAAACAGTGTATTTTACTGCCATTGTACAACCCTAGGTTGAATTCAGAGTGGTTTTGGGGTTGCAGGGCAACACAGCAGCTAGACCAGTAGCAGGCAAGGTAAGGCTGCTACCCAGTGAAAATTCTTGTTATGGGCTTTACTACTATGGGGCTCTGATTGCTCTACTCTGTGCTCCAGAAAGCCACCTGGCAAACAGATTGTCGTTAGCCTCAATAGGCAGTAAGTGAATGAGTAGTTTAGAAGGTTTAGGGGCACATTTCTCTGCACTTGGGAAAAACAATTGAAAGCCAAGCTTTGATGTCAGCGGATGTTAAGCCATCTCGGAATATAGAGGCTGGCCCAAAACAGTGAACACTCAACAGTAGTTTAAAAATAAATGCAGTTCAATTAAAATATAAAATTAAATTTTGAGGCAATCTTGGAAATATGAATATGTGCTAGGATTTAGATGATACCAAGGACCTATTAATTTTTGGTGTTTGGTGTGATAATATCATTGGTGATGTGTAATAAAAATGTCTATACTATTTAGAGATGCATACTGAAGTATGTAGGGGCTAAAGGATATGTTTGAGATTTGTTTTAAATTACTCTATAAGTAGAGGAAGAAAGGGATAGCTAAAGTGAAGGTTGTGACATTTTTTTACTTGTTGCTTTGGGTGATAGCTTTATATGTGGTTCATTATATTATTCTCTACATTTTTGTACGTTTGAAAATGTTCATAATGCATGTTTATAAAGGAGGCATGATAAAGATCCACTTGGAGCAAAGGCACATCAAAAGCAACCTACCAAAGGAAACTGTGGATTCATCTCTTGAGATAATTTGTAATGTACAGTCGGATATTCTATTCTTTGATGGGATTTTCAGGTCTGTCAAAAAGGCTGGGGGCTGGACTAGATGACCTTTGAATGTCTACTCTGGCATTGCTATTTCCATGGTACTCCAGGCACAGATATCTGTATTCAAACTTAAGGTAAGAAAATCTGAATTCTTACAGATATAACGTTTAGGGCATTTTTTCTTTTTATTTATTTTATCAAATGTATTTGACATATAACATTGTGTAAAGACCACTTTTAAAAATTTATTTCAGAACTCATTTAAGTAGCCAATTGCCTTCTTGTTTTTTGATTGGATTAAAAACATTTTTTTAATAGTCAAATACTTTCAAGAACATATATAACATCTATGTGCTTTTTATGTCCTCCCTCCCTCCCCCCTTCCTCCCTCCCTCCCTTCCTTCCTTCCTTCCTTCCTTTATTTTTGGCCACTTGGCATGTGGGATCTTAGTTCCCCAACCAGGGATTGAACCTGTGCCCCCTGCAGTGGAAGCATGGAGTCTTAACCACTGGACTGCCAGGGGATTCCCCTACTTATTTATTTTTATTTGACAAAACAGTATATATTAAAATATACAACCTGATGATTTGATATACATATACTTTGTGAAATGATTACCACAATCATGTTAATTAATACATCCATCATTTCACATAATGTTTTTTTCATGTGTGTGTGGAAAGAATGTTTAAGATCAAAAAAAAAAGAAGGCTTAAGATCTATTTTCTTAGCAAATTTCAAGTATGCTATACAGTATCATTAGCTATAGTCACCATACCATACATTATATCTCCAGAAACTTTTCATCTTATAACTGAAGGCTTGTGCCCTTTGACCACCATCTCCCCATTTCCCCCACTCCTCCAGCTCCTGGCAACCACCATTCCATATTTTGCTTCTATGAGTTCAACTTTTTTAGATTTCACATATAATTTTTTTAACTGGAATATTTGGTTTTCTTTGCTCTTAAGTTTTGTAAGTTCTTTGTATATATTGGATATTAACCCCTTATCAGATAACTAGTTTGCATGTATTTCGTTCCATTCCATAGGTTGCCTTTTCATTTTGTTGATTGTTTCCTTTGCTGTGTGGATGCTTTTTAGTTTGACATAGTCCCATTTGTTTATTTTTGCTTTTGTTTCTTGTGCTTTTGGTGTCATATCCAAAATATCATTGCCAACACCATTGTCAAGAAGTTTTTCCATTATGTTTTCTTCTAGGAGTTTTATATTTTCAGGTATTAAATTTAATTTAATTACATTTCAAGTTAGTTTAGGGGAGTGGTTTAAGATAGCTGCCCAGTTTCATTTTTCTTTTTTTTGCATGTGGCTATCCAGTTTTCTTAACACCATTTGTTGAAGAGACTATCCTTTCCATGTTGTGTGTTCTTGGCACCCTTGCCAAAGATTAGTTGACTATATGTGTGTGGCTTTACTTCTGGGCTCTCTGTTTTGTTCCATTGGTCTATGTGTCTGTTTTTATGCCTGTACCATACTGTTTTGTTTACTATAGTTTTGTAATGTAGTTTGAAATCAGGAAGTGTGATGCCTCCGGCTTCATTCTTTCTTAGGATAGCTGTGGCTATTTGGGGTCTTTTGTAGTTCCATATAAACTTAGGATTGTTTTTTCTTTTGTTTTTTTCTACTTCTGTGAATTGAATTGGATTGTTGATAGGGATTGCATTGAATCTGTAGACCCTTTTGGGTATTTTGGACATTTTGACAATATTAATTCTTCTGAACTAATATTTTAATGAACATGGGATAGTTTTTCATTTGTTTGTGTCTTCCTCAATTTCTGTATGTGCATTTTAAAGAGCAAAAACAGAGCAAACTAAAAAGAGCACTCAAGTCATCACCACCCAGCTTATGAAAATAAAAGTTGCTAGTAATTCTGAAGTTACCTGTGTACCTCTGAGTGCATCACCCTTCCTCCCACCCAGAGACAACTGCTAGCCTGAAATTTGGATAAATTATTCCCTTGTTTTTCATTATTTTTATAACATGTGTGTGCATTCCTAAATATTGTTTCATTATATGTTTTTGAAATTCATATAAGTTAAATCATACTGCATCTTGTTGTTTTGCTCAGTATCTTTGAGATTCATTCATGTTGATGTGAGTGGCTATAGTTCATTTAACTACTGCATGATATTCAATTATATGATTATATTAGGATTTATCTATACTGTATGTGGATGTATGGGTTATTACCAGGTTTTTTGATATTTAAGTATTGGTGTTATAGACATTCTTAGGCATGTTTACCATTGCACACATGTAAGAGTTTCTCTTGGTATATAGCTAGAAAAGGAATTTCTGGATTGGTTACATGATATGTATATATTTAACCTGAATTCAGTTAGAATTCTTCCAGTAATGCTTTGCATTTGCTTCTGTCAGTAGCCTGGAGGACGCTACCAACCTTGGGCCACTTGAAGTTGAATTTTTTTGCTTGAAGGTTTTTAGATAAATAGCACAAATCTCAATCAGAAACTCAAATGGTGGCCAGCTTGTGGTTACAAACTCCCAGGGGAGTGCTTTTTTTTTCTGGCTGCTTTTGTTTACTCTCCAGATCCCTCAGGTAGTTGTTTGTTTATGTTTCAGAGTTTATCATTATTATCTGCAGGAGGGTAGGTTTATTAGGAGCTTACTTCTCTATATTGTTCATGACATATTGTAGAGTGAAAAAAAATTAAGGTACAAAATAGCATAAATGAAATGATTCTATAGCTTAATAAAATCTGGAAGGATAAACACAACTTTTTTTTTATGGAAAAGTGGCATCATGAAGGACTTTTACAATTTACTTTCTATACATTTGTATTGTTTGAATGTTTACAAATAACATGTATTACTTCTATAATCACAATAACAATAAAGGTATTTCCATTTTGGAAAGAAGAAAATATTGCTCCCAGAATAGGTTCTAGTCTCAGTCATTAAAAGAACAACATATGTAAAAGTAAGTGTGTTATCCCTCCCAGGGGTATATGCATCCTAAGGCATCTACTTCATTGGAAAGTGATAGGTCATATACAGGGAGAAAATGATCTTTGTCATCTTGGGTCAGGGCAAGACCTTTCGGCAGTGGAACCTTCCCTGGCCTTCTGAATAACTCTTTGGGCCTGTGCCTGAATTGAGGTAGTATATGAGTTGAGACTTTTGAACTAACTTTCTCTCTCTATGGGAGCTATCACAGCATTGCTTTGGTTCCATTAAAACAGTAACCTGGAAGATGTTAGTGACAGCAGGAGAATCAGTCACTTTTCCACATGCTCTCATAGCAATAACATCTTTCAGGGCACCATATTGGACCTAGAAAAATATATAATGGGTAAAAGTTGTCTTCTGGAGAGCCTCTAAACCCTTTTTCAGACACCCTAGATGAGAGCTGCTTCCAGAGCCCAGTGCCCTGAGTTTTCTCACACTGTATTGCCACATTCTGGTGCATCTTCCTGGCACCACACCACGTCCCACTTCTTCCAGACTTCTCTGGTGCTTCATTTACTTAAGGTCCATGCTCCCAAGGTGACAGCAAGCTAATCTGACACTGAGCTCCATGCAAATGTATTTGTGAATATCACTGGGTCCCCATGTGTTGCTAGGTGATCTCTCTCATTTTGATACATCTTCATAAAACATAGCCTTAACCCAAATAAGTGGCTTAATAATTGGAAATTCAGGCACAGTGGCTGGCTGTAGTGGAGAATGTTCTGAGTAAATAAGCAGGGAGGCAACATAGTCCAAACACAGTAGTGAGGTTTTAGGATATGGGGAAAGAGACATGGAATTTGGAATGATCTGAGCCTGGCATTAAACTTCCCAGGAAGCCAGAGAAACTTTTTTTTTGGCCATGCCACGGAACACAGCTTGCAGGATCTTAGTTCCCCCATCAGGGATTGAACCTGGGGCCCCGGCAGTGAGAGTGCTAAGTCCTAACCACTGGACAGCCAGGGAATCCCCCAGAGAGACTTCTAATAGCTTCCCACTTGACCTCACTTTTTTTTTTTTTTTTTGCGGTACGCGGGCCTCTCACTGCTGTGGCCTCTCACGCCGCGGAGCACAGGCCCCGGACGCGCAGGCCCAGCGGCCATGGCTCACGGGCCCAGCCGCTCCGCGGCACGCGGGATCCTCCCGGACCGGGGCACGAACTCGTGTCCCCTGCATCGGCAGGCGGACTCCCAACCACTGAGCCACCAGGGAAGCCCTGACCTCACTTATTAACCAGGACTTGCTCTTTATGGAAATCAGACCCTTCCCTCTCCACTGACAGGAAGACAATTCTAGAACTGATGAGCCCTGCAGGCTAAAACACATCATTCTTCTAGTTTTTCCTGCAAAATACAGCAGCTAGGCTGCTTGCTCCACTGGGTCATTTGTCTTTATAGAGACTCTTGAAGGAGAAACCTGAGAGTGGGGTCTGGTCAGATAGCATTTGCATTCATTTGAGGCCAGAGCCTTACTCTTACTGGAACCAAAGGTTAAGAAAAGGCTTCAAGTGCCCCCTTGACTGCCCTTCATCAGGAGACAAGAGGGCTTTCTGTTCTCTCTCAGTCACCACTGTCATCAAATCTCCTTTGAGCCTCACAGCCCCTGTCTCTTCTTTTGAACCTTGAATCCCTTCATTGTATTCTTAACACATCCATGTCACTACCTCCACCTCTTCTCAACATTTCTCTGGGTTCCAATGTATTCTTTCCTCATTCCGTATCTGTGCAAAGGAAGACGTGTGCCCTACTCTTGCCCACCGTGGACAAGACTAACCTTTAACTGCTCTTTGGAAACTTTTCCTGATCTTATTCATTCTTTTTACTGTATCCTCAACTTTTCTGATTCCATAGTGTATTTTCCCTTGGCTTAAAAGAAGGCACAGGGATTACTTAGTCCAAATAAAGTAGATGCCTTTCCTAAAAACACCTTCCTCTCTTAGGGAGAATACGGGGAATAGCTATCTCTCTAAAGCTGCTATTCTCTCTCCATCCTTCCCTTTGCCAGCAAATTTCTTAAAAGAGTGGCCTACATTTCTTGCCTCTATTGACTTCCCACCCACCTGCCCCACCCCACTGCAGGGTGGCTTCTGCCTTCACCACTCCACTGGAACTGTTCTTTTTAAAGTAACCAGTGGTCTCTTGCATGTTCAATCTAGTGACCTCTTTTTAAGCATTTAGTTTAATTAAGGTTTCCTAAATACATTGGTCTTTTCAGTCACTGGCCACATACGAAAGGCCCAGTCCCTATTTCTGAGGAATAAATGAGAACTCATGATGATGAGGCTTGTTTCTGGAGTGGCACCAGGGCCACATGTGGGTGGTGGGAGTAGGGAGGAGCTGTGGGCTTTCTTTCCTTGCTGTGATTAAAAACCAAATAGGCATTCAATGTTTCACTGACTTGTTTGACATATAGGTTTGTGTATCTACTGTGTGGTGAGATAGTGGCCCCCAACTCTCTGGGATGCAGTGAAGCTTCTTTCTGCTTCTGTAAGGACCAAGAGGTGAGCAAACCTTCAAATTGTCTTAGTATCTGAGTTACCAGTGCCAGACCCTCTGTTGGCTCAGCAGTCAGTTGCCACACCTATCTGCTACTCATCAAGAGCAACGCTCACTTACCTGAGGCTGGATTTTAAAAGCCTCACCCTAAGATACAAAATTATCCACATTGCATCATTTTTAAAATACCACTAGGATGAGGTGGGAGGAATGATCCGAGTGTAATTTATTTGAAAACTCGGTCTGGCAGAGGGAATTTAAGTTAATGTTAATAACAGAGCCTCTTGAAAAGGGGTCAAGGGGTTAACATAGCTTTAAAAAATTGTGTTTTATAATCCTGTCCATTTAGAAGGAGGAGGAGTGCAGTTTGTCTGAAGGAGGCAAGGGGGAGCCATGGCCTCCAGTCCTCGCTTTGAACTTCTGAGCTTATTAGCAAAGGGAATCAATATTCAGAACGATTTCACCACAAGTTGCAAGAACTTGGACTCTTCGTTCAATGTGATTATTTCCTACCCTCTAGCTGTCCATAAGAGAGGCTCTTAAACACGCTGTTCAGACATCATCAAAACATTAGCCAAGCCTTATGATGTTTGGACATGACAGGCAACACTGGAGTCAGTAATCACAGGGTTACTGACAGATGCTAAGTACAAGCATCTGTATGTTAAGTTTTTTTTTTTTTTTTTTTAACTGATCAACATGTAACAGGGCCCGAGGACTGGAAAAAAAAAATGGATAAAGCACATTTGGGGATGTGCAGTGCATGCAGATTTGACCTAGATTCAGGAACCAGAAAATAAAATGCAAAATGAGAATCTTGACATTACTAACTACATCTGGAGTACTAAACATCTTAATTCTCTTAATGATCCTGAATGTTTTAAGGATAATTAACAATAACTAAAATAAAAGGGCCTGCTCTTCAAAATACACATGGTGAGTATATTCTGAGAATATGAAATTATACATTTCTCTTTCCCAGGTAACAATTAATTTGTAGAAAGAATCCATCCGTAGAAAAACATTTATTTGATACTCTTATTTTAGAAGGTACCAATTCCTTAGAAATTTTCTCAGTAACTAAGAAGAAACTTCCTATATTATTTTACCAGTCTAATAGATCAGCGCGTTAGTCACTTAAGCCTACAGGAAATGCATTTATTAGGGTGTAATCTATGTTATTAAGTACTCAAGGGAATCACTATTAAGTTATAAATCAGTGTTACTGTTGATTCAGGAAAAAAACACAATGGGTCTTCACAGATTTTTCTCACTAATCTCCAGGCATCTAAATAAAATGAGGAAAACCTCAACCTTGATGCTTAAATATATGCATACAATATGACTCTTTTAAAAGGAAGAATAAAGGTCCCTTCAGGGTTGGCATATTTTAACTCTAATTACATACATAAGATTATGAGAAATCTATTGTATAACTGTATTTGAGAAAAAAAGGGTTTGAAGTGTACTTAAGAGGTTCACAATGAAGAAAGGACAAAATTCTTTTTCAGAACCGAAGCTCAAAAACCAAACAAGTACCAGAGTTGTTACTAGCTGTTGGTAGCAAAAATTGTCAAAAACGCTGGTTTAGACAATGTAATTATTTAATACTTACCTTGTATAACTGAGGTAAACAAAGAGAATCACAGGTGACACTAGATGTGTACTTGTATGGTCCTCACTGAATTGTTAAATTATCTTTGTGACATTAAAGCAAATGGGTTGATGAAGAATAATAGTTAAGTACTGAGGGTTTAATGGGTATCAGGTTTCTCTTCTACATGTATTACCTCATTTAAGGGTTAAAACAACTTTATGTCATGAGTAAGTACTATTATAGTCCCCATTTTACATTATTATCTACACTTTACAGAAGAGGTAACTAAGGCTCATAAAAGACTTACCCAGGGTTACATATAATTAGCAAGAGGTGGAGCTGGGATTCAAACCCGGGCAGTCTAGTCTGTGTTTATAACGATCCATAGGAATAGGGGCTGCTGCTCTTCATAGTCTACTGGAGGGAACCTTAGAGATAATTTATACCAAGTCCATCCCACTCTACCGTATCCTTATTGTAGGGATAGTCAATCTGAGGCCCAGAGTGGAGAAACCAGTAGCCTAAAGGCTGTGGCCCCTGCTGGGATATGAACTGCTAAGCTCATCATGTTCAGAAGCAGGAAGAGTATCCTTAATCTTTATTTATTGCCAAAAAAATAAGTAATCAATAAACCAGCTCCTGGCCACTTGGGTAGCACCCTATGGCACCAGGTTTAATGACCTGTATGTCAGGGTACTTCTGGGGCTCTATGGTTAGGGAGTAAGGAGTAGAAAGCAGCTTTGCCTTCAAGTCAGAGGGACACACAGCAAGTGTGGGGCCTCTGAGGATGGGAGACTGCTTGCTTGATGTGTTTCTTGACGGGAAGGCCAATCTGATTCCAAGTCCCAGTGAGGCTGGCAGCTCAAGTTCAAATGGATTCTAAGAGGTCCCTGCTCATTGCTCAGGCTCCATGGTTAGTGGGTAGATGGGAGCACTGTGATGCGTCCAGCAAGGAGCACCTCCTCTGAGCTTCTTCCTTACCCTCCACCATCCCTCAGAGCCTCTACCCTCCCACTCTGACTCGCCCTTCTTCCTTTGTCACTGGGGAACTTTCAGAACCAGTTCAGAAGGAGAGGGCAAATTAAGCTGCATTTGGAACAATTAGTCTTCATTGAAACCCCTGCTCGTTTTTGGACGTTTAGACAAAAGAGAAAAAATGGTGAGCCCTGAGCTTGAAATCTTTTTATGCAATCAGGCTACTTAAAAAAAAAAAAAAGGAAACCATTATTTTTAGGTTTGTCATGTTTGTCTCACCATGATAAAGCGAATCATCTAATTCAAACTGAGGCCAGAGAACGAGCCCAGTGCAGCTGTCAAAGAAGCTTGGAAAAAAGGAGAAAAAATAGTTTTCACGTGCTGTTCCTTCTGTCTGGAATGCTCTTCTTCCACCTCTTGAGATTGCAACTCAGTTGTCACTTCTTCAGAGAAGCATTCCCAGTGGTGGGCCACCCTCTCCTTCAAGGTCATGGTCCCCTATTACCTGTTTTCAGAGAACTAGATATTCCTTGGTATCACCTGTTACAGTTGTGGTTTTACTCTTACTGGTGTGAATTTTTTAGATGAATGGCTATCTCCCAAATTAGACTCGAAGTTTCACAAGGGCAGGAACTTTTCCCCTGACCTTTAGGCTCCTCAGCGTTGGCGTAATTCTCTGTACACATTAGGTGCTCGGCAGTGGTTTGCTGGATAAATGAATGATTCCTTAAACAAGATCCAGTATATGAAGGTAGAATATTTTTCACCATGTCCTTTGTCAAGAGAGGCAGTATAGCCTATGAATAAGATATGGAGTCAGACTACTTGAGTTCAAATCTCAGCTTTTCCATTTACTTGCTGTTTAACCTTGGAAAAATCACTTGAGGTCTCTGCCTCAGTTTCCTCTGTCATAGTTTTGTTGTATGGACTAAATGAGTTAATATATGCAAATCACATGCTTGGCATACTTACTACATTCAATAAATGTGAGTTATTATTTTATTAAAGCCCTTGCTTCAGACTACACTAAGCAATTGTGTATAGCTGCTCATTACAGAAATTACACCTTCTGACACCAGTGGCAGAGATATTGCACTGCATTTTGATTCATACTCCTTGGGCCAACTCCTTACCCTCCGCCCCACATTGTCTGTTTCACTACATTACTTGATTTGATGTCACTGAAGCACGTAGTGAAGGGATCCTTTGGTTTTTGCAGCTCCTGCCTTGTGAATGTCAGTACTGTTTCCAGAAGAGGAATAAACTCGAGGACAAAGCATAAATCCAACAGCTGCCTAGGCAGCCTAAGCTGCAAAGTGGTAAAATGAAATAAGTGTCTTGTGCATTTTACTTTGAAGTGACAGGAAAATAAGTGACCCGTAAGCCACTAATTACTTAGTAGATCACTGATGAGGGGTTCTGGCTTCCACAAGATTGCCTCGGAGCCAGCTAGGTGCTTGCAGTTCAGTACATTGGCCATTACATTAGTCAATGAAGAGGAATTAAATGAAGCAAGGGGTTCCCATTTATTTGGTGAAGATATTTTATGCATGAGGTTACTAGGCTTTGAAACAAGTAAGCGATGCTAAGGACGTTGTGCCTTCTAATCCTGCCACCCATAGGCAACCCTGGTGGGTGTCCCATCCATGAGCACTGCCAGTCCTCGTCTCCTTGACCCTTTGTACACTGTTGATGAAAAGCGCTCTCATTTGTTTCCTTATGCTCATGTTGGATCTAGAGATTTGAGGATAAAGATTTGGTTTTCTGCTTCCAATGGGTATAGTAGCTTTGACTTTTGTTTGAGGGGAGCTCTGTGGTTCTAAGCTCAGTTTACAGAATGAGACAGCCTGGGTTTGATTTCTAGTGCCATCACTTGTGAATTCTGTGACCTTGCCTATGCCACCTAACCTGTCCCAGTTTTTTTAATTGGAAAAATGATTCCAATCATAAAGATTGTCGTGAAGATTAAATGAATTATTACTCATAAAACAATAGTACACTGCATCATGTAAAGTAAATGCTTAACAAATTATTTTCTGATATTATTTGTTTCCTGTTTTTGATATCCTTTTAAATAATTTATGGAGTACATGGCTATCTCTATGCTAAAAACCTTACATACATTATCATATTTAGTCCTTTAAATCACAGACGTGAGATAGGTATTATTCTTATCTCTGTTGTACAGGTGAGAAAACTGAGAGTCAGAGAGATTAAGTCACTTGTCGAGGGTCACAAAACCAGTAAGTAGTAGAACTTCCTCTCCCCACGACTGCATGCGGAAGAAGGGAGGAGGCTGTAGAGAAGAGGGAGGGCTATCAAGGCTCCAGGCAAGATGCTTGCTGTGTCTTCTGGGCAGACTGAAAAGTGAGGTCTAAGGACCCTGGACAATCAGCCACCCCTAGCTGAGCAAAGAATGCAGCATGCCACTGGGCTTTCCTAACATTTATTCTCATTGCCATCATGATTATTGCTCCCTACCTATGTAGCTACCCCTTTCCTCCCTGACTCAAGAGCAAATCAAAGAAATCTTTTGTAGGGAGACAATATAACCCAGTGATTAAAAGCGGGGCCTCTGGACTCAAACTGCAGTGGTTCAAATCTGATTACTTTTTGAGTGATCTTGAACACTTATTCAACCCTCTAGGCCAATAGTTTTCAAAGTGTGGTCTGGGTTTTAATTTCTAATGTGCTAAATATTGAGATACATATATGCTATTGATACATAAACAAAAGCTCATTGAGATCCACCATGATTTTTATGAATGTAAAGCAGTTTTGAGAACAAAAAGTTTGAGGACCATTGCTCTAGGCTTTAGTTTCTTCTGCAAATTAGGAATGATAACAGTATCAACCTCATAAAATTGTTAGGAGATTAAATGAGATAATGCACATAAAGCTCCTAGCCCAATACCGGACATATAGTAGGTAGTCAGTAAAGCATTATGATTTTTCAATATCATTATTGATCTTCTGCTTTGGGTTTGCTGAGGGTCTACAGCTAACCTCCTTGTTAATTGTAAGGTGGAAATATATACGTGATTATTTACTAGGAAAAGCACATACATTATCTGTCATTTTTGTGGTCATCATAGTCCTGGGTACAGTAGCAAAACATATAGGAGCTTTCAGTCTGTCTGGAGAGACAGGCCTCATATGTGAAACAACATCAAACCTGGTAAGATGGTGTATACTACTAAATCAAGTAAAGTATATGTGCAAAACTGCATGGAGTGAGACACTTCTGTACTTATGTTCAGAGAGGAGGAAGACCAGAGCCAGAAATTGAAGGTTTGGCTGGGTGATACATGTCCCAGAAATGTCCTAACCATACCCAGTAAGAGTATACAGGCTTCTCAGGGAACCCATAGGGTGTGTACCAGGCCCTTAATATCAACATCGGAAATTGGATGTTCTCTGGTATCTGGGAATACTCTGGCACACTTTAACAAAACAAAAGTCAAATTCCTAGCACTTAAATCACATTATCAGAAAATGCAGGAATATGGAGTCAGCTGACCTGGTTTCAAATCCCAACTCTGTTACTTCAGTAACTGTGGAAGCTGGGCTATGTCCAGTCAGCGCATGGAGTCTCGTAATCCTATTGTGGAAAACGGGGTTGGTGCTAATTGGCCCCCAACATAAGTGGAGCAAATGAGATCATGTAGGCAATGGAGCTTCACAAATTATAAAGCCTTAAATGAATGTGCAGTGGTGTCACCACATGGTCTTTTGCCTCTTTTGCCTGTTAAATCTCTACCCCCGTGATGTTCTGAGACTGGTGGCATCTGCTCCAGAGAGGAAGTAGGCCTGGAATAGCCTGGGTATTTACAGAGGAGATTGGCAGAGTCTGAGTTGTGAAACTCAGTGGTCTGCTCCAGATCATCCTGTTGAGTTCCTCACTCTCAGGAGCACTAAATTTACTCTCCCCATTTAAAAAAAATAGCTTCCTAATTTTGCTTATAATGTTTCTCTTCACTTGATGTTGAGGGATTTGGGGATTTAAGAATACTCCCATACAAAGGGCCGTTCCTTACCTCAGAATAATCCTGTTGGGCTCATAGCTCACCCCTCATTGTCAGACACACAGCGTGAGTAACTTGCTCAGAATTTGTGGTCTTTTCGAAACCCATCAGAGAAACTCTGAAGAATAGCTCTGCTGTTCCCAGGCACGAGAAGGATTATTTTATGTGGATTGTGTGCCTCCAATAAGCTAGTCACTAGAGGAAAAGTAGCTGCAGCCTGCCTTCCGAAGGCTTGAATTCATAATGCACTCATGTGTGACCTAGGACAACTAAACCAGTCCGAGACGTGGTTACCCGTGTGCACTTTGGAGCCTTCTCCTCTTACTCACTGTGTGACCTTAGGTGGTTCACTTCACCTCTCTGATTCAGTTTCTGAATCTGTCAAAGAGGGATCATGAGTACTGATCCTATAGGGCTAATGTGAGGATTGAAGAAGATAATGGATGTACGTTTATCTCCGTGCCTGGTATATAGTTAGCAGTTGGCAAATGTTAGCCATGATTATGCTAGGATCTTGTCACAGTGTAAAGGAAGCCACGCCCCTGACCTCCGAGGACTTGTACGCAAAATAAGATAAGATATAGAAGAACAAATAACCCAAAAGTGGGCAGAAGGGCCAGGAAGTTTGCATTCAGTCCAATGGCCATTGCTCAATCCTGGTGGTGTCACTGAATTCTCCTTCCTTTTTACACCTTCCTACCCAAATTGCTGACCTCACCCACAGAACAACGCATTCTTTCAACTGCTTAGAAACCACTTTTCCTTTAATTTTCCCCCTAAGTGGGGTGAGGGGTGGGGAGGGAAAGGGAGAGGGAATAAACACCAGCTGGGATGAGAATATGAAGAAAAGACAGGTTTCTTTCTTTTCCTCATTAAAAAAAAAGGATAGAGTAGTGGGGACAGGGAGAAAAATATGTTCTTGATGAGGAGGGGCTGCTGGGAAGAGCTGTGCAGGTAGTTTCACCAAGGCCCTGCTTCAAATCATCTCGTCGCAGGCAATGCTCTGGCCCTAGCCAATCATTTATTTACACCAAAAGGTGCCAACGCCAGAGGCAGGTGTCAAAACAATAACACTCCTGGAAATGAATAGTCTCTCCCTAACTGCCAGCCTGAGGGGAGCTTTCTTCTTAGGAGCGCTTTTTGCGAAACTGCGCTCCCACCCAGAGCAGTGCGGAGGGTCCACTCTGAGAACATTTGATACTGATCTGCAGCCACCCTCCAAAGCCCAGTTGAAAATGGGGGCAAAGCTTTGTCTTTTCAAAGGACTCACCCTCAGCCTTCCTTGTAGCACCTGGCACCCCGACAAAGCGAAATCTTTGCTTAGATTGAGCTTTTGCACCCAGAGAAACGCAGAGGCAGATAAGGGGCTTAAAATGGTGGGAGCTGCTGTTCTTTGGAGATAAATTAGAAATAAAAATGAATTCTAGAGTTGAGGATTGAAAAAAAATTTTTTTAAATATGAATTGAAACTGAGACACAGAAAGGCTAAGTGATTTGCTCAAGTAAGTGGCAGAGCCAGAATTTGAACCCAAGCAGTCTGGCTCTAGTGCACACACTCTTAACCACTACACACTCTGCTTTGCTCTTTCCTGTTCAGTTCAGAGAAAGGGTTTTCTTTTCTTGACCCTACAGCAAAAGAGTTGTGATTACAGCTTATAATATCCTTTCTACAACTGTGTGTGTGCTGGTATTTATTTCTCATTTCAGTCAAGAATCTCTTGATGCTTTGAACAGTTTCTCACCTGTTCTGTGCACAACTGCATATACTCTCAAATAATTAAAATATTTTTCTTCTTGATTTAATAAGCAGAAATTGTTCTCTTTGGAGCTGGAGTGTCTTATGAGTGCACTGTAATCTGAATTACAACTAAAATCACTGGAGATGCACTCAGTTTTCAGAGAATGCCTTGCCATTCTAGCTTTGGAATAATGGGAAGGTATTTCCCAGTGACCTGACCTAGAAATTCTGTACCTGAGTTCTCCAGACTACATGATTCTTTTGGAATCCTGAGATCATGTAAGCATCTGAATCTTGGAATTTTCAACCTCCTGGAGAATTCTTTTTTCTTCATTACCTCCTCCAATCCTGCTCAGGAGAAAGCTGGGCCTTGGGAAGTAGGGGTTTGAGCTAATTATCAGGTTGCACTCAGTCAGTTCTTGCTGAGGGGTCGATTGCTAGAATCTGTTCCAGAAGAAATTTTGGAACCTACAGGGCAAAAGATATTGTGCTTCAGATCCCAGGGCCAGGTTCAGTCTCCACAAAGGATTTAGGAGGTCAGAATTTCCTAGACAAAATCCACATTGAGCAGCCTCCAGAAAGTTCCTATCACCTGCAAGATAGAATCATGATCTCCAGGGAAGGTAATAGGTACTTGTTTCATGTGTTGGCTTTCATTACAGATAGAAGCAGCAGCAGCAACAGCAGCAGCACAACTTTGGACCAACTGAGCATTTAATTGAACTTCACCTGATGGGGTGACATTTTGTTTCTCAGGCAAATTCGGTTGCTATTAAGAGGGAGGTAGTTATCATGGTTAAATATACTCTCATTGCAACAGAGTACTAGGGGAGCTTTTTAATATTTATGTGACAATAATTGATCTCTTACCACCGTCAAGTACTGCTAAAGACTTATCAGCTTGCTGCTTCAGTACCATATGTTGTAGCCAAGATGCGCTCCATGTATCCTTCCTGTGCCTTGGGCAGAGAACATTTGCAGTGGATCAGAATAGAAAATGATATGGGCTTCAGAAAAGCTCCTTGCTCTTAGCTTTCTCCTCAATGTCCGGGTATGTGAGTTATGATTATAAAGTAATGAGATCGCCTCCCCAAACCACTTGTGAAATGAAGCCTTGGTCCTTAATTGTTCCCTCCCCCAGGTACGGACCAGGAAGTGGGTGACCCAATTAAAGGGGATTCCTTGTAAATTCACCTTGTATTGCATATAACTTATTTTAAATAGGCCATTCTGTGAAAGCCCGCCCACAATTAAAATGCTAACATCTATATCATTTGGTTTTTCTTAATGAGCCATGTGTTGATTTTGCTTGTCTTACTTCAGCAATAACAAAATTTAGCACACACATACCATAAATCTCCCAGGAACCTAAGGAGTGGGCCTTTTTCAAATTTTATTTGAGCCAGATTTTCATTAGGAATTTGTTTGTGAGTATGAGTGAGCTACTTGGGGAAAGATAGTTTAACTGCTTGAAGCTGTGAGGGTACCCTTAGGTAAACTGCATCAGAGAATCACAGTGGGGG
This sequence comes from Pseudorca crassidens, assembly GCF_039906515.1. Classification (NCBI taxonomy): domain Eukaryota; kingdom Metazoa; phylum Chordata; class Mammalia; order Artiodactyla; family Delphinidae; genus Pseudorca; species Pseudorca crassidens. The sequence goes on along the minus strand of NC_090317.1, from coordinate 42,311,861 downwards.
TCAAGGAGCCTGAAACATTAATGTAAGCATCCCACAGCCATATGCACAGGGAGAGCGGCTCAGTGGCCCTTCCTTCCTTTTACTCTGGGGTTGTCATGACTCTTGGATTCTTGTGACTGGAGGGTCACAGTTCTAGTGGACGAGGTTAAATAAGGCAAGCGTGTTGTGTTACATGCTCATGATAATATTTGTATATTAGAAGCATCCTGACATGGTGGATCTTAAAGAACTGACATTCATAAGTCTTTCCTCAGACACACTGTCTATGACATCACTCACATAATGAGATCTTTCTATTACAAAATCTAAACACAGCAAATATTTTGACAAAAAACTGGACATGCCAACCACATTAGAATGCTTTTTCCAGAAATCATGGGCCATCTTTTCTGGGATGGAGAATCTTCTTTTCTGTTTGTTCATTTGTTTGCTTGCTTTTCTGGGGAGTAAGAGGAAGGATGTTTTCCAAGTTATTTGAAAGAGACTTAAAGACATTTAACCCTTCTTCATAGCTACTGATGAAGGCCTAAGAGAAACATTTCCTGTATTTACCTTTGGAGAATTAACCTTTGGAGAATTCTGGAAACAGGTTGAATGTGGTCATGAGGGGCCCTGGGCAAATGATGTCTGTATATTTCTTAGACAACTTTCCAGATATTTGGAAAATCCAGTACACAGCCCTAATGCCACAGTCCAAGTGAATTATTTCTTAGAACTCCTCTGTTTTTCCTCTTCTCCTCCCCCCTTTTTTTCTTGATCTGATAAGCTTGTTTTTTTTTTAATTAAAAGAAATGAACCTTTAAACAGAAATGATTAATTACCATGCTTTATTCTTTTTCTAAGCATTTTCCTACCCATAATGTGACCTGGTTCTCATAACACTTCTGGGATTGGAACTGATGATTTTCTTTGCCCAGATGAGGAAATTTAGTGACATTAAGGCTGATGCCTAGGCTTGAGATGTTTCTATTTCCAATTAGCTGACATCAGTAACTTGAATCTGGTACAACTTTATTTTAATATCCCATCCCAGTTGCCACTCATTTTCAGCCCACCCCTGACTACTTTCTATCTTCTACCTATACAGTTAGGCAGCTTACTTGATTATCTGGGATTTTTTTTTCTGGCTGCTCCACGTGGCATGTGGGATCTTAGTTCCCCGACCAGGAATCAAACCCACGCCCCCTGCATTGGAAGCACAGAGTCTTAACCACTGGACTGCCAGGGAAGTCCCTATCTGGGAAAATTTGTGAAGAAATTGCTCCTGCTATGGAGCCTTTCCCCAGAAAACTGCAAACTCATTTAAATTTTTTTTCATAATTCCATTCATAGAGTGATCCCAAGGACGACCATGACCCAGGTTTGGAACCTCTTAGTTAGACAGTGGTGTACCTGCTTCTTTTGAGATTACGGAGTCTGTGAAGGTAGATCTCTTAGAAAGGTGATGACCTAGACCATGATTTAGCAAATTTTTTTTTCTGTAAAAGGTCAGATAGTGTTTTAAGTTTTGCAAGCCATGAGGTATCTGTTACAATTACTCAGCTCTAAATTCGTAGCACAAAAGCAGTTGTAGATAATGTGTAAATGAATGGGCATAGCTATGTTCCAATAAAACTTTACTTATGGACACAATTCAAATTTCATATATTTTATGTGTTATTAAATGTTATTCTTTTGATCTTTTTTTCAACCATCTAAAAAGGTAAAAACCATTCTTAGCTTGTAGGTTGTAGGAAAACAGGTGGCCAGCTGGATTTGGCCCAAGGGCCATTGTTTGCCAACCCCTGCCCCAGCACACATCAGGGTCACCAGGGGAGCCTTTAAGAAACACTGACAGTTGGCTCAGTCTCTTGTGATTCTGACTTAGTTGGTCTAGGGTCATGCTTGGGTATCAGTTCTTTTTAAAAGCTCCTCAGGTGATTATAATGTGCTTCCATGGCTGAGAGGAACTGCTGGTCTAGAGCTGTGTTCTCTAGCTCCAGGTTTGGCCCAGATCTTTTGTAAATCATGGAACTGCAGGCTGTTAAGGGTCTCAGCACACTACATGGGAGAAAGCTGATATCCAAAACAGATTTCTGAATCATTTTTAAATGGTTCTTAACTTACCCTTCTTGAAGACGCAGTGCACTTTTGGGGAAAGAACATCAGATGGTATGATTTATATAGACAAAAAAGAAAGAATAAAACAAAATATTTATTTCACATAGGTACATGCCTATGTATATAAATGCATAGAATGAGTTTTGGAAAGCTGCACATCAAACAGTTAACTCAGGTTACCTCTGGAAAGGGGATTAGAACTGCAGAGATGAAGTTGGGATCAAGAAGGACTTTTTAAAATTGAAGTAGAGTTGATTTAAAATATTGTGTTAGTTTCAGGTGTACAGCAAAGTGATTCAGTTTTTTATATATATATATATATATATATATATATATATATATATATATATCCACTTTTTCAGATTCTTTTCCACTGTAGGTTATTACAAGACATTGAATATAGTTTCCTGTGTTATACAGTAAATCCTTGTTTATCTATTTTATATATAGTAGTGTGTATCTGTTACTCCCATACTCCTAATTTATCCTCCCCCTACTTCCCCTTTGGTAACCATACTTTTGTTTTCTATGTCTGTGAGTCTGTTTCTATTTTGTAAATAAGTTCATTTGTATCATTTTTTTTAGATTCTGCATATAAGTGATAGCATATGATATTTGTCTTTCTCTGTCTGACTTACTTCACTTAGTATGATAATTTCCAGGTCCATCCATGTTGCTGCAAATGACATTATTTCATTGTTTTTTATGGCTGAGTAATATTCCATTGTATATATATATCTTCTTTATCCATTCATCTGCTGATGGACATTTAGGTTGCTTCCATGTCTTGGCTATTGTAAGTAATGCTGCTATGAACATTGGGGTTCATGTATCTTTTCGAATCAGAGTTTTTCTCTTTTCTGGATATAGGCCCAGGAGTAGGATTGCTGGGTCATATGGTAGCTCTATTTTTAGCTTTTTTTAAGGAACCTCCATACTGTTCTCCATAGTGGCTGTATCAATTTACATTTCCACCAGCAGTGTAGGAGGGTTTCCTTTTCTCCACACCCTCTCCAGCATTTGTTGTTTGTAGATTTTCTGATGATGCCCATGCTAACTGGTGTGAGGTGGTACCTCATTGTAGTTTTGATTTGCACTTCTCTAATAATTAGTGATGTAGAGCATCTTTTCATATGCCTGTTGGCCATCTGTATGTCTTCTTTCGAGAAATGTCTATTTAGGTCTTCTGCCCATTTTTGATTGTGTTGTTTGTTTTTTCGATATTGAGTTGTATCAGCCGTTTGTATATTTTGGAAATTAAACCCTTGTCAGTCACATCATTTGCAAATATATTCTCCTAGTCGTAGGTTGTCTTTTTGTTTTGTTTATGGTTTTCTTTGCTGTGCAAAAGCTTTTAAGTTTGATAAAGTCCCATTTGTTTATTTTTGCTTTTATTTCTTTTGTCTTGGGGGACCGATCTAAGAAAATATTGCTACAATTTATGTAAGAGAATGTTTTGCCTATGTTCTCTTCTAGGAGTTTTTATGGTGTCATGTCTTATATTTAAGTCTTTAAGCCATTTTGAGTTTAGTTTTGTGTATGGTGTGAAGGAGTGTTCTAACTTCATTGATTTTCATGTGGCTGTCCAGCTTTCCCAGCACCACTTGCTGAAGAGACTGTCTTTTCTCCATTGTATATGCTTGCCTCCTTTTGACAAAGATTAACTGACCATACGTGTGTAGGTTTATGAGAAGGACTTTTGATTTCAACCTGCCTTGGTTCAATCTGGACTCAGCCACTCGCTAGCTATATGATTTCACTTCTCTCCTCCTCAGTTTTCTCATCAGTAAAATGAGGAAAATGGCAATATCTACATCATCGGGTATATCTGGTATTTAAATGAGTTATATACAGTTAAAGAAATTTAGAGCCATATCTGGCATGTAGTAAATGCTCCATAAATGTTAGTCATTTTCATTAAAACTGGTTTTGAAAATATAAAGTATTATACTGATAGTGATCAACCCTTTTTTTCTGCCTCCACACCATTTTAGTGGGTAACTAGACTCTTTGAACACAATGATTATCACCCAGCAGGAATACTTACCCCCTCAGGAGGCATATTAGACTCCCTATAGTTAAATCTATGGCTTGAAAACAACCCTCTAGAGATTCTGATGTGCATTCCAAGTGGGCACGACTCTCAGTCTTATGAATGAAATTATGTTTTTATTCATAGTAAAATATAAGTCAGCCCTCTCTCATAGGGATAGTGCAAAGTTGGGTTCCCAGAGACCAGGAATAAAGTGGTGTAAGTATGGGAATTTATGCAGCTTAATAGCCTCACAGCAAACACCATCTTACTGCTTACAAATACAGCTCCAAATAAAGATTAACTGTATGCAATCAAAAGGAGTATTGAACCACAGTACGTCCTCTTACATACAACAGGTAATCTTTAAAATACACGGAATCCCCAATTCCCAGCACTATGAATGATATGGTATCTGTCAGGGATCATTCAAAGAATGAAAAATAAATAACCTGAGTATCTTTGACTACCTTTTTATAGGCAGCATGTTTGTCTTCTTAACTATGATCCACTTAAATTGTTATTAATATGAGTTTGTGGGACTTCCCTGGTGGTCCAGTGGTTAAGACTCTGCAATTCCACTGCAGGGAGCACAGGGTTGATCCCTGGTCAGAGAACTAAGATCCCACATGCCACACAGTGGGGGCCAAAATAAAAAATGAGTTTGTAAGTTTGATTGGGGGAGAAACTGGGAATGTATTTGGTACTAATGAGAACTTGATCTGAGAGGAAAAAAATAGGTTTTAAATGACCTATCAAACATATAATTAAAAGTGGTCTATGTAGGAATGTGGTGAAGTGAGGAAGGGTGTAAAATTGTCCATCTGACCAATCAAGGTGGTAGCTTTACCACAGAGTTCAGAAGAAAGAATGAGGCCATGCGTTTTAGTAAAATAATACTCAAGTATCAGAAGACCTGGCATCTGATCCCTTCTGTTACTGATTTTGGATTCATCAGTTAAATTCTCTGGCCCTCATTTTTCTCCTCCATAATTTGACAAGACTGGACTTGATGAGTTCAAAGGTCCCTTTGGCCTGAATATTCTATTGTTTTTTAAATTTTTATTATTATTATTATTAATTGTTAATAGCAGTGTCCAGAGCCATGAAGTTCTTCCTGGGGCCTTAGTCTGAGGCAACCACCTATGGTATGTGAGACAGAAACAAAGCTCTGATGAATCCTCACCCATTTGTGGAGCAAAGTTAAACTTTGAGATGTCAGTTTTCATTGAAATGTCATGTCTGGATTGACTGCTTTTTATTTAAAAACAAAGGTCTTTTGATGCATCTTTGTATTAGTCAGCGATGGTAAGCCTTGGGAATGTTTTCTAAAATGATGGTACATTAGACTGCTTTCTTTGGAGTTAGCTTCAACAAGGCAGCCCTATCAGCTGTCGTAGAAAATATACATGAAGCTGATGGAGGTGTCTGCACCAATTCTACATGCTAGTGAAGGAATCTCCAGGGGAACCACACTCTACCAGCCCTTCTTCACTTCCTTTGAACCTCTTGCTATTGATGCTGTTGTTTAAAAAAGCTGATTTGGTTCTGACTGCTGCGTGCTGGGCTGTGATGACTGAGAGAAGCCATGGGGCCTCTGGCTAAGCAGAATTTCCTTCTTCACATTCTACCTCATCAGTCTGCTTTCTGGCTCAAATGCTCTCAGTTGTGGTGGTGGGTCTGTTTAGCTACAATGGAGAGAGGTGGCTATGGCATTGCACTGATATTTGTTAACATTCTCTGTTAAGGGCTCTGTGGTTCTTATTTGGGATAAACCTGAACCAGCTTGAACCAGGGATTTGCTTTCCTTTGCTTTAGTAAAAGCTTTTAGTCTTAAAAAAAGAATCCATGTAATTCTGTGAATTGCCAAAGGAAGACTAATGAGTAAGTCAGCAAAATAGTGACCACTAGTTTAGTGAAGAACAAAAATAACAATAAACCCTTTATTTAATTAGCATATCCGTACCATCATTTTATTCTGCTCTTTGGACCAATGTGTGAGTAGGCAATGGTACCTCCATTTCATAGATTAGAATGTTAACAAGTCTAGTGACTTGTTCAAGGACAGTTAGTTATTGACTGAACTGAGACTCTAATCCTAGCCTTTGGTCTCCCAGCCTAGTGCTTGATTAGAATGATTACAGCCCTGACTCTCTACACTCTTTCTGGTAGGAAGCCACAACGACATACTGTTGTTGGGAAGAGGGTAGTGGGAGTGATCTGTCTAGGTGCAGGCAGTAAGGGAGTGCATTGTAGAGAATTCAAAAACAACGATAAACCCAACTCCAATTCAGTCTGCTCTTTATTATCATGGTGCCTCAGTAAGTCTAAACAGTATCAGCAATAAAATAATTCTCCCTGCCGGAGTGTACCATTTCCGCCACTCCCTCCTGGGAGGCAAGGCTCCTTAGGGTGTCTGTCCAGTGCCAGGGATGCTGCTTAGGGCCAGAAGGGGACACAGGAAGCCAGTCAGCAGGCTTTAAACTGGAAAAACCCCTCACTAGGGTACTGAATCAATTAGCAAGTGCTTACTGAACACTGATTCCTTGCACAGCACTGGATTAAGAGTTCGGGGGAGCAGTCAGGCGTGGTCCCTGCCTCAAGGAGCTCAGTTACCTTGAAGAACTAAGACTTAGGTTGAGGCTGCTACAGCTCACACTTGACATAGCAAATAATTAAGAGTGTGATAGGGCAGACTATATATTCTGTAACAGCTCAGTCATTCATTCAAGAGTGGAATCTAGATTTGGGTTCAAATTCTTTCTCCATCATTCTTTAGCTCTGTGATCCTGGGCAAGTGACTAAACAAGGGCTTAGTCTTTCTATGTCTCATTTTCCTCACCTATGAAAACTGAGGGTGATGAACTGGGTATTATAATAATAGCAATAGGATTCCTTTCAGGAGTAAATGAGATAGGAAGTGCTTAATAGATTTTAGCTATTATTTATTCACCATTTAGTGAAAATCTACTGTTTGTCATGCACTGTGCTAGCTGGAGATAAGGCCAGCCTTCGGGGGACTTCTGTGACTCATTCATTGTTACCCACATTTGCGAGGTAGTCTAGTATAATGACCTAGAGCATAGGCTCTGACACCAGATCACCTTGGCTCAAATACAATCTCTATTTTCTGCCTGTGTGTTCTTAAGCAGGTCACCTAATGTCTGTGTGTTTCATTTCCCTCATCTGGAAAATAGGGATAATAATAGTACATATCTCATTGGATTGTTGTGAAGATTAAATGAATTCAAACATACTAAATACTTAGAATAGTGCATGGAATGCAGTTATCACTCAGTAAGTTTTACTAGTTATCATTATCGTGGTTTGCTTTCTCACCAGTGCTAATGGAAATAACATTAATTTGGAGATTCAGTTACAGAAATGGTTGAACCTTGAGGTGATGTTTACCTTTTGACTGCACACTGCTTACAGCAAAACCTTGATTATCCAGTATGGAGTATTATGCTGAGCTTAATTTTCTAGTTAATTAACCAAGGGTTGCTAGAACATCCTATTGATTTCAACCCTTGTGGTTGAAAACCTTTCTTAAATGTCAGTAGCCACTTTCCCACTTTAGTAAATAGAGTCTAGTGACTATCTCCAAGTCTGCAATAGAGGCAAAGGGTCCTCCAATGCCAAGGTGATGGGTTTGACGTTAGGTGGTCTGTGAGTGCAGTGAGCATGCCCTGGATGCCATAGAATTCTTGGGATTTCTAGTTTTCTGTTTGGACTTTGCCAAGGACTGTTTTTCATAGTTTTAGTAACCTATAATGTAGGGACAGGTTAATGGCTTTATAATTCTTCATGTCCCTAAGGTAGGAACTCAGTTGAAGGTTGCTCTGTTTCTAAAAGCAAGGGCCAGGCAGCTGTGTGTCACTTTCTCCATCTATCCTTATGGGTGGTTGGGGCACAAATGACTTTTTTGGCACAGGCTGATAGTCTCTTTGGGCAGCAGCAGAGAGTACATTTTGTACAGGCAAAAGATAGCTCACAAAGGGTTCAGAATGGTCCTTTTGCTCCCTACATCTCTCCTACCAGTTTTACTAGCTTACCACAGTGCCTGAAAGTCCCACCATTAGGGTCAGCCTCCAGAGCAATCTGGCCCAATAGAAATTTCTGCAGTGATGGAAATGTTTTAAATCTGCACCATCTGATATAGTAGTCACTAGCCACATGTGATTATTGAGCACTTGAAAACTACATTTTAATTTAATTTAATTTAAAATAGGTATAGGTAGCATCTAGTGGTTACTATAACAGATGCTTTAGGTAAATGTTCTGTTACTTCCCCCGCCCCCAAGTTATTGAAGGTCCCTATTAAATTCCAGGTATGATACTTGGGGAAAGAGTATTAATTTATTTTCCTCTGTTCATAACTGTTGTACACACTGGCTTGTTTGTTTTTATCACCTAAAAGGGCTCATAGGAGATGAGTACAGGTTATTGGGAAGTAAGGGTGATGAGCATTTTAAGGGAGGAGGGAGTCTGGCCTTGGAGAACTTTTACAAAGAGTACAGGCAAGAGGATACCACTGAAAGGGCAAGTTGGGAGCCTCATGTTAGATTTTAAGAGATGTCAAGAACAAAAAAAATTTGTCCTAATTTATCTTACTGTTTAGGGCTTGTGCAGATTTAGAGAGACAGAGTGAGAGAGGAGACAGGGGCTTGGGAAGTGAGCTTGGAGTCACGCTGGCCTGTGTCCACAGGGCTTGTCTTGAGGTGGCCAGCCCTGCAGTAGAAATGCCAGAGCTGTGTCCCAGAAGGCCAGTTTTGGTGAGTCATAGGCCAGAGGGCAGAAGGCAAGAGGGCAGGGGGCAGCTCTATAAAAGCTTCAACTTTGAGAGACTTTTGCCAACCTGCCAGCAGAGGTACAGTCTACCATCTTTTCTTCAGTAGATGTCCTTAGTACTTAGATGAAATGTCAATCAGCAAACTACTACTTCTCTCTGGGATCCCTGAGGCATCTGCCAACCAGAGTGCTCACAGATAAGCCAGCCTTTTCAGCACAGAAACAGGTGAGTGATTTTCTTATTATTTGGAAATGTGATACATTGGACATACGGTAGCTATTCATGGTGTAATAATCACTGTTTCAAATGTACTTGAAACTGAATAAGCCTCTATGGACAGTATTAGCAATGCCCAGACTCTTGGATGGATGGGGTCTTGTTTTGCTAGAGACCATCAGCTTTTAGTGGTTTAAAATTTCTCTGATCCAGTTTAAGAGTTTGGCATTAAGGAAGTTTTATGCTTCAAGATTTACCCTGGAACAGATCAACAACCCCACAGTGAAAGTTAATAGTCAGTGTTGAGAGCTAATCACATTCCCCCAGGAGGGTGAGCACCAGGGTAGCAGGGATCTGGAGCTAGTGAATGGCAGGGTCCTCCTGGTGTTGAATGAAGGACAGGGAAGTGCTTGGGCTGTGTGTGAAGGAGAGAGGAGGGCTCCAGGCGTTAGGATAGTCATGAGGATGCTCAGGCTGCCTGATGCTCTTCTATTGGGAGGGGCCTTAGGGTTCATCCTTAAAGCAGATCTGTCCAATGACAGCCACAGAATAGAGGTGCTGTGAGGAGAGCTTACATGAGGAACTAGGTGTGGATGTGGAGAGCTTTACTGAGCCCCAAATTGGAACATTATAGACTGACACATATCTGACTTAGGAGAGAATGTTTCAACTTAAGCCTATTTTGGAAATTCTCAGCATTATGGTTGATTTCATTCTGGATTACTCTCCTCTACCAAAAAAGAAATTCTACTTAGAGAGCCAGTGTCTCTATTCCGTTAGGGAGGTTAGGAGATGGGGCTACCACCCCTCTGCCTCTTCCATGTAATTCATAAGAATCAAACAGCATCAACATGCAATCTTGCTTCTCATATTTGTACGGTACAGACCAAAGTTATAAATGGAGGCATCTGGCCTGTAGCTTGCAAACCCCTGTCTCCTCCTCTTTCTATGCCTGGCTCTCTTTCTGTACCACCAGAGGCCTCATGCACATGCATATGGACATGCCAGATTGTATGTCCAAGCTCCATGCAGCACTCCCTTATCTTAAATAACTGGCCCTGGGTCACCAAACAGGCTAGGGGTGTGTACAGCTGTGGTGTTGTTCACCCTTGGGAGGAAGAGGCCTGCACAAATACCCTGGAATAGGATTCATGCTTTTGGGCAGAGAATTCTGGGGTTTATTTATGTGGACTTTGGTATAGAAGCTGAGAGTCTGGACTCTAAGAGGGCATGTCCTCTTTGCCCCATAGACTCCTCAGTTTAGTGGGGAGAGGTGCAGCCAGAGAGCCAGAGTGAGCTCCTCTAAAGTGTGGGTCTTAGGATAGGGCCTCTTGCCTGGGTCTAGGACCCTACTCTTAACCTGATACCGGTATACTCAGTGAGAAAATGTGGACAGACCACTGCGTTACTGTTTTTGGTCAGAGACTCCATCAACCTGTGATGTAGTGTTGTGAGTTTTGTGAAAATAACTTCAATGAACTGAAAAGGAGTGGATACCAAAGACCAGCTAAGGTGGTGACCACCTATTCCTGCTTCCTCGTACGTGGCCATTCCTGTGCAGCTGAGCACAGTGGGAGGTGTCAGGATGAGACTCTAGAGCTGATGGCTGCCCCCTCGTAGATAGTTAGGTGGGAGTAGGCAGTTTAAATGCAGTGAAGCAGGAATAGTCCTCGACAGCCTTGAGTTTCAGGGACTGATGCCTCAGAAAGTACTGGAATCACAGTATAAAAGCTGAGCCCCACTGTAGGGCTTGCTTCATGGAGCTCACTTGGGCACCATTCCTAGCAACAGAAAAATTATTGGCATTACTGGTGGAACGAAGGATCCCAGGAATTGACATCTTACTTTTGCCTTTTGGAGGTGGTGGTAAGCTGACAGCTGTATCTGTGCACAGCTTGGGCTCCTTTTCTGGCTGTCCTGGTCACTGGTAAACTGTAGAGCTCAGAAGCACTCACTCCGGTCAGGTGGTGGCCAGAGCGTGTGTACCTCATCACTTCCTATATCCTCCTTCTATGCTGTGCCTATCCCAAGGAAGCCAGACAGTTCACCTGCCTGAGGCATGCTCCTGAGAAGGACTGTGGGTATTTCATTAGGTGATATTAATGATAAGAGTCGCTCCCGTTGAGCTCCTGGCTCCCATGATATGCCAGGCTCTGTGCTAAGTGATTAACATGCAACTTATAATTGAATTCTCACAGCAGTACTGTGAGAGTTTTGTTATTATCATCCCCATCTCACAAATGAGCAAACTGAGCTGGCTAGAGGTTAAGTAAGTTGCCCAAACTACATGCAGCTGTAAGTTGCAAAGTCAGTTTACAAACTCAAGTCTGCTTGACTCCAAAGCCCATGTCCCTCTCTGTAACCCTAACCTCCTGGCTGTTCTCTCCTCCATCCGGCCCTGGTGTCTCTGCATAGAATTAACAATGAACTCTTCCCTACTTTTTATTTAGGAGCCAGGCTATCCACATGCATTTGGTGAATTCTTACTGTGTGCATCGTCCTCTGTGCTGCTGTGGGAGCGTGCAGAGTAAAGAGGGGTGCTGAGCATGCTAAGCAGTGCTGAATGAGTTGAATTAGGCTCAGCATCCTGGAAGAGAGGTCTTGAAATGAGATTGTGAAGGACAAGAGAGACATAGCTTAGCAAGGAGGAGGACATTTGGTGTGGGGGCTTGGCACAGTGTCTGGAACATTGCACACTCTCAATTCCTATTTGTTGGATGCAGTGAGCGGCTTGGCAGGTAAGGGCCACCCACATCTTTCTTTCCTCTCCCTGGAAGGGAGATGAACTAAGCTAACCTTTACCCTCTGTGCCTAGAAAAGCACTCTTTCTGTCTCCTATATCCTTTGTGCCTAGCAAATGGCCAGAGTGCACATAGCCAGGTCCCACCTGAATGGAGGGAAGATCACTGTTGACAGAGAGTGTTGTAGGGAGAGGCTGGGTTTCAATCTCAGTTCTGTCACTTGCTAGCTCTCTGACCTTGGGAAATTTACTTAACCTCTTTAGGCTTCAAGTTTCTACATGTATCAAGTGGAGATCATAATGATATCTACCTTATGGGGTTGTCATTAGGATCAAATGAGCTATTCATGTAGCTCTGGGCCTGGCATATAGCAGGCACTCAAGAACTGTTGGCTACTATTATTATTATCTTTGTTTAGAAACTTGATAACATCTAAGCAACCTTCAAAAGTCCTTATCTCAAAATCCTCTCTAAAAGCAAGAATGCTTTAAGAATACATAAAAACCAATTTACCTATCTTTGAACATATATAAACATATATCCCCCATGCACACATGTGTATGTGCACAATGTCTAATTTCATTTTTTTCCTGAATTTTATTTTAGTTTTTTATACAACAGTTTCTTATTAGTAATTTCATTTTAATCAAAGTCTGTATGATTTGAAAGCTCAGAATTTTTTGTAACATGCAAAGTTACAATTGGGAGAGGGAAATGAATGAGTTAAGAATTGGATACTAGGTTGGCACAGGATAAATGTTTATTGTTACCTTAGATATAAAGGATGAGATCTTAAAAAAAAAACCGCAAAGAAAACACCATTTTGGAAACTAATAATATATTAGTAGGAACCACAGTTTAATTTGAAAATGATTCTTCTCAAAGACCAATTCAACAAGATTTGAGGATAGGTCCTGGATCCTAGATTCCATCTCAGTAAAGAATGGACAGTCTGATCTACTATCTAAGCTGAGAAGAGTAATGAACCAATTCATTCCTTAAAGTCTTAAATATACTTATCTGGTGAATAGTAATCACTTATCTGACCTAAAGTCTCCTGCTTTCACTGCTGCCATTAAGACTGTAAGTGAGCGAGAATATTTTTTGAATTTCCACATGAATGAGTGATTCTCACTTTTCGGAGTAGGGGCCTATTCTTATGCAGTAGATTCATGTGCAGAATACATCCACTGACAATGCTAAGCTGACACTTGCTACACGCCAGCCACTGTCCTAAGCAATTTACATTCATTAACACATGTAATTTTCATAAAAACCCATTTAATTTTTCACAAGAGAAAACTGAGGCAATGAGAAGTAAAATAACTTGCTCAAAGCCACACAGCTTGTAATGAGCTGGGAGTCAATGAGCTGGCATTCTGGCTCCAGAGCTGATGCTCTTAAGATACTACACTACACTGCCTTACCAAAACACAGGCTAAAGAGGATTTTGCTAAATGCCTTATTAATCGGACTTGCCTGCTGTTCTAGATATTTAGTGTACTCTGGTCTTTCAGGGAATGTGGGTTGTGTTTCTTAGTGGTCTCTGTGCCCTAGAGCCTCACCTGTGGATTTAAATAAAGAGAGCCCTTTATTTGGTGATTACTTTCAGAGTGTGGGAGCCCAAGCAGTTTGGGACTTGTGATTTTTGAGGGGGAGAATAAATTGCACTGTCATTTCTACCCAAGTTCTGAAGCAATTGAATTGTAAAGCAGTTGGAGTACAAAGCATTGCCTTTAGTCCTGAGAAAGTCTAGACTGGGGGAGATAGCTAAGGAGGCGAGCCAAACAGGCTTGCTAACTGAACTCCAGGATTAGACAGGGTTACCTATCCAGCTACAACAGACACTCTACTACCACAGATATGTCCTGCAGGGGCAGCACCTTCCATGCTGAACTTGGAGCTTGGTCCAAAAAGTGATCTCAGACGGCAGGCTGGTTCACAAAGAGGAAGGAATGAGGTGTCAAGTCAAACCTGTTTCATTTATCCTCCCTTATTTTTACCACCCAGTTAAGAGCTCCCCTGACAGGGAATGGTGAGTGAAGAAGGTAAAGAGAGATCAGGAGTGTTTAGGGTGATGCTTTTCTCCGGGAAACTAGGAGTGGGGAAGATGGTCTGCTCTAACATGGGCCAAGTCCCATGATGCAGTATTTTGGGGAGTTCCTGCCATGGTTGCTCCTTCCTGTTTCTAGACAAACATAGGATCCATGGGTGTGTGCTTTTTGAGTGAATCTGACCCTGTCGTGTTTCCATAAGGGAGTCATTTTGAGGCCACCAGGATCTGTATAGGTCAGATCTCAAGGATAGGGATAGCAGAAGTCAGCAGTTGTGTCGATCCTCCCGGGGTCATGGAACAAACTAACCGTGAGCTCTACTGTTTTTGTTTTTGCCTCTGCCTCCCAGAGGTCTCATTTTATCATCCTTAGAGGCAATTTGGCAGAGTTAAACACATTCGTGTTCCAATTTTAGTTCTACCACTTCTGGGCTGTATAACTTTGGATAATTTACTTTTCTAAGCCTCATTTTCCTCATCTGTAGAATGGGTATAATAGCATACACCTATTGGGGTTGGGTTGAGAGTGCAATGAGGCATAAAGTGCTTAAGGTAGTGCTTGCCCTGTAGTAAGTTCTTAATGAATAGTTTCTATGACTGCTCATGTTTTTTCCTGCTTCTCTGCTTTCTGGAAGCCCCACTCCTCTGCCAATCGAAAGCCTACGTCTTATCAAATGTGAATTTAGGTAACCAATGCAGTAGGCCCAGTGCCTTTTCATCCTCTTTTAGTGTATGTTGACCTTTTTCTTCTCTGGACTCTGACACTTATAGCCTGTACCAGATAATTTCATGTGATTGCTTCATCAATGGCACATATCATTCTGTGGTTGTTTTCAACTAGAATATAGCTGGGGTCTTTGGGGATAGGAAGCTCATCTCATATTTCTTTAAAATAATGTGAGATACAGAGCATGGTGACTATAGTTAACAATACTGTATTATATACTTGAAAGTTGCTCAAAGAGTAGCTCTTAAATGTTCTCACCACACAAAAAAGGTAATTATGTGAGATGATGGAGGTGTTAACTAACCTTATTGTAATCATTTCACTATATATATGTGTATCAAATCATCACATTATATACCTTAAAATTACACAATGTTATATGTCAGTTATATCTCAATAAAACTGGAAAAATACAAAAAAAATAATATAAATGTATATAATATAGTGTCTGGCACATAGTAGGAGCTCAAAATATTTTTCATTCCTTCTATTCTTCCTCTTCTTTCTCTTTTTCTCTCCTCTTTCTCTTTCTGCTCTCCCTCCCTCCTATCTACTGAAGCACCTAGTGCAGTGCTGAAGGGCCCAAGAAATGCCAAATAAACAGCCATGGTCTTGAATTTAGTGTATTTTATGTGAGGTAAGGATTGACCAAGACCCTTTCTTCTCTCAAAACTGGTGGTCCCTGTTTGTAAAATGCCTGCTGTTCATTCCATCCAACATGATTCCTTTCTTCCCTTGTTGGCTCTGGGAAGCGAACTAAGCAGCAGCCAAATTAGAGCCATGTGTTGGGCAAAATTGGACCTTAACAATGTGTCTGGGATCCTGCTTAGGTTTCCTGTAAATATTCTTGAGCAACTGATGGACTGTAAATTACTCAAAGGTGAGCACTGTGTTGTGTTTAGTGCTGTATCCCCAATACCTGGCACAGTTCTTATCCACAATAATTCAGTAAATATCAAGAAGCTCTGCCCTTTCAGAATCTCAGCTGGCTTCATAGTAGAAATTGACATACTGATCCTAAAATTTGCATGGAGTTACACGGAACACTGAATAGCCAAAAAATCTTGAAAAAGAAGGACAAAATAGGGAATTCCCACTTCCCTATTTCAAAACTTACTAAAAAGCTACAGTAATCAAAATAGTATGTTACTAGCATAAAGATAGCCATATAGATCAATAGAATAGAATTCAGAGTCCAGAGATAAACTCATACATCTATGGTCAATTCATTTTCAACAAGGGTGCCAAGAACATTCAATGAGGAGAAGGTATATTCTCTCCAACAAATGGTGCTGAGACAACTGAATATATACATGCAAAGGAAATTTGGACCCCTGCCTCATACCGTATGCAAAAATTAACTCAAAATGGATCAAAGACATAAATGTAAGTACTAAAGCTACAAAATTATCAGAAGAAACCATAGGGATAAATCTTTATGACTTTAAACTTGGCAATAAATTATTTGATATGACACCAAAAGCATGAGTGACAAAAGAAAAAAATAGGTAAATTGGACTTCTTGAAAATTTTAAACTTTTCTGAATCAAAGCACACTATCAAGAAAGTGAAAATGCACTTGGAGAAGATGTTTGTAAATCATATATCTGATAAAGGACTTTTATCTAGAATGTATAAAGAATGTTTACAATTCAATAATAAAAAGACAAGTAACTCAATTAAAATAGGCAAAGGATCAGAAAGACATTCCTCCAAAGAAAATAAACAAATTGCACATATATACAATGGAATATTACTCAGCCATAAAAAGAAACGAAATTGAGCTATTTGTAATGAGGTGGATAGACCTAGAGTCTGTCATACAGAGTGAAGTAAGTCAGAAAGAAAGACAAATACCGTATGCTAACACATATATATGGAATTTAAGAAAAAAATAATGTCATGAAGAACCTAGGGGTAAGACAGGAATAAAGACACAGACCTACTGGAGAACAGACTTGAGGATATGGGGAGGGGGAAGGGTGAGCTGTGACAAAGCGCAAGAGAGGCATGGACATATATACACTACCAAACGTAAGGTAGATAGCTAGTGGGAAGCAGCCACATAGCACAGGGATATCAGCTCGGTGCTTTGTGACCGCCTGGGGGGGTGGGATAGGGAGGGTGGGAGGGAGGGAGATGCAAGAGGGAAGAGATATGGGAACATATGTATATGTATAACTGATTTACTTTGTTATAAAGCAGAAACTAACACACCATTGTAAAGCAATTATACCCCAGTAAAGATGTTAAAAAAAAAGAAAATAAACAAATGGCTAATAAGTGCATGAAAGATGCTCAACATCATTAGTCATGAAGGAAATGCTAATTAAAACCAAAATGAGATACTACTTCATACCCATTAGAATAGCTATAATCAAAAAGACCGATAATAACAAGTGTTGGTGAAGATGCTGAGAAAGTGGAAACCTCATACATTCCTGGTAGGAATGTAAATTGGTGTAACTACTTTGGAAAATATTCTGGAAATACTTCAAAATGTTAAATATAGAATTACCATTTGGTCCAACAAATCCACTCCTAGGTATATACTCCTAAAAGTTGAAAACACATGTCAATACAAAAACTGTATACAAATGTTAATATCAGCATTATTATAATAGCACAATACGGAAAGAATATGAATGTCCATCAACTGATGAATGGATAAACAAAATGTGTTATATTTATACAGTGGAATATTATTTGGCCTTTAAAATGACTTAAGTATTGATTCATGCTACAATATAGATGAACCTTGAAAGCACTATGGTTGTGAAAGAAGCCAGACATGAAAGGTCACGTATTGTATGCTTCCACTTATATGAAATGTCTAGTATAAGTAAATCTATAGAGACAGAAAGTAGATTCGAATTTACCTAGTGCTAGGGTGGAGATGCAGGCCTGGGGGTAGGTGATGGTGATAATTAAAGAGTGAAGGGTTTCTTTCTTTTTACTTGCATCATTTTATTTAATTTTCACAAATACCAAATTAGAAGGTATTATTATTCACATTCTGCAGTTGAGGGTTCAAAATACTGAAGGTTAAATAACTTGCCCAAAGTTACACAGATAGTATTAAATCAGGACTGGGATTGCCTCAGGTCAGGGTTTCTTTTTGGGTTGATGGAAATGTTCCAAAATGGATTGTGGTGTTGGTTGTACAACCCTGCGAACATACTAAAAGCCATTGAATTAGACACTATTTTTTTTGATAGGTAGGAAGTAGATTTATTAATATCCTTTGTAAAGAGGTTGCAGGCCAAATGGGGCGTGAGAGGAAATTATTTAAGAACGAGCCATAGTAAAGTGAAAGCAGAGATACACATTCCATAGGCAGAATGCAGTCCGTTTCAGAAGGTGAGAGCCGAATTAGATACTTCAAATGAGTGAATTATATGGTATGTAAATTATATCTTCGTAAGTCTGTCACCAAAAACCCCCAAAGTTTATGCTTAATAAGTGATACTATATTTATTCTTCCAATGCAAAAAAATCAGAAGATCTGGATATGTCAGTAATTTTTAAAAACTCCCCAGTTGATTCTAATATGTAGCCATGGCTGAGAAGCTCTTCACTAAGGGAATGAATGACCATATTCCATGTAAACTCTGATTAAATGAATCAGTGAATGGATGTATGGTGGAGGTCAGCATTGCTTCTGTTGCCTGGAATGCAGCCATACTATGTGGGGTAGAGGAAGCCGGGGATGTCAATTTTATCCAAAGGCCCAACTCTTTCTCAGGCCCCAGCATGATGTACAGGGTGTGACCTTGCCAAGTTCTTCCACTACATACCTACCCACACCCAGACTCGCAGGACTGTGCTAAAGAGAGAATACACATGTCTGGAGATTAGAGCTCCTTTCAAAGAAGGAGCTCTGTCAACACAAACACGATATTATTGCATTTTTCTAAAGCTGTATGAATTTCCACATACCATCTGCTTGTTATATTTACAAGTTTCTGCCTGAAGTAGGTTTGCATTTATGCTGACAGAATTTGAAGGCAAAATTGTGATATTGTTCCTCAGAATTATTATTGTACTGTCTTACTAGTGGTGATTTTTTTTATTATTATGAGTTTTACTTTTCTCCCAGGGAGGCCTACATGAGTGAATCTAATGCATATAAACGGGGGCACTTAGATGCCATCCTTAGCACAACGTGGTCAGACTGTCAAAGTTAATGAGCTAATGTAGTGCTAATCAGTCCAGCTTACAACATAATTTAATAGATATAATTGAAATATTGAACAGAACCAAGTATTTTTCATTTTGAACCATTTCTATTCTTCATTCACTTTCATTAAATAGAAGTAAAAAGTGTGTGCTTGCTATTTTACTCTTTTGTTAGCCATGCTTGGTAACAGCAAAGCTATTGGAACAGGTACATAGAACTTTTTACCCAGAGATCTCTAAGCATGCATCACTTCTATTGATCGGTTACAATTCAGTTACAGTTTGCAGCACACAATTTTTTAAAAAAAATCATAGAATAGTTGTGCTTCATACAATCACATGTAGAGCCAAGATACCTCGGAGCTTTCCTGACCCTGGTTTCGGTATGACCCTTTTGGAAGGGAGTGAAAGATATTCATAGCATCCCGTACCCCAGGCAGGGGCCCCACAGATAGGACTTCTACCCTCCAAATGCCAGGCAGGATCCCCAGTGCTGCACAGAGCCTGGCATGATCTGAAATCCTCCTTTCTCCAGGTCACTCTTCGCTCTTTTTGCTATGTTATTTCATTAGTGGTCATCCTTTACTTCATCTGTTCTTGAGCCCCTTTGCTCTGTTAGGCCTTCAATTCTAATACCCCCGAACTCATGGTTCCTGTTGATTTGTGTCAGTGCATCTTCTTATAATATTCATGGCACAATTTCCATCTGCTCAGGTTACAGCTGAGAACTGCAAGGTACAGAGATCTTATTTTACCAAAATTTTCATTTGTGTGTGCACGCGCACAAACACACTCTTTCCTTTCCATTCTAACCTCTTAACCCTGTAGAGGAGTACGTTAAGTTTGTAGAGGCAACATAGAAAAACTCTATCTAGCTAACCAAAAAACCTTCAAAATCCTGCCCAAAATGCTATATATTTTTCTTATTTATAATGATATTATCAATATTATTATTTTGAAGTATAGTTGATTTACAGTGTTGTGTTAGTTTCAGGTGTACAACAAAGTGATTCAGTTTTTTTAATATACATATTCTTTTTCAGATTCTTTTTCATTATAGTTTATTATAAAATATTGAATATAGTTCCCTGTGCTATATAGTAGGTCCTTGTTGTTTATTTTATATATAGTAGTGTATATCTGTTAATCCCAAACTCCTAATTTATCCCTCCCTCCACTCCCTTTCCCCTTTGGTAACCATAAGTTTGTTTTCTATGTCTGTGAGTCTGTTTCTGTTTTGTAAATAAGTTTTTTAGATTCCACATATAAGTGACATCATATGATATAGTGTCCAATACTATGGACAATGCAACTGCCAAAATTAAGAAGGAAGCAAACTAAGAACAGTGGTGGAATACACAGTGATGCATAGTAGGTGTTCAATAAATATTTACCTAACGGATTTTTATTTGTTTCACACAAAGCTCTAACAGTAATTTCATACAACTTTGGAGATAGAAAACAAAACAAAACTTAAGCAACAGGCTTTCTCTCAATAGCGTGTTTTATTTGGATGTACAGAGAAAAAGGCAGGAAGACAAATGGGCACATTTCCCAGTCATCTAAAAGGTTTATTTTGGACAGTGTTTCTTACACTGTAGCATGCATCAGAATTGCCTGGAGGGCTTGTTAAAACAGATTGCCAAGTGCCACCCTCAGAGTTTCTACGAGGTCTGGGGTGGTGCATTTCTAACAGCTTCCCAGGTGATGCTGGTGCTGTGGGTTAAAGGGTGACTAACCATCCTAGCTTGCCTGAGATTGAGGAGTTTTACAGAACTTTGGACTTTTAATGCTTAAAACTGGGACAATGCTGGGAAAACCAGATGGTAGGTCATCTTACTGGTCTAGGACGAGACTTTGAGAACCATTTGTCTTGAAGGTTGTATGGTAACTAGCAAGGCACCTTACATGTTCAGACAATACCAGTATTCCATACTACCTCAACTCTAGATAGCCAAACTCAGTGATTGAGCCAATTCATAGAGGAGGCGCTTATACATGGAAATTCAGCATAAGTGGTCTGGTGTGCTCTCCTGACCTGGATTCTAAGCCCTCTGCCCTCCCCCACCCCTCCCCCACCCAAGTCCCTGGACTAGAAGGGACCTCCAGTTCAGCTCTTCCCTGTTCAGGTGGAATCTGCTTTGAAGCAGGGAGCATAGATCCACTGTGGGAGGCACTGTGTATAGAGCAAACTCCTGGGTCAGACAGGTCTATGTTTGAATCTGCCACTTCTTAGCCATGCAGCCTTGCTTAAGGCACTCAACCTTCCTGAACTTCAGTTTCATGTAGAAAATGAGTATTAAAATATCTTTCTTACAGGCATTGTTATGAGAGCTGTTGTGAGGATTAAAGCAAAGGTATGAATTAAGTCATATGTATGGTGCCTAGCACATAGTAGGCACAAAATAAGTGGAAACTATAATCTTAAAAATCCCAAGGTCTAAGGCCCATTATTGGATAGTTTATGAACTCAGCAAAAATGGAAAGTTTTCCCCTCCCCAAAGAGTTGTACAGTCACTGATATGAGGTACTTTGACTTCATTGTGTGGCTTAAAGAGCCCAATGAAAGAACAGAGGAGATCTCAAAGAAATCAATTAGGTCACAGAAAAAAATTCAGAGAGAAATAACTCTTCTGCCTAACTGGAGAATAAGCAGGGTTAATGAGTTAAGAATCATTTAAAACATTTTCAGTTAACAGACCTTCTCCCTACACCCACCTAGCCCCACCCTCAGCCACATTTTTAAGTAGGCAAAGTTTGTTTCCTCATCCTCACTGGCATCTGATATGTTCAAGTTACCCTCTGCTTGTCTAGGACCACCTTTCCCAGGCCTCAGTCTAACTGTATCTCTTACTACTGACAACTGGTGGCTATAGCCCAGAGATACTGCTAAACATCGTACAGTGCATGGGGCAGCCCTCCAACAACAAAGGATTATCTGGCCCCAAATGTTAATAATCCCACAATTAAGAAACTTTGCTCTATGCCTTCACTTCTCAAATTGCTGGCAGAGGACAATGTGTTTTGTTTTGCAGCCTCCGGGCAAACATCTTCCAAGAACAAGGTTGGGCCAAGATTTTGGGACGCTTTTAGAAGCATTGAAACAAACATGGATATACTATGGTCTGGAATGCAAAACATTTTAAGATACAACTCTTTGTAAAAATTTTATAAATACCAGTCACATAGTATTCTCATGAGGGTTAGAAGTATTATGGTAGGCAGGTAGTAATACTTTCTTTTATTATAGTAAAATATATGTAACATAAAAGTTACCATTTAACCATTTTAAAATTAATTAATTAATTATTTTGGGGGGCTGCGTTGGGGTTTCTTTGCTGCACGCAGGCTTTCTCTAGTTGTGGCGAGCAGGGGCTACTCTTTGTTGTGGTGTGTGGGCTTCTCACTGAGGTGGCTTCTCTTGTTGCGGAGCTTGGGCTCTAGGCACGCAGGCTTCAGTAGTTGCGGTGCACGGGCTCAGTAGTTGTGGCTCGCGGGCTCTAGAGCGCAGGCTCAGTAGTTGTGGTGCATGGGCTTAGTTGCTCCGCAGCATATGGGATCTTCCCAGACCGGGGCTAGAACCTGTGTCCCCTGCATTGGCAGGCGGATTCTTAACCACTGTGCCACCAGGGAAGTCCCCATTTAACCATTTTTAAGTGTACAGTTCAGTGGCATTAAGTACACACTCATTGTTTTGCAACCCTCACCACCATCCATTTCCAGAATTTTTTCATCTTCCCTAACTGAAATTCTATACCCATTATACAATAACTCCTTATTCCTCCTGGTTCCCAGCCCTTGGCAACCACTGTTCTACTTTCTATCTAGACACCTAGAATTTGCCTATTCTAGGTATCTCATATTAGTGGAATCATACAATATTTGTCCTCTTGTGACTGGTTTGTCTCACTTATAATATCTTCAAAGTTCATTCATGTGGTAGCATGTATCAGAATTTCCCCCCTTTTAAAGACTGAATAATATTCTTTTGTGTAAATATACCACATTTTTTAATTCATTCACCTATTGATGGGCATTTGGATTGTTTCCACCCTTTGGCTACTGTGAATAATTTTGGTATGAACATGTGTGTACGTATTATCTGTTTGAGTTCCTGTTTTTAATTCTCTTAGGTATATACCCAGAAGTAGAATTGCTGGATTATATAGTAATTCTATTTAATATTGTGAGGAACCACCATACTGGTTTCCACAGTAGCAGCCACATTTTACAGTCCCACCAATAGTGCACAAGGGCTTCAGTTTCTCCACATTCTTGCCAACACTTGCTATCTTCTATTTTGTTTTGTTTTTTGTTAGTCATCTAAGTGGGTATGAAGTAATAGTTCATTGTGGTTTTGACTTCCGATTCCCTAATGATTTGTTGATGTTGAGCACTTTTTCATGTGATTATTGGCCATCTGTATATTTTCTTTAGAGAAATGTCTATTCAAGTTATTTGCTTATTTTTAATTGGGTTGTTTGTGTTTTTTCATTGTTGAGTTGGAAAGGTACAAACCTTGAAGCAAAGACATTCAGGGTGTTCTCTGCCTTTTTGGCTCTGTCCCCCAAGCACTGGGGTGAACTAGCTCCCTCACCTCTGTTCTTTTCAGTGAAGGTCCAGTGAAGACCTTGGGGAATCTAGGCCCTAGGACCTTGCTCTCAGCTCTTGGTCATCTGGTGATAAATTTCACACTACTAATTTAAGCTAATAATGGGCTAATAAATGACCTTCCAGCCCATAATTACAATGTGTGGTTCCTGGAAAAGATGCCTTAACCCAAAGAAATGAGTTTCAGTCGGTGAAATTTCTGGTACCTGGGGGAAATTAACTTTGAGTAGGGCAACTTTCAGTTTTCTCTCCACACCGTTTAGGCAGCCCTGCAATTCACTTATTTGATTTTCACACATTGCATGTCTTTTTTCCAACTCTTTGCACTTTGTATAATAGGAAAAAAGAACTAATAACCTCTGCATTTGGGTTGAAGAATGGTTGTGTTCATAAGAATGAGCTTGAGGATATGTTTTTACTTAATTTTCTTTGCTTAATTTTCTTTACCAACAGATTAAGAATTTGCTTACAATGTGATGCTCTGCTACTTTAAAAAAAATTGTTTGAATTCACACATGGCAACTGAGGAGGTTTGGACTGGAAGATTGTGTTTCCACAGCT
Source organism: Pseudorca crassidens (assembly GCF_039906515.1). Classification (NCBI taxonomy): domain Eukaryota; kingdom Metazoa; phylum Chordata; class Mammalia; order Artiodactyla; family Delphinidae; genus Pseudorca; species Pseudorca crassidens. The sequence continues at coordinate 42,287,849 of NC_090317.1, read as the reverse complement.
CAGAAACTTATTCTCACCAAAATATGTTGGATTCTGTGCATGGGCAGTCAGTAGCCTCTATGCCTTTTTTTAGGGGTGGGAGTCTGCCTCATTTGCACACATGATGCATGTCTTTTTATGAGAGGATTAATCATAGCTAAGATTTCTGTTGTGCTTACTATGTACCAGGTACTGTTGTAACCTCTCTCTCTCAGTCTCTCATATCAAATGGCTTGAAACCTATTTCCAGAGCTTTCATAAGCCTCTTTCTAGGGTCTGTTCTCCCAAAGGCAGACCATACCATTAGTGTGCATACATCTAGGCCCCAGGGTGACTTTGTGGGATGTGTGGGTGGATCTTTCACACTCAGACTAGAGTTTCCACTCATATAGTACATACCAGACAGGATGTGGAGCCAGGAGTGGGCAGAGAAGGGCGGTGGGCTGGCTTTCCCTGTGCTGCCAAATTTTTATGAAGAACTCTGAGGAGCCCAAGAATTCTGCAAACCTAGACTTCCAGGTTGTTATGAAGGTATATTTATCAAGGTAAGAAGATAGAACATATTTTATTTAAAGTTTGTTCAACTTATTTGGACACGTGGTATATATACCTCCATTTTTACATTTGTCCCAGTTCCCCACACATGTTAGGGAAAGGCTTCTTAAAGGCTATGGATACATAGGTGTAACCAGAAGGTTTGAAAAGGCTATCAGTGAGGTGGGGTGGCAGTGGTTGGTGGGGGGTGGAAGGGAAGGAGGACACATACCTAACTGAGGCTAAATCGTCACTGCTCCTCAGAGCTACATCTGGAGAGCTCCAGTAAAATGAGTGGTTTAGTACATAGAGTCTTAAACCAGACTCTCTGGGTTTAAATTCTGGCTCTACAACTTGTTAGCTGTATAACCTTGGGCAAGTTGCTTTCCCCCTGTTTCTCAGTTTTCTCATCTGTAAAATGGGGATGATATTTATCTATCTTACGTGGTACTAAAGTGCTTAAAGCAGTGTCTGGCAAATATTATGTGCCATGTAAGTGTTAGCTCTTAAATTTATTTCCATCTTAGGCTAGCTGCATGTGGTATATAGATATCCTGAGGGAATTCTCAGCAAGAGCATCCCTATTCATCTGTCACTTTTCCCAGTTCCCAGGACAATATGAGCACCCTAGAAGATGATCAGAGTGGAAAGAGGTATTCCTGAAATGAGCATCTCTGTGGGATGGGAGGAGGTGAATTGGGCTAGGGTTTTTTTCTCATTCATGTTTGCCCTCACAGCACAGAAGGAAGGCCTGGCTGATGATCCTCTGGGCAAGTGTTTGCAGTGGGAGTCCCCCAGAGGGTAGTTGTATCTGCTTGGAAGGCTGGGTAGTCACTTGCCCTATCATAGGCTGAAGACTATGGAATGGACAGCCGTGATCCTCTATTTTTGACATCTCTTCTTAATGACCTATGTGCTTTGGAAATTAGCTTGTCAGAGGCTGTGGTAGTAGCCACATTCAAATAATGTATATTCAAATAATGTGCCATTTAGCTCACGAAGTAATTCCTGGGCATTAGTGACATCAGCTGGAGCAAACTTACAGGTTGAAGTGCTTCCTCCTAGGCACTTTATAGATCTCAGGTTGCAGAATCATGGATCAGACATCTGCATCAGTAAGAGATGGCTGGGAGGGATTTATGGACACCTGTTAACACCCCTGAGAGTTTCTAGAAATATTCTGCAAAAGGTTGAACTTCCTGCATTCAAACAGGTAGGATCTGAGAGCTATTGTGATTTTGGTAAGAGTATTAATGTGGCCTCATTTGTATTCACTGATTGGCAAAGGCCAAGACATTTGGGCACCAGAAGGATTTTCAGCAGTGGAAAGACATGGTTAGATTTAGGACTTCAGACACTCTCTGATATTAGTGTAGAAATGGGATAGGAGCTTTGCAGAAGTAGCAGTTAAGAAGGGATTATGGTAGTGTTCTGGTGCTAAGTGATGAGGGATGACATTAAGGCAGTGAAAGAAGGGATGGAACGGAGGGGAGAGATTTGAAAAAATACTTCTGAGACAGACTCAGTAGGACATCATATTTATTTTGATACAGAATATAAAGGAGAAGGAGAGGTCAAAGATGACTCTCTAGGGTAGAGAGAGTTTTGTGAGTGAGAGAAGAGGTCAACCAAAGTCATTCCCATGGTGAGGTCAAGTAAGATAATAAGTAATAAATATCCACTGAACGGGGAAATTATGGAGCCATCAGGTCTTTGGTGCTTCATATCCAATGGTTCATTCACTCCTGGCTCATACTCTTCCTTTATGTTTACCTTGCATGCTCTTGGCCTCATAGAAGTACTACAACTTGAGCCTGCCTTCTTGCTCTGACCTTTCCTGAAACCAATTCTCCCAACTAAAACTTCTCAGCCCTGGGTCCCATTCCTTTAGGACTCCCCAAGGTGACACTCCCCTATGGTTCATACTAATGGTATTATATATAACTTTCCCAGGAATGCAAGCATTTCTAAGGGTGATTATAGAAATACTCATTCAACCTAAAGAAATGAATCTTTGGTCATGGAAGTTTCTAGTTACATGGCATAGGGGGACATATGTTATAGAGAGGATATTTAACTACTTTACAAGAGGAAAATAAAAAACTCTAAAATCATAATGGATTTGCCTCAAGTCACACTGAGGAAGAGATGAAATCATTTTCTATTCCTTCATCCCAGACTGTTGCCGCCTCGCTCTCCCCAGTTTCCTTCTCCCTGATAGAACCCTTGCTGCCTAGCATCCCCTATCCATCATACCCCAAGCACTGGCCCTCTGGGTGATTCATATGGTTTTACTTTGGACTCCAGGCATTGTGTGCTTGACTGTATCTCCTTTGTCATCTTCTGTGTGATGTGTTTGCCATGGTCAGCTTCCAGCCCCTTCTCAGGCCTTCTCTGTCTTGCTGCCAGGGAACTATTCTGATTTGAGGATGAATTCCAAAATGTGATAATCACCGGTGAAAATAAATGGGATAAAGATGGAACAAGTGACAGTTGAAATGTGTTTACTCCTATCTGAGGTCCTGGTTTTGTGTGACAGAAGGTGCATATAACATTTAGGTAGGCTGTCAGATTGAGGGTAGGAACATTAGCCTTGGAGGGATCCTATATTGAGTGGAAAGATAATTAGGATTTGGGAAAGTGGCCAAGGGGTGAGGAAGGAAATATATGGCAGAAAGCAATACAGTTTTACATGGAGAGGGGGCACAGGAAATCTGGCTTTTTAAATGCAAAGTTTGAGACTTTAATCATAATAACAAGAGTAACTACTGTGTGTTAAGCACTTTCCCTGCATTATATTTCATTTTATCCTCACAACAACTTGTAAGGCAGGTACTTATATTATCCCCTTTTTACAAATGAAGTAATAGAGGCTTAGAGAGGTAAATTAACTTGCCTGAGGGCACACAGCTAGTAAGATGTAGAGCTGGGAATAATACTTAGGCCAACTTGTCTACAGAGCTCACCCTTTAACCATTTACTACGGGCCAGACACTGTTCTAAGCAATTTACATGTACTATACCATTGAAGTCTCACAGCAGTGCTATGACATAGCTGCTATTGTTATCTTGACCTTATAGATGAGGAAACAGAGACACACAGAAGTTGTCTATTTAATAAATGGCAGAGCCAGTGCAGTGCTCTTATCCATTACTCCATAAAACACAAGCCACACTATGTGAGGCAAACAGGAAAATTTCAAAGCAAAGAGATGGTATGAACTATGGAGATGAAGAATAGATTATTGAGAGGCCCGTATAAGTCACAACTAATAGGGATGGGTGACACTAGATGGGTTTGAGAAGGCCACAGGTAGGTTCTTGACTTAACCTTTTTAATCATTGAATGAGCTCTATTAGCCAACTCGATTTTAAGGTGGATCCTAACATTCCATAGCACCTTCTGAAGAAGTTGACTCATTTGGATGGTTCACTAATATCTGCTATCAGGTCTTATGTAAAGTTCAATTTATGGCTTTGTCCACAATCTTGAAACAAAATGACAGCCAATGAGATTTCAGCAAACATTATTCATACAAGTCTTATGGTCCAACTACCTCTCCCATCCCATATGACTTCCTCATTCTGCTCTAGCCCTGATGGGCTTCTTGCTATACTTTGAATACTACAAGTTCATACCTGCCTGTCTACCCAAAGTCTGGGAAAAGTGTTTGGTACATAGTGGGCACGTAACAAACGTTTGTTGAATGATGAGAGGTTCCTGGTGTAAATGGAAGAGATGGGATATTAGGCACAGGTGGAGGAATTTACCTTAGCTAGGAGGAATGCTAGTTCCTTTATTATAGAGGGGAGGATAGTTATAATAACATTCAAAATAGTAAATAGTTAAATAGGGCTTACCAAGTGCCACACACTATTGCAAACACTTTACACATATTAACTCATTACATTTTAAAAATTTATTAATTAGTAATTAATTATTACTATTGTCCAATTTTATAGAAAACACAAAGCACAGAAAGGACATGTGATTTGATAAAATTCACACAGCTATCAAGTGGTAGAGCTGGCTCTTAATGGTGAAAGGACACACACAGGTGTAGGCCAGCATTTGTGTTTATAATCAAGAAGAGTAGAGCAGTTATGTCTAATGGTTTAATTTTCTCTGTAATTTGCTGAGACAGAGGGAGGAGGATGGAGTCAAGGGATGTAGGTTTGAGGATGATGAAGAAAATTCAAAGTAGTCTGTAGAGAGTAGGAAAATGGAATTGACCAAAGACACATATTAGGATTGCAGGTGGTGTTGAGAACATGTATGAAGTTGGCAGTCTTGAACACATCGTTGTCCTAGTCTTCCTCATGTGTGACTTTGTCTAGCACTTACTGATCACTCTGATACAGACCTGGTGAAAGTGGACAATAGTGTTCATCCTGGGTTAAGGTTTTGCCAGATGAGTGCAATGAAACAAGAGAGAGGCAAGGGAGTTTATGATGTTGACAAAAATTATGGAAAAGATGGGCTGAGGGATTGAAACTGGATAAAAAGCTAGATAAAGGAAAGCTAGCTGATAGATTGGGAGTAAAGTGAAGAAGTCAATGAACTGGAGATCTTAAGTCAAAAATGGTTGTAATGGAAGTACTTGAATATGCAAAGCAGAAAGAGAAGAGGTTATGAACAGACAGCAGGATGCTGGAGTTAGTGATATGGAAGGTGAAGCAGATTCAAGAATCTTAGGGATGGGTGGTTAAGCTGGGGTGCAGGGGCAGGCCAATGGAAATTCAGAAATCAAGGAACTATTAGAAGCCAGGGGTTTGGACGAACCATCTATATGAATGTTGACGTCACTAAGAAAGATGACAGGGCTTGGGTTGGGGAGGATGATACCGAGGTCTGATAAGTAAAAGAATTGTTGATGGCTACAGAAAGAAGGAGAGAGAGAGGTTGGTATAGTCAGATGATGTAAGCCAAAGAGAGGTTTACAAGAGTAAAGAGCACTAGAAATAGCAATGGGGAGTGAGGGTGATTTCTGGCCCTGGGATAATTGGGGTGTGAGAAAATAATCAGATACCACTTCAGAATGCTGCAGGGGAAGTGATATCCACATTCCACTACTTATTTCAGTTCCCACATACCTAAGGGTTCTCTTCCTCATTCTTCTCTCCCCTGGTTATTTTCATATATTGATCAGTGTCTGTGTGTGTGTGTATATTTACTAAACAAGACTAATTAAGATAATCATTGATTTTTTTAAAGAAAAATTCTAGTTCAGATGATAGACTCTCACCCAGTTAAGAAAGTATCTTCTTAGATGCTGTCCAACAGTTCTCTATGGAACTCTAGTTAGAACAGGGTTAGATGGAAAAAGGTTTTGAAAATAATTTCTTCTACAAGGCCTGGAGGTACTGCAGCTCTCTTCTGCCAGCCTGGAGATGTCAGAGAGCTGTAGAGAGAGCTCTGTGAATGGCTGGGAGCAGAACTTGGCCTGCTGTGTGTGTTTCACACAAATCAGAGCCTTAAGGGGCCCAGTCAGCTGCTGCCTTCAGTGCGATTGCTTCAAATAAGCTGCTGAAGAGTTAAATGCCTGAGAGTGTTTCCTGGCTTCCTGGTGGTGGGAAATGAAATCCTCTTATCTTTGTGAAGGCCATCATTATTCCTTTCCAGGGTGTGATGGATCAGAGGGAGGAAGAGAGGAAGGGAGGGAGGGAGAACAAACAGGAGTGAGCCAACTTATGTGCCATTCAAGCAACAGCTCTGCTCTATTTAGTCTTGTTCACATTGAACAAGTAGGAAGTCTTGGATTGTAGCTAGATCTAATCTCCTTTAATCCTGTTCTCCTTTAGACTTTCCTGGCTTAATTAGTTCTGGATATTTGGTCAGTATGATGCAGTCTTACCTGGGAAGGCAAGGGAAGAGCCACTCCAGGTCTAGCAGAGAGCCAGGGCACTGTCTGGCTGATAGGTTTTAGGTTTTTTATCTATTCTCAAGACACTTCTCTCTAAGGGCTTTTGTGTTGAATTCAGAAGCAGGACAATTTTACACAGTCATTTTGAAACAGATGGCATCAAGAGGGCCATGTCAAACTACAAAAACACTGCTTATTTTTAATTATCAATAATGTTCACAAGAAACGTTTTTGACTGACCCTTCAAGCAGCCTAACCCATACCCCAGGCTCAGAGACTTTCACCACATACTTTACTACTTAGCAGTGTGGAGCAATGGTTGAGCCAGCTTAACACAGACTGCTTGGGTCCAAGTTCTGGCTCTATCACTTACTAGCCATGTGACCTCAAGAAGGGTACATGGTTTCTCTAAGCTTCAATTTCCTATTCTGTAAAAACAGTAATGATTATAGTAGTCCTACAGATGTATAATAGTCAGCATACTACCTTAGTGATTGATTAGTCAATATCAGCTCTTATTATTACTTTATTCTATAGTTTTAAAATTTTATGAGGGGTGGGGTAGGGAGGGTGGGAGGGAGATTCAAGAAGGAGGAGATATGGGGATATATGTATATGTATAGCTGATTCACTTTGTTATAAAGCAGAAACTAACACACCATTGTAAAGCAATTATACTCCAATAAAGATGTTTAAAAAATTTATAAGTGCTTTAATTTAATCATCATTGAAAATAATAAAAAAAAGTTAAAAGCCTATTAGAATTAGGTTGGCCTCTGGTCCTGTTTTAAAAAATCACTACAAAGAGATGTACTCATATGAAATATAAGTATATATAGCAAGACTTCTGCAGGAACTGTTCAGTCTGGAAAGGAAAATAAAAGACCATGTTGTGGTTCACCTGCTTTTTCCATAACGTTATCTAATAGATATCTGACCAGGTAAAATTTGTATACTTAAGAAACCTATAAATATCAGAGGTGCCCATCTTCTAGATTTTTAAAATGGAATACTGTGTATTTTATTATCAAGTAGTGAAATTGATCATTAAAAGTAAATTGTAACTCTGAAAGAACTCTAGAAAAATTTGAGAAGCAGAACTTTCAGAAAGCAGGTAAACTCCCAGGTGCTCTGCTTAGAATGCTCAATGGCCCTTTTTGAGATGAGCACATCCTATAACCATGGGACTCTTGGTTAAATGTGGAGCAACTGCAAGATATGTCTGATCCTCACCTGATCCTCCTTCATCTCCATCTCATCTGTGATCCTATTTTGCACACTGAGTTGAGGACCAGAATAGATAAACAGCAAAATTATGAGGTGATCTTCAGTCTCCTTCTCCTCTCCTTCTCTACCCCTTATTTCCAGATGGCTATTCAAGGCCTTCATACCTCACGCTTTCCCCATCTCTCCCTGGTGGTTCTCCCTCCACGTTGCCTCTCTAAAAGTGCCTTTGTCCTTTATTCCCCCCTCCCCCAGGAAAACCAAACAGTTCTATCTGATAGCTGGCTGATATGATATAGTAATGTATCCTGTGTTGGTAGTGATAGTTTTTAAATTTTATTTTTTATTTAAAAGTAAGATGATCATATTATAGAAGTTTGGGAATGCAATAAATAGAGTGAGTGCTATGAGAACATATAATGGGTGGTCTAAGCCTGATCTGAGGGCAATGGAAGGTCTGGCTGGGGAAGGGACATTTTGAACAGAAACCTGAAGGATGAGTAGGGGTTATTTGGATGAAGAAGGGTAAGAGTGAAGGGCCTTCCAGGCAGAGAGCCTATTCAAAAGCCCAGAGGGGGGAAGAAGCATGACACTTAATGAAGAATTCAGAGAATTAGGAACATACATATCAATAATTACTTTAAACGTGAATGGAATAAAGGCTCCAACCAAAGGACACAGGCTTGCTGAATGGATACAAAAACAAGACCCATATATATGCTGTCCACAAGAGATCCACTTCAGACCTATGGACACATTCAGACTGAAAGTGAGGGGATGGAAAAAGATATTCCATGCAAATGGAAATCAAAAGAAAGCTGGAGTAGCAATACTCATATCAGATAAAATAGACTTTAAAATAAAGAATGTTACAAGAGACAAGGACACTACATAATGATCAAGGGATCAATCCAAGAGGAAGATAACAATTATAAATATATATGCACCCAACATAGGAGCACCTCAATACATAAGGCAACTGCTAACAGCTATAAAAGAGGAAATCGACAATAACACGATAATAGTGGGGGACTTTAACACCTCACTTACACCAATGGACAGATCATCCAAAATGAAAATAAATAAGGAAATGAAGCTTTAAATGACACAATAGACTAGATAGATTTAATTGATAATTATAGGACATTCCATCCCAAAACAGCAGATTACACTTTCTTCTCAAGTGCACACAGAACATTCTCCAGGATAGATCACATCTTGGGTCACAAATCAAGCCTCAGTAAATTTAAGAAAACTGAAATCATATCAAGCATCTTTTCTGAACCACAACGCTATGAGATTAGAAATGAATTACAGGGAAAAAATGTAAAAAACACAAACACATGGAGGCTAAACAATACGTTACTAAATAACCAAGAGATCAATGAAGAAATCAAGGAGGAAATCAAAAAATACCTAGAGACAAATGACAATGAAAACACAACAATCCAAAACTTATGGGATGCAGCAGAAGCAGTTCTAAGAGGGAAGTTTATAGCTATACAAGCCTACCTCAAGAAACAAGAAAAATCTCAAATAAATAATCTAACCTTACACCTAAAGGAACTACAGAAAGAAGAAAAAACAAAACCCAAAGTTAGCAGAAGGAAATAAATCAAAAAGATCAGAGCAGAAATAAATGAAATAGAAACAAGGAAAACAATAGCAAAGATCAATAAAACTAAAAGCTGGCTCTTTGAGAAGATAAACAAAATTGGTAAACCATTAGCCAGACTCATCAAGAAAAAGAGGGAGAGGACTCAAATCAATAAAATTAGAAATGAAAAAGGAGAAGGTTCAACAGACACCGCAGAAATACAAAGCATCCTAAGAGACTACTACAAGCAACTGTATGCCAATAAAATGGACAACCCAGAAGAAATAAATTCTTAGAAAGGTATAACCTTCCAAGACTGAACCAGGAAGAAATAGAAAATATGAACAGACCAATCACAAGTAATGAAATTGAAACTGTGATTAAAAATCTTCCAACAAACAAAAGTCCAGGACCAGATGGCTTCACAGGGAAATTCTATCAAACATTTAGAGAAGAGCTAACACCCATCCTTTTCAAGATTTTCCAAAAAATTGCAGAGGAAGGAACACTCCCAAACTCATTCTATGAGGCCACCATCACCCTGATACCAAAACCAGGCAAAGATACTACAAAAAAGAAAATTACAGACCAATATCTCTGATGAATATAGATGCACAAATCCTCAACAAAATACTAGCAAGCAGAATCCAGCAACACATTAAAAGGATCATACACCATGATAAAGTGGGATTTATCCCTGGGATGCAAGGATTCTTCAATATATACAAATCAATCAATGTGATACACCATATTAACAAATTGAAGAATAAAACCCATATAATCATCTCAATAGATGCAGAAAAAGCTTTTGACAAAATTCAACACCAGTTTATGATAAAAACTCTCCAGAAAGTGGGCATAGAGGGAACCTACCTCAACATAATAAAGGCCATATATGACAAACCCACAACAAACATCATTCCCAATGGTGAAAAACTGAAAGCATTTCATCTAAGATCAGGAACAAGACAAGGATGTCCACTCTCACCACTATTATTCAACATAGTTTTGGAAGCCCTAGCCATGGCAATCAGAGAAGAAAAAGAAATAAAAGGAATCCAAATTGGAAAAGAAGAAGTAAAGCTGTCACTGTTTGCAGATGACATGATATTATACATAGAGAATCCTAAAGGTGCCACCAGAAAACTACTAGAGCTAATCAATGAATTTGGTAAAGTTGCAGGATACAAAGTTAATGCACAGAAATCTCTTGCTTTTCTATACACTAACAATGAAAGATCAGAAAGAGAAATTAAGGAAACACTCCCATTTACCATTGCAACAAAAAGTATAAAATACCTAGGAGTAAACCTACCTAGGGAGAAAAAAGACCTTTATGCAGAAAACTATAAGACACTGATGAAAGAAATTAAAGATGATACCAACAGATGGAGAGATATACCATGTTCTTGGATTGGAAGAATCAATATTGTGAAAATGACTATACTACCCAAAGCAACCTACAGATTCAATACAATCCCTATCAAATTACCAATGGCATTTTTTATGGAACTAGAACAAAAAATCTTAAAATTTGTATGGCGTCGCAAAAGACCCCGAATAGCCAAAGCAGTCTTGAGGGAAGAAGAAGGAGCTGGAGGAATCAGACTCCCTGACTTCAGACTATACTACAAAGCTACAGTAATCAAGGCAATATGGTACTGGCACAAAAACAGAAGCATAGATCAATGGAACAAGATAGAAAGCCCAGAGATAAACCCACACATCTATGGTTAACTAATCTATGACAAAGGAGGCAAGGATATACAATGGAGAAAAGACAGTCTCTTCAATAAGTGGTGCTGGGAAAACTGGACAGCTACATATAAAAGAATGAAATTAGAACACTCTCTAATACCATACACAAAAATAAACTCAAAATGGATTCGAGACCTAAATGTAAGACTGGACACTATAAAACTCTTAGAGGAAAACATAGGAAAAACACTCTTTGATATAAATCACAGCAAGATCTCTTTTGATCCACCTCCTAGAGTAATGGAAATAAAAACAAAAATAAACAAATTGGACCTAATGAAACTTCAAAGCTTTTGCACCACAAAGGAAACCATAAACAAGATGAAAAGACAACCCTCAGAATGGGAGAAAATATTTGCAAATGGATCAATGGACAAAGGATTAATCTCCGAAACATATAAACAGCTCATGCAGCTCAAGATTACAAAAACAAACAACCCAATCCGAAAATGGGCAGAAGGCCTAAATAGACATTTCTCCAAAGAAGACATACAGATGGCCAAGAAGCACATGAAAAGCTGCTCAACATCACTAATTATTAGAGAAATGCAAATCAAAAGTACAATGAGGCATCACCTCACACCAGTTAGAATGGGCATCATCAGAAAATCTACAAAGAACAAATGCTGGAGAGGGTGTGGAGAAAAGGGAACCCTCTTGCACTGTTGGTGGGAATGTAAATTGATACAGCCACTATAGAGAACAGTATGGAGGTTCCTTTAAAAACTAAAAATAGAATTACCATATGATCCAGCAATCCCACTACTGGGCATATACCCAGAGAAAACCATAATTCAAAAAGACACATGCACCCCAATGTTCATTGCAGCACTGTTTACAATAGCCAGGTCATCGAAGCAACCTAAATGCCCATTGACAGACGAATGGATAAAGAAGTTGTGGTACATATACACAATGGAATATTACTCAGCCATAAAAAGGAATGATATCGGGTCATTTGTTGAGACATGGATCTAGAGACTGTCATACAGAGTGAAGTGAGTCAGAAAGAGAAAAACAATTATCATATATTAACGCATATATGTGGAGCCTAGAAAAATGGTACAGATGAACTGGTTTGCAGGGCAGAAATTGAGACACAGATGTAGAGAACAAACTTATGGACACCAAGGGGGAATGTGGCATGGGGGTGGGGATGGTGGTGTGATGAATTGGGCGATTGGGATTGACATGTATACACTGATGTGTATAAAATTGATGACTAATAAGTATCTGCTGTATAAAAAAGTAAATTAAAAAATTTTAAAAAAAGTATTCCAGAAATAAATTAATAAGAAATGAAAAAAAAAGGGATTCAGAGAAGGCCAGTGTGAATGGAATATATAGATGAGGCTGTGGGAGCAGGTGGGAGCCAGATGATTTGTTCCTATAGGCCACGTAAGGATTTTGAATTTCATTCTAAAAGTAGTGTGAAGTAATTGGAAAGTTTTGAGCATTCAAAACACAAATGATCTGATTTGTGTTTTGAATGGAGGATTATATCTTTCTTCGGTTCAGCCAAAGCTGATGCCAGTTTACCTAATCCTGGTTATGTCTTCTTTCCATTTGAATATGGTTCTTCTTTATAAAGAGAAAAGTGGTATACTGATTAAGGGCAATCCAAGAGACTGCTATTTGGTTCTAGAAATGGGTCTCTTTAAATCTTTTGTGTTTTCCTGTTGGGATCATGCCCCCATCCTTTTTAAACTATTATTCTTGGAGGAGATGACACACCAAGTCTCCTGAATCAAATTATGAAGACTGTTAGATCAAGCCTTCATCTTATGGGCTGGGCAACAGCTTCTGAATCACTAAAATGCCTCCTAAGTGTTCCTCAGACAGCCATTGGATTGCCACTAAATTCAATGCTGAGAACACTCAATATCAATACTATTGCTTTTGTCTTTGGGGCTGAATAACACATCAAAATCAGTAATTGAATGATTTACTGTTCTTTAAGGTGGTTACATTTCATGGAGGCAGCCTAAATGGAATTAATTGTGGGCTAATTAAAATGCTCCCTGCTTCTCTCTCAAGTTCCCCTTGGGCATTGGCTGCAATGAGTTGTGCAAGCCTCAGAAAACTGTAAATTATGACTGGGCTTAAAGAAAAATGGATTGCTTTTCTAATACTTATTGAACACCTAAAACAGATGTTTAAATCTCTACAAGTTTTAGATAATTAAAATGATAAATCTGTGCTCTTTGAACAGGAACATGAGTAGGGATCAGAGGTATAAATAGTACCACGCTGAGGTGATTCATCTTGTGGCATCAGGTTTATTACTTTAACAAGGGCTGTCCCCAGGCAAAATGGGAAAGGGGAGAGGTTTGTCTTTGCTGCAACTTCACCTCCCACCATTCCAGACTCCCCGAACTGCCCTATGGCTGCCCAGCACTGTAGGACCCAGACAATGCCAGTTCTTTCCTCTGTCATCAAAGCTTTATCTGTCCTCTATTTCATTTCCTAAAGGCTTTGCTGGAGTATTAGTTAGCGTAATGGAGCTGCAATAACAGTTAAACTGCCAACTCTCTGTGATCTGACACAATAGTTGATTTTTCTTGCAAAAGAATCCAAAATGGGTGCTCCTGATTGGCTGGAGGTTCTCCCTCTAGGGACTCATGCTACTTTCATCTTGTGGCTCTATCATCTTCAATATGTCCGTCCCAAGGTTGCCATTCTCTTCTGTGTCAAATTGGCAGAAGAAGGAAGGACATGGAGAATCATGTGTGTGAGGTTTTTATGAGTCAGGACTGGATGTGTACCTTGTGCTCACAGTCCATGGCTACAGTTAACTTCATTGGAGGCTGGGAAGTAGACTCTAGCTGTGTGTTTAGGATGGAGAGAAAATGGCTTTGAAGGATAACTAGTCAGTCTCATTGACTAAAGCATATCTGGTAAGTTTGCAATAAGGGGTTAGTGGCTTACCCCTCCTTTGGTATTTTCTTTTCAAATGGGGCCTTCTGAAAAAAAGATATATAGTTGGAAAACTGGTTGATGTCTATCTTGCTGTCTTGTGCACTGTCTCTCTCTTTCTCTGTGTGACACACATATGCACACACACAGGATGGTAATGATGATGATGATTATGATTGAAAAAGTAATGAGAAGCTTTTCTTGGGCATTTCCCCCTTGAATTCAATTAGGATTTCTGCTGAGGACTGCTGAGATCATGATTCCAGTATTTTTTGCCACTAAAGCAGTTGCTTAAATGTTCACTCATTATGTTATTAATCATTTCTAATAAGGGATCACTGGTTTAAGTTGTTTTAAAGCCAAGCATCTTCTAACATTTTACATTCTCTAAGAGATACGAAAATAATAGAATAAATATATCTAGTGAAACTTCATTTTTACATGATAAGTTAGGATCAAGGACATTTGAAAAATGTAAACTGGTAATTTATCCAGAAGGTTTTATATAAGAATCCGTTCTATTTTGCTTGAGCAATGATGGGAAATTAACAAATATCTCTCTTCCTTTGCCCCTTTATCAATTTATTAGGATACCGAGAACCTTAATAGAAATAAAATAAATGTATAAGCTTTACTCATGTCTTTATTTCTAACCAGTCAGTTGATTTCACTTAAATGGCATTTTATTTCACTCGTCAGAAACTGGCTCTGACCTTTAAACTATCCTTGCTGGGGGCTAAGAATATTTCTCATCCTTAACCAATTTCAAAATATACAGATACATGATGGCTATTATCCAGTCACTTTAGGACTAAAAGAATTTCTTAAAGCAATTGGAGACACATTTTTAGGAGCAAATACTGTAATACTCCTATTGTTGAGCTGGTGACGTTTTAAGAGCTTGACTCACTGGAGTTGTTAAGGAGGATTTTTAAAGCTGTTGCCCCATCTTTGATAATGTAGGTTTTTAATCTTCCCAATTAAAAGCCTTCATGATATGTCCGTTCTATTCTCTCCTCTGGCTACCCCCCGCTACTCTCCACATATTAAAAGACAAGGCTGGGCTTCCCTGGTAGCGCAGTGGTTGAGAGTCCACCGGGCGATGCAGGGGACACGGGTTCGTGCCCCGGTCCGGGAAGATCCCACATGCCGCGGCTGGGCCCGTGGGCTATGGCAGCTGAGCCTGCGCGTCCGGAGCCTGTGCTCCGCAATGGGAGAGGCCACAACAGTGAGAGGCCCGCGTACCGCAAAAAAAAATAAAAGACAAGGCTATGAAAAATTTCATCCTATAGTGCTATATCTGGTTTCAGTGTATGTGAAAGATCTTTCAGAGAAGATACCTTCTCTGACTCTTCAGATTAAGCCTGTTCTGGATATAGTTTTCAAATCTTTTCCCCTTTCACCTTCCCCTCCACACAAACTTTGCTCTCCACTTCACCCTTAAATCAGAATATAAAACGAGTTACCTTAGGCAGTAACATCTTTCCCAGTATCTGCAGCAGCAGAAACTTTGTAATACTGCTTTCTTAATTCTCATGTACAGATTGCATGTGGTCCCTGCCTTCAGGAAGCTTATATTCACTGACAGACAATATCATGGCTAAACAGAACTATTGATAAGGCCTCCTTGGAATTTTTCAATGTGAACTCCCTCCAGTGATACAAGTGATGTGTCATTTAGCAGTTAAGTGTGGTCATTGTGTGGGCTCTGGAATCAGACAAGTCTGTGTTCAAGTTCAGATCAGCCAGTTCCCAGCTGTGTGATTTGGGGCAAGTTACCTAATTTCTCTGAGCCTCAATTTCCTCTTTGGTAAAGAATGATGTTGCTGCCTACCTCATGGGTCATTGTGTGGACAAAATTAGATAATAAATGTAAAGTAGCACAATGCTAAACACTCCATAAATGTAAGATACTGTTAGTGCAGATGGTACTTATGAAATCGCCGATCATATAGGCCCCTGACCAGAGAACTGAGAGATAGAAGAGATTTTCCCATGTTAAAGAGCTAAACATTCTTTCCCTCTCCACCCCTTTCTTCGGTTCAGATGAGTTCAGGGGACAATGGCATATTACCTCATAGCATCTTTATTCTAGGATTTTAGAATAGGGAAGGAGTAGAAGGGATCATCTCTGGAAGCTGCCCAGTGTTCTGGAATTGATTGATTCCTCCTTCCCAGGAGATAAGGTGAGCCCAGTCTGGGTGCCAGGACCTGGGCCTCGGGGCTTGATTTGGGTCTTACAAGGTTTTATTTCCAAATTCTCAAACTTATGGAGTGCCACAAAAGAAAATAAAAGCCAAGGCTCATTTTTTTTTTAGGTACAAAGAGTGAGAGTAGAACCAGAAACAAGGGATGAAAGCGGAGGCTCAGGAGCAGGGCAGAATTTGGAGCAGGGGAGCAGGAGCAAGAACAGAGGGAAGATGAGGGAACACTGAAATAGGGACAGAGTGCCTGTGGCTTATTTTATGAACTCATGGCTACATAGTGCATGAGTTAGTAACTCAGTACATGGTTGGTTGCACAACATTTACTCAATTTTGCCACAACTCTGCTCCTGCAAAGACACCTGGTCTTTCCATAGTCCAGACAAAGATTCCATTTTCAAAAGGGTACAAGGGCATAATTGAAGGGCAGGTGTATCTTCTGTCAATGACATCAAAACTCTCATGGGTTAGGGATGTACTCCAACTTTTTAGTTTCTATTAGTGTCCTGTATTGCATGTACAATTTGCAAATTATTTATATATAATATGTTTTAAATTTTATATATATATTCTCTTTTGAGGGGAACAAATTCTTTGAGCTCATTAAAAATGGTGCAAAATAGTCCTTCCTTTTGCTTCTTTTCACCCTTTTTTGAATGTGATTGGCTGTTTTTTGTTGCTATTGGATGAGGGGAGACAAATTCTAGTATTACCAGGAAGAAATGACTGAGTTCTTATTCCCTCTAACTGGGCCTTTCATGGTTTTCTGGGCTCTCATCATGTCCGTTCTCAGCCTTCATCTTTCCAGTTTGAAAAATTCTCTTTGTCTAGTGTATTTTACTTGGCAGCTACCCATTCCATTGATGAATCCACAATCAACCTGATAATGCATTTTGAGCTTCTCTTATGTGCCCAACGCAACATTAGACACTGTAGGGGAAATAACAGAAGAAAAAGACATCACCTCAGCCTACAGAAAGTCTAAGATTTTGTTGGAGATTACTTGGAGATGGAAAAAACTCTAGAGAAGCATTATAAATCTCATATAATCAAGAGCAGAGATGGCAACACTTCTAGATCAGCGATCTCATACATTAGTGTGCTTCAGAATCAGCTGAAATCTCTGTTAAGCACAGAAATTCCTGAACTTCAGAGAGCCTGATTCTTCAGCGTGTGGGTGATGCCCAGGAATCTGCATTTTATCAAGATTCCTAGGTTATCCTGCTGCTGGGGGTCTCTAAACCATAGTTTGGGAAGCAGTAGGCTAAAAATCTGTGAAAATGGGGAGACATATAAAGGCGGGGGTGACCAGGAAAGGTTTGACTGGAGCCTGGAAGGGTGGGCTGAATTTGCAGAAGAGGTAGTGGGAGGAGATTCAGAAAAGGGGTACTGGAGGTGGGGATGAGAATGGGATATGTTGCAGAGACTGTCTAGTTATTCACCAGTTCTGGTTTCTTTTCTTCCTAGACACATTGACTACATTTCCCAGCCTTCACGCAGTGGTGCATGGCCATTTAACTGAGTTGTGGCCAATGGAATGTGGACTGAAGTTGTGTCACTTTTAGTCCTGGCCCATAAAATCCTCCCATGTGATCTTGTGTTCTTCCACGGTTTCTCTTCTTCCATCCATGGGCTAGATGTTGATGCCTTGGACGACCTTGGAATCAATGTGGTGAAGCTGGCAGAGACGCCACCAGTGTGCGTGTCTGAATAACTCTGATTATCCCTTACCCATAAGGAACATCCGTTTCGGATTTTGCTTTAGTAAGATTTCTATTGTGTTAAGCTACTGAGATTTCAGGGTTTATCTGTTTGAGCTTCTAATGTAATGTTAACATTGAGGGGACCAGGCTAACCAAGACAGATAATTTCTGACAGTAATTATCCTTGTTCTTCTTAGGAGTTTTTGATCAGGGTCAACATCACCCAGAGTTAATGCATGTACACTAGATGTATATGCGGTCATCTAGGTAAATTGTCTCATGAATCATATCAACATTTTCAACATGCTTTGTATATATTTCTGTGTGATGTTTAATTATCAGGGCTCTTACCTGGACATTCCTTTACCCCCTAAATCCTTTTGCCAAGCAAGAAAGGATCTGAAAACAAACATTTCACTGCAATTGGGGAGTTCAATTTCTTTGGCCCCTTTAAAGCCTTTTTTTTCTTTTTTTGCTGTACGCGGGCCTCTCACTGTTGTGGCCTCTCCCGTTGCGGAGCACAGGCTCCGGACACGCAGGCTCAGCGGCCGTGGCTCACGGGCTTAGCTGCTCCGCGGCATGTGGGATCTTCCCAGATCGGGGCACGAACCCGTGTTCCCTGCATCGGCAGGCGGACTCTCAACCACTGAACCACCAGGGAAGCCCCTAAAGCCTTCCTGATGAGGCAAAGGTAGCTGAAAGCACATTAGCACGCGTTGGGAAGGGGTTAATTTATCTTGCGCCCACATCCTGCCTTTCCCCTGCCCCACACCTGCCTAACGGCTCCTGGGAAGTAGGTTGCCTGACTGCAATTAAACTCAAGCGCCTCCTCAAGCACTTAGTGAAAGAACAGCTTGGCATAATGATGCTTCTGTTCCTACTTCATAGGAGTGAGCTGAAAAGATATTAGCAATTGACTTCGAAATTTTTGAGGGTCTTGCAATTTGAATCCCCAGAAACTTGTGAGGGTCTTGCAATTTGAATCCCTATAATTAGTTCGTTGCTTAATTGTTCCTGGTAATGGGTGACTTATGTATATTTTTTCACAGAATTTGTCACATATTTATTAATCATTTTTTCATAGAAAACACTGACCTTCTTTCAGTGGGGCAGGTGTCATTTAGCCTTGTGTATTTCAGAGTTTGTCTTGCTTGGCACCGTCTCACACTGCCCTATTTTTTTCAGGGATGGATACAGCAGAACCCTAATGACTGCTAATGTGAAGTGGACTTGTGATCTGGACCAATCTTGTTATTGGATGCTGATGAAGGTATGATCTGGAGGCCACTGTTCTATCCCAAGATTTTCCCCTGACCAGAACGATCTCTCCCTGGTCTGACAAAGTGTCTGATATTTTCATTATTGAAGTAACTCTGGGGACTACAACATTATCTCCAAAGAATTTCCAGGTAAAATACAATTACAAGAGCTAGAGTAACCCATTATCCACCAACAAAAGTGAGCTTATAAAAATAGGACATCAGTAGAATGGTATTCAGGATGGAAAAAGCTGAACAAATGGAGCACTCTCTGCTTCAGTGCAGTGTCCTGGTCCAGGGGAAAGGATTCCTCAGAATCTCTGGGGCCAAATGAGACCCCTGGCAACTTGAGGAAGGTGTACCTTGCACCTCGAGGAACCTCAGAGGGGGTGTATTCTCCAGAGAACCAGAAATGGTGGACAGCTAAAGTAAGAAATGGAATTTGGAGTGGGACAGATGGGAATAGAGAATGGAGAAGGAAGGAGAAGGTTTTAAGCTTTTAATGGAAAGCAAGAACAAGGATTTGAAAAATGAGATGTCAACAGATCAAGACACATCTCTGGAAAGTATCACTGGAGAGAATAACAGAATAATAGACCAAGCCACATCCCTGAGAGAATAAAGGCATATTTGCTGCTCCTCTCCATCAAACAGCTCCTACCCTCACTGCCTCACTAACCCAGTTCTAATTAGACTCATATATAGTTTAAATATTTAATGTTACCCATTGCTTATCTTCTTGATATCTGTCTTAAGCTTGCTGAAGCCATCCTGCAACCGGCTGGACTACCACTAAAGCTCACAGGGCAGGCCATGGTGGTGCCTAGATAAGCAGTTCAGATACAGCCAGTGCATCCTTTCAGTGAATATCTAAGACTACAGGCACTATCACATGTAGTCAGAGATAAAAGTACATTCCTCACTAATGTCTGTCAGTCACCAAGAAATTTCTGCTGACATTTCTTGCTAGAATTCCTTTTAACTGATGGTTACCATTGTTAGGGAGTACTGGCAACTCAATAAGGTTCTCTGAGCCTGGTCAATAAACCTGGATAGTATTTCCGTTTTAGTTCTCAAGGCTAATTTTTAGTATTATTGCTGCTGTTTCTATCTATCTATCATCTATGTATCTGTCTATCTATCTATCTATCCATCCATCCATCCATCTATTTTTAAAAAGAAAAGAATAGAATATCATTACAAGAAGAGGATGCCAATAAAATACTGCTCATTGATGGATAGTAACCATGATATATTGCACAATGTTATTCTTTTTTTAACATCTTTTTTGGGGTTAAATTGCTTTACAATGGTGTGTTAGTTTCTGCTTTATAACAAAGTGAATCAGTTATACATATACATATGTTCCCATATCTCTTCCCTCTTGCGTCTCCCTCCCTCCCACCCTCCCTATCCCACGCCCCCAGGCGGTCACAAAGCACTGAGCTGATATCCCTGTGCTATGTGGCTGCTTCCCACTAGCTATCTACCTTACGTCTGGTAGTGTATATATGTCCATGCCTCTCTCTTGCTTTGTCACATCTCACCATTCCCCCTCCCCATATCCTCAAGTCCGTTCTCTAGGAGGTCTGTGTCTTTATTCCTATCTTACCCCTAGGTTCTTCATGACATTTTTTTCTTAAATTCCATATATATGTGTTAGCATACGGTATTTGTCTTTCTCTTTCTGACTTACTTCACTCTGTATGACAGACTCTAGGTCTATCCACCTCATTACAAATAGCTCAATTTCATTTCTTTTTATGGCTGAGTAATATTCTATTGTATATATGTGCCACATCTTCTTTATCCATTCATCTGATGATGGGCACTTAGGTTGTTTCCATGTCCAGGCTATTGTAAATAGAGCGGCAATGAACATTTTGGTACATGACTCTTTTTGAATTATGGTTTTCTCAGGGTATATGCCCAGTAGTGGGATTGCTGGGTCATATGGTAGTTCTATTTGTAGTTTTTTAAGGAACCTCTATACTGTTCTCCATAGTGGCTGTACCAATTCACATTCCCACCAGCAGTGCAAGAGTGTTCCCTTTTCTCCACACCCTCTCCAGCATTTATTGTTTGTAGATTTTTTGATGATGTCCATTCTGACTGGTGTGAGATGATATCTCATTGTAGTTTTGATTTGCATTTCTCTAATGATTAATGATGTTGAGCATTCTTTCATGTGTTTGTTGGCGGTCTGTATATCTTCTTTGGAGAAATGTCAGTTTAGGTCTTCTGCCAATTTTTGGATTGGGTTGTTTGTTTTTTTGTTATTGAGCTGCTTGTAAATTTTGGAGATTAATCCTTTGTCAGTTGCTTCATTTGCAAATATTTTCTCCCGTTCTGAGGGTTGTCTTTTGGCCTTGTTTATGATTTCCTTTGCTGTGCAAAAGCTTTGAAGTTTCATTAGGTCCCATTTGTTTATTTTTGTTTTTATTTCCATTTCTCTAGGAGGTGGGTCAAAAAGGATCTTGCTGTGATTTATGTCATAGAGTGTTCTCCCTATGTTTTCCTCTGTTTGATGGTTTCTGGCCTTACATTTAGGTCTTTAATCCATTTTGAGTTTATTTTTGTGTCACAGTGTTATTCTTAATAGGCACATTTTCCCAGGTTAGAGATAAGCAGAGAGGTACCCAAAAGGTTCGTCCATTTTCTAGAGACTGAAGCCAGCTTAAGTGCCCAGGAGCCCTGAAGACCTGTCTTTTGTCTTTACCTCAAGATCTACTTTTCTCTTGTATATAGTCTTTGTGTACTTTATTGACTCTTTCCCTTTGGCTTCACTCAAGCAATGAAATCTTGCACCTGGATTAATACAAGAAATATACCTGAAGTTTAAACTCCATAATTTTTGCCAGGGTAAAAACATTCTTGCCTGTCAGGGGAATATAAGCAATATGCTCCTGTGTGAATACTTATTACTTCCCTGTCAGAAAAAGGTTACAGAAATTTCCCTTTGGAGAGAATGTCATGAAGAATTTTTCCTTCCTGCCTAGTAAATTTCTTGCATATGTACCTCTCTGGGTATCGCAGCTGAAGTTCCCTTCGGAAGTTCACCTGGCATAAATGCACCATGGAGGCAAATTCCCATCGTGGTAAAATGTTGTAAATATTTTCCTCCTGAGATAAATATAGAATGTTTTCCTACTGTGTAAGAGTACTTGAAGCGGAGTGAAGCTTTGGAATTTGATTTGGAGAGTCCTCATCTTTCAGTTCGCTGTGGGCTACCTTCATAACACTGGGGTTGGGGGATAGGATCAACATTCCTGTTGGACTATACGTCTGTAATAGGAAGTTTTGCCTGGAGTTCTTATGTTTTGGGCAACAGGATTTGACCTGTTATGTGTCTAAAATGGAGTGATATTACCTTGCCTGTGAGTACCCAGAGTCTCAGATCTCAGGCAGACACAGCATCCAAGTAAATGTATTGGTGCCCAGGGCATGGGCAGGGGGAGATTTTGCAGCTGGTAGCCAGGTTGGCATCTGCCCATCATTGCTTATAAGAACTGTGCCATGAACTACTGCCCTAGTGACTATCACTTCAGAGGCCTTCCCCAATTCAGCATTCACTAGAGAGTTATTGCTAGTTCACCAGCATTGCTCCTTTACTATGTTTCGCTATGCTACGCACAACTGACATCATTGTAAGCTGCCAGCCTTTCGTATAGATTTGTTGATATGGACAGAACCAGTGGAGTGTTCACCAGCGAACAAAGACCCACAACTATAGTTAACCCTGGTGAGCTAAGCTGACCTGAACCAATGACCTGAAATGATCTCTTTAATATAGAATCTGCCTTGACAGAACTGAATCAATAGTGGAAATATTAGGACCTTAGATCCCTGCAATAATAATAATAGCTAGCATTATTGAGCTCTTACCATGTGCCAGGCGTTTGTATAAGCAAGTAGGTATTACTCATGTAACCCTCACCACAATGTGGTGAGGTGGTACAATTATTTCCTTTAGTTTAAAAGAGAAAACTGATGCACAGAGAGGTGGAATCACTTGCTCAAGGTCACAAAGCTAGTAAGTGGTAGTGCTATGATTTATGATTTCAGCATCTTGGGAATTTGGCTCTGGCATCAAAACTCTTCACCACTACAATATACTGCCTCCTCGTTGCTGTCAGAGAGGAAAATAAAAATAGTTTTTTACACTAGGATTTTGGACTCATATTTCATGTTACCCATGTGGAAACATGCCTTGGATTAGAAGTTCTTCAACCAGTTTGGAAGCCATAATAGGTTCCACCACTGACTTGCTGTGTGACCTTTGTTCACTTGACCTCCCAAGCCCTCATTTCCACATTGAAAACTGTGACTAATAATATTTGCCACACCCACCTACCTAAGTTGTTGAGAAGATGTGAAGTAAATGTACTTCGAAAGTAGTTCATATAGAGAGCTAGTGGGAAGCAGCTGCATGGCAAAGGGAGATCAGCTCGGTGCTTTGTGACCACCTAGAGGGGTGGGATAGGGAGGGTGGGAGGGAGGGAGACGCAAAAAGGAGGAAATATTGGGATATATGTATATGTATAGTTGATTCACTTTGTTATACAGCAGAAACTAACACACCATTGTAAAGAAATTATACTCCAATAAAGATGTTAAAAAAAGTAGTTCATCATTTAAAACCTGTTTCCATTGAATTTCTCTGTCTGTAGGTTGCTGAGTCTCAAATGCTAGGCAGCAGTAGAGGTAAAAAGCAGAACAGGCTCCAAATTAAAAGAAAGTGAAGATTAATACAAGTTCAAGCTCAGGAAAGGAGGAAGAGAGTTGACCTCCACACACACCAAGGGGACCTAACAAGCTAGAAAGTGGACTGGAAGGTCAGGGTCAGAGGAACATAGAAGAAAAGCAGGTTTGAGAGTGAGCTGGCTCTTGTTGATCCTAGTGGCTTGCCTTTTCTTGATAGAATAACATCATCTGAAGGGAGAAAGAACAGAGGTCGAAATCAGAGTGCATCATGCATGAGGCTGTGTGTGAAAGAGTACAACACCACCCTGAGAGCTACAGACATAAGAGCTCCCATTTTCAGACAGAACACTCAGATGAAATCAGTGCTTCAGGAAAATTCGCCGGAATTTTCCTACAGGGAAAATAGTCATTCATGGCATTTGGCCCTGTGGAAAAGGAATAAGGTCACCCAGGACGTCAGAGGAACATCATGGAATTAGAGGCATGAACTACATTAAAAGTATTTTGTCCTGGAGAAAATCACATTACTATATCCAAACAGTGTTTTTAAAAGATAAAAGGCCTATGTTTTCCTCTAAGAGTTTGATAGTACCTGGCCTTACATTGAGGTCTTTAATCCATTTTGAGTTTATTTTTGTGTATGGTGTTAAGGAGTGTTCTAATTTCATTCTTTTACATGTAGCTGCCCAGTTTTCACAGCATCACTTATTGAAGAGACTGTCTTTTCTCCACTGTATATTCTTGCCTCCTTTATCAAAGATAAGGTGACCATATGTGCGTGGGTTTATCTCTGGGCTTTCTTTTTTTTTTTTTTTACATCTTTATTGGAGTATAATTGCTTTACAATGGTGTGCTAGTTTCTGCTTTATAACAAAGTGAATCAGTTATACATATACATATGTTCCCATCTCTCTTCCCTCTTGTGTCTCCCTCCCTCCCACCCTCCCTATCCCAACCCTCTAGGTGGTCAAAAGCACCGAGCTGATCTCCCTGTGCTATGTGGCTGCTTCCCACTAGCTATCTATTTTACGTTTGGTAGGGTATATATGTCCATGCCATCTCTCACTTTGTCACAGCTTACCCTTCCCCCTCCCCATATCCTCAAGTCCGTTCTCTAGGAGTTCTGTGTCTCTATTCCTGTCTTACCCCTAGGTTCTTCATGACATTTTTTTCCTTAAATTCCATATATATGTGTTAGCATATGGTATTTGTCTTTCTCTTTCTGACTTACTTCACTCTGTATGACAGACTCTAGGTCCATCCACCTCATTACAAGTAGCTCAATTTTGTTTCTGTTTATGGCTGAGTAATCTTCCATTGTATATATGTGCCACATCTTCTTTATCCATTCATCTGATGATGGACACTTAGGTTGTTTCCATCTCCTGGCTATTGTAAACAGAGCTGCAATGAACACTTTGGTACATGACTCTTTTTGAATTATGGTTTTCTCAGGGTATATGCCCAGTAATGGGATTGCTAGGTCATATGGTAGTTCTATTTGTAGTTTTATAAGGAACCGCCATACTGTTCTCCATAGTGGCTGTACCAATTCTCATTCCCACCAGCAGTGCAAGAGTGTTCCCTTTCTCCACACCCTCTCCAGCATTTATTGTTTCAGATTTTTGATGATGGCCATTCTGACTGGTGAGGGATGATATCTCATTGTAGTTTTGATTTGCATTTTTCTAATGATTAATGATGTTGAGCATTCTTTCATGTGTTTGTTGGCAGTCTTTATATCTTCTTTGGAGAAATGTCTTTTTAGGTCTTCTGCCCATTTTTGGATTGGGTTGTTTGTTTCTTTCTTATTGAGCTGCATGAGCTGCTTGTAAATTTTGGAGATTAATCCTTTGTCAGTTGCTTCATTGTCAAATATTTTCTCCCATTCTGAGGGTTGTCTTTTGCTCTTGTTTATGGTTTCCTGTGCTGTGCAAAAGCTTTGAAGTTTCATTAGGTCCCATTTGTTTATTTTTGTTTTTATTTCCATTTCTCTAGGAGGTGGGTCAAAAAGGATCTTGCTGTGATTTATGTCATAGAGTGTTCTGCCTATGTTTTCCTCTAAGTGTTTGATGGTTTCTGGCCTTACATTTAGGTCATTAATCCATTTTGAGCTTATTTTTGTGTATGGTGTTAGGGAGTGATCTAATCTCATACTTTTACATGTACCTGTCCAGTTTTCCCAGCACCACTTATTGAAGGGGCTGTCCTTTCTTCACTGTACATTCCTTCCTCCTTTTTCAAAGATAAGGTGACCATATGTTCATGGGTTTATCTCTAGGCTTTCTATCCTGTTCCATTGATCTATATTTCTGTTTTTGTGCCAGTACCATACTGTCTTGATTACTGTAGCTTTGTAGTGTAGTCTGAAGTCAGGGAGCCTGATCCCTCCAACTCTGTTTTTCTTTCTCAAGGTTGCTTTGGCTATTCGGGGTCTTTTGTGTTTCCATACAAATTATGAATTTTTTTGTTCAAGTTCTGTGAAAAATGCCAGTGATAGTTTGTTAGGAATTGCATTGAATCTGTAGATTGCTTTGGGTATTATAGTCATTTTCACAATGTTGATTCTTGCAATCCAAGAATTTGCTATATCTCTCCACCTATTTGTATAATCTTTAATTTCTTTCATCAGTGTCTTATAATTTTCTGCATCAAGATCTTTTGTCTCCTTAGGTAGGTTTATTCCTAGGTATTTTATTTTTGTTGCAATGGTGAATGGAAGTGTTTTCTTAATTTCACTTTCAGGTTTTTCATCATTAGTGTATAGAAATGCAAGAGATTTCTGTGCATTAATTTTGTATCCAAACGGTTAGAGGAAAACATAGGCAGAACACTCTATGACATAAATCACAGCAATATCCTTTAGGAAACCATAAACAAGACGAAAAGACAACCCTCAGAAGGGGTGAAAGTATTTGCAAATTCAGCAACTGACAAAGGATTAATCTCCAGAATTTACAAGCAGCTCATGCAGCTCAATATCAAAAAAAAAAAAAATCCCTATCCAAAAATGGGCAGAAGACCTAAATAGACATTTCTCCAAAGAAGATATACAGACCGCCAACAAACACATGAAAGAATGCTCAACATCATTAATCATTAGAGAAATGCAAATCAAAACTACAATGAGATATCATCTCACACCAGTCAGAATGGCCATCATCAAAAAATCTACAAACAATAAATGCTGGAGAGGGTGTGGAGAGAAGGGAACACTCTTGCACTGCTGGTGGGAATGTGAATTGGTTCAGCCACTATGGAGAACAGTATGGAGCTTCCTTAAAAAACTAAAAATAGAACTACGATATGACCCAGCAATCCCACTCCTGGGCATATACCCTGAGAAAACCATAATTCAAAAAGAGTCATGTACCAAAATGTTCATTGCCGCTCTATTTACAATAGCCAGGACATGGAAGCAACCTACGTATCCATCAACAGAAGAATGGATAAAGAAGATGTGGCACATATATACAATGGAATATTACTCAGCCATAAAAGAAACGAAATTGAGTTATTTGTAGTGAGGTGGATGGACCTAGAGTCTGTCATAGAGTGTGAAGTAAGTCAGAAAGAGAAAAACAAATACCTTATGCTAACACACATATATGGAATATTAAAAAAAAAAACAAGTTCTGAAGAACCTAGGGGCAAGACAGGAATAAAGACACAGACCTACCAGGTAATGGACTTGAGGATACGGGGAGGGGGGAAGGGTAAGCTGGGACAAAGTGCGAGAGTGGCATGGGCATATATATACTACCAAAGGTAAAATAGATAGCTAGTGGGAAACAGCCGCATAGCACAGGGAGATCAGGTCGGTGCTTTGTGACTACCTAGTGGGGTGGGATAGGGTGAGTGGGAAGGAGAGAGACGCCAGAGGGAAAAGATATGGGGACATATGTATAACTGATTCACTTTGTTATAAAGCAGAAACTAGCACACCATTGTAAAACAATTATACTCCAATAAAGATGTTTATATATATATATATATATCAGAACAAATTTGGCAGAAATTATCAAAACACTGTTGTAAATAATAAAAGAATTGATTAAAAAATAGTGTAAACTTAATTACAACTTAATTACAAAGTGAGAAAAAAAATCTTGGGGGTTGTTTTGTTTCCTGTTAGAGGCTTCGGCCTCTAACAGTTCCTGGTACAAAATATCTGCTCAATAAATACTTGAATAAATGATAAATAAATAAAAAATAAAAGGCTCAGTATTCATTTCGGGGAAAAATGCTCTGTGACTCACAGGGGCATTTAGTATCCACTACCGTTCTTCATAGCTTTGTTACAATAACAAAACAACAATGATAATAATGTTTATCATTCATTTTGTGCCTGTATTATGACAGGGCTTGTGCTAGATGCTTTATATGTATTGTTTCTCACTCTCATGACAACCTTATGATGTAAGAACTATTTTTATCTCCATTTTATAGGTGAGAAAACTGACCTTCAGCGATTAGTGATTTTCCACTTGTCACATAGCTACTCATAGGCCTTCTTAGAGGCTTTCCAGCTTTCTCTCCTCACAGCCATTACCAGTTAAGTATCTGAAATTATTTTTGTTTTGTGTTTGCTTCCTTGTTTATTGTCTTTCTCCCACACTAGAATGGAGATGCCATGAGGGTAGAGATTTTGTTAATTTCGTCAATGTGTGCCTCACGTTTAGAACAGACCCGGGCACATAGTAGGTGCTTGTTGTTCATAGTTGTTGAGTGAATGACAAAGTGGCAGGGGTGGAACTCAATCCCATGTCTAAGCACCTCCAAAGCCTCGGATCTTTTGACGACTCCATATTGCTGCTTTCTTTCTATATTTATTTTTTTAACAAGACTAAAAATTAAAAGTTATACCTCTCTGTTTTTACCCCTGTTCACTCTCTCCTCAGCAATGACAGGAAGAGCAAATAATCTGCTGAGACTTTTTTTTTGACTCAATTTAACCCCTAAAACCAAATCAAAACAAAACCCTATTTCCCATAAGAAAAATTCCACAGAGAAAGAAATGGGGATATAATAAATTAAAAGGAAAAGGACTGACTATAATCTGCAGCGTGGAAAATTTGAACTCTTTGGGGGATTTTATCTGTTACTATTATTGTTACTTGTGTTGGGGTAGGGAAAGGATTTATTTTTCCATTCTTATCAGCAGGTGGCAGCACTTCTCTTAGGCTGGAGGTGAGCTAAACAGGAAATCTAGCGTGCCTGGTCCAGATGCTGATAGATAAAGAGATTTTTAAAAACCAAAGTTCTTAAATTCACTTTTCCTGCAGTATGGTTAACTTTTAATTGAAATAGAATGGAAAACACCATGTGTTGAACACAATGTAAGTGCAGGAGAATTTCTAACAATTGCATCTATCAACTCTGGTAACCGTTTTGAAGAGTCAGATATGACTTACACAATTCCATCTTCATCATATGCAGCAGAAAAGTGATAAACTGGGCATTCTCAGTCTGCTTCTGTCATCTCCATTCTCTACCCCAACTTTTACAAAATTGCTTAGCTGGTTTACCTCATGGGTATGACTAAGGTGGAACGGTCTTCCCCCATGGGGTTTTCTCTTTTTGTGAAGACTGTTCAGACAGTGCAGCAGCAGATATGTTTAGATCAAAGCAGACTGGGATTGGAATTGAATCCTATTAGGTCTGTTAGGTCTGTACACTTTGGCATTCTTCTGCTATACAGCCTTCATATGACTGGCTCCATGAGAGATGGTCAGTGGTTGCTCATTTACTTGTCTGTCTCTTTACTGGCATGAAAACACTTTGAAAAAATGGATCATGTTTTGATTCCTTTACCTAACTTCAGTACCCAGCACAGGACTTGAGATATAACAGATGCTCAGTAAAAGTTTATTCCTTGGATGTTTGGTTGTATTGTTCTGAAGCTTGCACAGTAATGGGAACTTTGTTGGACTTTATATATTCTGGTTACATGTTTCTTTTTCAGTGCTATTTGCAGGGCATGGCTAAAGAAAGTGCCTGAATGTACAATCCTGTGTATAAATCTGTGCAAATGTAAAGTTTTATTGGGTTAATTTTGTTCTCATTTGTTGATCTCTGAGAGCCTTGAAGGACACATTAATATACTCACATTCTCATCATCAACGTCGACTGAGATAAAATTTATCCTAGACTCTGGTGATGCAATATAGGGATGTGGTTCCTGCCTTTTGGGAGCTGGGACGTAAGATGTGGCCATGCAGTCATGAGAAACAGTACAACTTATCACAGATTCCAAGTGTTCAATGAACAAAGATGGACAGGAAAAACTCAGGTAGTAAAAATTATAGGCAAGATGTTCTGCTAAAGGCTATAAGCAGTCTGGCTATTTGAAACACCCTGGATAATGGAAAAATTTCACTTTTACTGGAATGTTTGTTGTTGTAGAAACGTGGCCATGCTGTGCTAGGGGCTGAATGTTCACCGCTCTTAAATATCTTCAATGCATAAATTAGCCCCAAAGAGACTAAAAACCTAATGGTTTATTTTTTAAAGGAATGCTTTGCTGAATCAGTTATTTTTTCACATGCTAATAATAGGTGAAAGAACGTACCATGAATAGCTTCATAAAGTGATTGTGATTTTAGTTTTCATAGTTAATTTTAGCCTAAGCTGGCTGAAAAGAAGTAAAAAGCTCCAAGATCAAAACCATGGTTTGATGAAAAGCAATTGTTTGATTATTTGTACAAATGATTTACAGAAGAATCATCGCTCTGAAAGCAAATGGAACTGTATTTTAAAGATAACAGTCATTCCTATTTTTTTCTCTAAAAAAATCTATGTAGTATAGAAATTTGCAAATAGAGGATAGAAAGTAAGAGTAATGCCATTTAGTGATTAAAAATATAAACAGGGATAAAGGATATCAAAATGATGATAAAACTAGATAAGCTTCATCAACTTTAAGTGATTCATTTTCGTTGAAGGGAAAAAATACTCAGTGATTTTCAGTGCTATTTCAAATAACATTTTGGGGTGATTAATGCCCAGTGCATTTGCTATTATAAGGAATTGGCTTTATGCCCCTGTCCCTCCTCCCCTAATTTCCCACTATTCTTATCCCAGAATCTTATCCAAGATGCATTGATTTCTCTATCAGTGCTTTCTTCTGAATAGCTAACTCACTCTTCAGTCCTACAAGATTAACTACATCTCCAACTGCTATGGCCAATTTCTGAAGTTTATGGTCCATTTCATAAAGTCTTGTAAATCAGCCTTTACTTCCTTTTAATTATGTCTCCTGTAGAATGCATGTGCCAGCATTGCTTCAAATTTATATGTGAGGCCAAGAACCAGGCAACCTTATCATGGGATAATTGTTTTAAATCCTATTAAGGTCTTTTCTGTATTAAAATGGCTGAGGTTAGGAATAGCAAGTCTGACAATCAACTGTGCTTCTTTTCATTCAAGGTCTGGCACAAGACTCATTTATTCTAAGAAGACTTCTCTGTTTAATTTACCTCTCCAACCATACCCACAGTCCTTCCCACATCCATAGCCCCCTATGTCCCTTAATGTTATTCTACTTTGATTTGTATTTCTTGGCATTAGAGTTCTAACTTTAATGATATATTTTATATACTTACATTCTGCATTATAGCACAGTGGTTAATAGCTTAAGCTGTGGAGTCAGACTGTCAGGGTTTGGTACTAGCTCTGCCATGTAATAGTAGTGTGATTTGGAGCAATTTACTTAACCTATTCATGTCTCAGCTTTCTTATCTCCAAAATGGAGATGATAATAATAGCACTTCCCTCATAGGATTGTAAGGCTTAAAATTTACACAAGCATTTAGCACATACTTGACCAATAGTGTTATATAAATGCTAGCTATTTTGTTATTATGTTTTTGGATGTTTCTCATTTCTGAATTATTTTTTAAGGCTGTTTAAGGGGACGAAGTATGTTTTCAATATTCACATACCCCCTGTGATAGTTAATTTTATGTGTCAGTTTGACTAGATCAGGGGATATCTAGTTATCTAGTTAAATGTTATTTCTGCCTATGTCTGTGAGAGTGTTTCCAGATGAAATTAGCATTCGAATCGGTGGACTCCTTAAAGTAGATTTCCTTCCCCAGTGAGGGTGTGCATGATCCAATCCATTAAGGGCCTTCATTGAACAAAAAGGTAGAGGAAAGGGGAATTCATCTTTTCTTTCTGCCTAATTATTTGAGCTGGGACCTCTCATCTCACCTTCTCCTGCTCTTGAACTAGGACTTAAATTTTTGGCTCCCCTCATTCTCAGACCTCAGGCTTAGACTGAATTAAACCACTAGCTTTCCTGGGTCTCCAGCTTGCAGACAGCAGATTGTGAGACTTCCCAGCCTCCATAATTGCATGAGCCAATTCTTCATAGTAAAACTCCTTTTATATCTCATTGGTTCTGTTTCTCTGAACTCTGACTAATACACTCCCTCTGTGCCATGCATACAAGAAGTCTGTAGTGTTGCCTAAAATAATGAACAAATGAATAGATCATTGTAGTGATTCCAGATGTATGTATCTTATGACCCTAATATAACTGATATGTTCAGAAAAATATTTATACTCAAGAAAATATTCAAGCAAGTGTCTATATAAAAGGAGGAATTGGCCAGACCCCACCTGGCTTCATATCTGGCCATGAAGAGGATGTTGAGAAGTTTTCCTTGAAGGCTAATTTCAGAATTCAGAGAAGCTTAAAAATTGTGTCATGAGAGGCAGGTGGAGGAAAAAATACTATGAGGGAGGTAGATTTGCTAGTTTTCCTCTGATGCAAGGAAAGAATTCACCTTACTCTATGTTGCCCCAGTATACAGAGCTAAGACCAATAAATGAAAATTACAGGATAGAATATTTGAGCTCAATATAATTAAACACATTCTAACCCCTTGGGCTGCCCAACAGTAGAATGAATGGCCTTGCAAAGTAGTTTGGCTGGATTCACAGGCAGCCAGCTTCCCTTTACACTGGTTAGATGCAAAGATGTCCCTTCTATGGTGGGGAACTTTGAGTTGTATTCATGGCCAGTACATAGGCAAGAATCAGCTGCAGAGCCACATTGGAAAAGACAAGGAGAGTGCTCTTTTCTCTTTTAACCTCACATTCACAGAAGATAGAGGGAAGGCAAAGATTGTCAGTGCCATAATACTTGTCCAGGTAAAGTGCTATGAAAGCTCAAAGGAAGAACAGTGTAGTTTATGTCCTGGGCCTAGACCATTCAATATTTTGTGAATCTGAAAAATTATCTAAGTCAGTGATAACCAAATTTAGATTTTACGAATTAACAAAATTCCCCTCACCCCACCAAATGGATGGATTGATATAGGATCACTAACATTTTATCTTGCCAAGTAAGTACATTATAAAAACAAAATTCACCTACCACCTGTTTACATTATTATTTTATGAAAAAGTAAATATTTAAAAAGAAGGACACAGGACATAAACTTACAATAAAAATATTGAATGATTTTTAGCATTTTGAAACACATACACTGTCCATATGTTTCTCATTTCACAATGGTCAAGTAAAATCATCATGGACTGGCATGAATTTACAAACAAGCACTTGGGAACCACTGTTTCAGCTTTAGTGGTATTCTTTGATTGTTCCAAGTCAGAGTCCTACACCTCTCCTTTCCAGACTTTTTCTAACCCTCTTATGGGATTGATATTTTAAGCACTAATTCCTAAGGGTAACATTTTATTCCATAGATCCCACAGAACTCAAAATGTAAGCAATATCTCCAGGGGTAGACAGGTCTCAATCAACTTAGGCTTTGCTAGTGTTTGACATCATTGTAGGGATCCCAGGAACACTTACCATTTAGTCAGTAAGTCTGTGCTGGGGTGTCTTCCACCTACTCTAAAGACCTAGAGAATAATATGGTGTATTATTCGTATTTCAAATGCCAAAAGACTAGGAATTATAGGTGCTATTAGGAAAATAACTTAATCTACCAAGAATAGGGACTTTAGGGCTTTGATATCTTCTAAAAGCCCTTTGAACCTGTCAGGCACAATAGATGAGGTAAAATTCCACTTTTCTGTAATGGATAATGTATTGAGGAATCTCCTGGGGAAAAATATTCTAAATATCTACTCTGACAAGAGAAGGACTCATATCATTTTTTAAACTTTAATTCCATTTCAGAAACATTGATATACAATTACTTGCTACTGAGTTGGAATTTGTCTACATGTGAAATCACTTTTTTGAAGCATATTATCTGCTAATGGAATCATAGAGCATTTTCTGGAGAGGAAAAAAAAACCACTACTCTTGGCTGCATGGCATAGGCAGATTACCATTTGGATTAATGGTTTCTATAGTGTATTGTTTTGTTCTCAAGGGCTCACGTTCTTATTTTAAAATCATATTATTCAGAAACTCTTATGATGCTTTTGACATCTTAGTTTTGAGTATAAGGAATGTAAGGTTTTTATGCCCTTGTGAAAATCCCATATCTAGTAGCATTCAAATGGGGTTTTCCCTCAAACTTAATCCACATGTTCTGAATTGCTAAGATCCAGAAAATATGTCCAGAACATTTTGAAGCTGGGCAAATCCTGCTGAGATCACTGCTTGGGGTGCTGAGAACATCCTCAGCCAAACCAATCCAGTTCTGACTAATGAGCGAGTTCCATTTATGGCCTATAGGTTGAGAAGGCTCCAGGAGAAGTTTCCCTCATATTATCACTTTTCTCCTTCTGTACCACTACCGCCACCACCACCTTATTCTAGGCTTTCAATTGAACTGTTGCAAGGGACATTTAACTGATCTCTCAACTTACATTCTCCATAGTACTCAGAGTGATCTTAAGACTTAAATCAGATCCAGTTCCTCTCTTGTATGAAATCCTTCTTAAATGGTTTCGCACTACACACAGAATAAGATTCAGACTCCTAACTACTGCCTGCAAGGCCTTGCATGATCTGGCCCATGCCTACCTGTATATTCATGTATTTATTTAATCATTCAACAACTATTTATAAGTGCTTACCATGTTCAAGGTGAATAAAACAGATAAAAATCCCTGCCCTTACATTTTGGTTGAGAGAGGCAAACAATAAGCAAGAGAAAAGGGTGAAATAATTAGTAGCTTAGATAGTGTAAGTGCTATGGAGAAAAATAAGGCAGGGAAGAAGAATAGGGAGAATTGTGGTGAGAGGCAATTTCAGACAATCAGGGTCTTGGCAGATGGAGCACTCAGATTGGATACTTTGAGAAGTGTTTCCTAAGGGAACTAGTTACAGAGGTATAGGCAGGATATAGGTAAACCATGAAGGATAGTGTACAGCAGGATTCAGTTATCACCCCTAGGTCTTGAAGGGTCAAAAGGAGGGAGAAGTCACTAGAAGGAGGAGAGATTGAGGATTGTATGGAGAAGCTTTCTGACAAACACTGTGACCTTAGACCAAGGGACTCAGCCAGCCCTAGATGACCCTCCAGGGAGAGAGTGGAGTGAATAAATACCCTGACTCTCCATCCTCTCTCAGTTCTCCTTCTGGTCTTCCCACTGGCCAGACATAATAGGAAGCCAGAAGGGTGAGGGAGTCCATTGATGTAGTCCACCTGGTCAGTCCTGGAGAGAGGAACAGATAACAGGATGAAGAAGAGTGGAGAGTCTGGAGGTAAATAGAACATATTCAGTATAAGTTTGCAATTTTACGTAAGGTAGTCAGAGAAAACCTCAATAAAAGTGAGGGAAAATCTATGTACACAACAGTACACATTGCAAAAACACATTTTTAAAAGATTTACAGTAACATTAAAATTCTTGGCTTTGGAGACAAGGGGTGGGAATGGGGATAAAAGGAAATAAGTAAATAAACAAACTTAGTGACCAACTATGGTAATATACCATGAACCAAGGAATATGACTAACTCTAGTATCTTTACCTGAGAATAAAACACACACAACACACACACATACAACCACTAGAAGATGCCCGGGTCTGGGTCTGAGGTATGTATAGCATCCCTGGAAATTCTAATGCCACCCTCCCACCCCAGCTCTACTCTTGGTTGCCGAACACTGCTTTAGAACAATGTGGTTTCTCTACTCTACCACCAGTATCCACTTCAGAAATCTGTAAATTTGTCGGACTAATGATGGTTCAACTTAAAGTCTTCTTGCCCAGCAGAATCCAAAATAATAGAATATGGTCTTTGCCCTTCACACTGCAGGATTTTCTGTCTCCTCAGATTTTCCCCCAGCGCATCTGTTTATGTTCAAGCCAAGATCTTTCTGCTACAAGTTGGTATTTGTCTCAGTCACAGATTCTCAATTATGTGCTCAGCTAGAGTTGGCTATACAAGTATTGTTTTTTACCTTCACAAGAATCATGTAAACCCTTTGCATAGGGCAAAGTAAAATGTCTCAGTTGCCCAGGTTCTTTTCATTGCTGTTGCCTTACCCCCACCCTTATTCTGCTCCTGAAGTCCTCCTGGGGTCAACCTACTTACATGCATTTTCATTTTTCCACCTTGCTCTCACCACTGTTGTTTATGACTTCCTGGTGTTAATCTACCTACTGGACTTCTGACTTCCTGAACACTCTGTGCCTTATACTGCCTTTGAGCTCCTGACTCCATCTTGCTTGGTTGATTCTGACTTGATGCTTTGCTTTGACCTTTTGTTTCTAGTTCTTCATCCTCACTCCAATTCTGGACTGCTCACAGAAGCCTCTGCCTTGGACATTGGGTGCCAAGTCCTTCCCCAGGACTGCCTCTCTCTTGTTCTAATTCCCTTTCCTCTGGCCCTGGACTTACCTCAGCACTCCTGATCCTGGCTCCCACTTTTGCCCACATGACCAACTGCCATATACGTTTCCCAAAGCTGACAATCTAGAAGACCTTTCTCCACCCCCAATGCCCAGCCACTACCCAAAACAACCAAGGACAGAAGTTTATATTTTGAAGCAATATCAGCACGATTTCATGAGGTATTGGGAGGAGGACACAGGATGTGGCCTTTTAGTCTAGTGGGACAATATTGCCACTTACCAAATGGAAAATAATAACAATAATTATTAAGAAGGGATTTTTTTATGAGTGCTTAGTGCCCCAGGGGCCAGAAACCCTTGCTGTCACATGAGAACGAGAGAGAGCAAAGGATTTGGCTGCAAAATAAGGTTTTAAAGGGTCATGTCACACTTATAGTCCAATTCTGAGCTTGGTCAAGGAGAAAGAGAGCTGCATTGGTTTTCATAATGCAAGATACATTTTTTTTCCATTGTGGGGTCAGCAGTGGGGACAGAGCAGTGATTAAAATGAAAATCAATTAGCTGGAATCTCGGAGAGTTAATAGAATATGTCAATTGAAGTCCTCCAGATAGTATGTTTTTTTCCTTGATATGGGAGATTTACACAGCTCCAAAACTCACATTAGCATTAATGAGGATTTCACATGTAAATTTCCAGCAAATCCAAAGGAGTATTAATTCTTTACACCTGGATGGTGCTCTGAGAAATCGTCTCTTCCCCCTTAGCTTTTCATAATGCAATATATATATATATATATATATATATATATATATATAATAAAAAGCACAAATTTGGAAATTTCCCATCCAAATGACATAAATTAAAGCAAAGACAAGGTGTTTGCAAGAAGCTCTTACTTCTAAGACAGAAGAGGCACTGGCACCAGCCTCGTTATTAGTTGCTGTTCAGAGAAAAGGTTTTATGTAAATCCAAGGCAAAGTCTTGTCATTTTCTATTATTATCACTATATGTTGTTGAATTGGTTAAATTCTGCTGATTATTGGTCTGATGTTTCTTCAGGAAATGATAGCAGTTATCTGCCTTTAGTGATGAAAGAGATAGGTATTGCCTACCTGTCTTATTTCCTTGTCCACATGGATAACTCCACCTTCTCAAAGTTTTTCAGGCTACCCTGGCCCTCCTTTATCTCTGGGCAGCAAAAGCGCACAGCTGGGATACGCAGCTTAGTACTGGCCTTCTTCTCAATATACGAAGTAGATTTGCTCTTCCTGGCAGCTAGTTGGAAATGTCCGTGAATATAGAAAACTACCTCTGCCCTCCCCACTTTCCTAGAAGCATGCAGGGCATACAGTGGACACTTAATAAATACCTGTTGAGGACTTCCCTGGTGGCAGTGGTTAAGAATCTGCCTGCCAATGCAGGGGACACGGGTTCAAGCCCTGGTCTGGAAAGATCTCACATGCCACAGAGCAACAAAGCCCATATACCACAACTACTGAGCCTGCGCTCTAGAGCCCGTGAGCCATGACTACTGAGCCCGCGTGCCACAACTACTGAAGCCCACGCACCTAGAGCCCGTGCTCCCCAGCAAAAGAAGCCACCGCAATGAGAAGCCCGCGCACCACAACGAAGAGTAGCCCCCCACTCACCACAAGTAGAGAAAGCCTGCGTGCAGCAATGAAGAACGAACGCAGCCAAAAATAAATAAATTAATTAAAAAAAGATATTGTTTAAACACAGGCATTTACCTGTGTGAGTTATGAATGGACTGAAACCTCTTGTTCCTAATGTTTTCTGAACCCCAGCAAATGGAGCTGGGGGAACTTACACCCTGAATGAGAGGTGGACAGTGACATTTCAGCCAAGAACATATGTGAAGATGGAGCTCAGGGAGGGGGACTGGAGAGGAACAAAATTAAGCCTGAATTTGTGGGGTTCCGGAGAGATCATGTGTTTTGTTTTGTTTTCTTTTATACTAAAAACAAAAACAAAAAGACTTTGAGGTGTTCAGCCTGCAGGATGGACAACCAGAACTGGAGAATGACATATTCCATCCTGTAAAAGTCATTGCCTGTGTGACTCTAACATCCCTCACAAGGATGTGGAGAAAGACAGAGTTGGGTAGGACGTGAAACAAGTAACTGATCAACATGGAAGAAAAGGGATCAAGACAATGGAGCATATAGTGATTTGGGGGAAATGCACAGTGTGGAGCCAAGCAGATAAGAAGGCAGCAGGGCTTCGTGGTGACAGGTCAATCCTATGGTCCCCCCAGCCAGAAAATTCCTGTATTGGCTCCCAGGAAAATGCAAATCACTTCTTCAAAGCGACTCTGTTAGACAACAGTCTGTTAAAGGGATTGTTCCTACACCAAACTCAGGGAGTTCCACTTTTCTAGCTACCTCAAACCCAAATATTGGCCTTTGAAGAGTGTTGCCTTGAGAACCTGAATCAGATATTATGATCTAAAGATAAAACTTGAAAATTGTACCTACTGTATTTTAAATGTTTGAATGGCAACCTCTAGAATCTAGACTCTAGAGATCATTAGAACTAAGAAGAAAACACAAACCTCTGCAATCCACCTACTTATTTTTCAAATTCAGCAGCCAGGATGGGGGAAATCAAATCAGTCGGGTTCATTTTCACTCTTCACAGGTTCATGTTCAACTTCCTTAAACTAACCTTGCATTTGTTTGGGGCCTCATCATCTCAATAAAGAATCCAGTGTCCTCTGGAGCATACATTTAAAAAAAAAAAGAATGATTTATTTAATATACTAAAAATCCACCAAAAATGCTTTATTACTTCCTTGGAAATGAGGAGTGGGGAAAATATGAACCAAAGGTGAAAATTAGATGGAGGCAGACTTGAGGTCAATGTAAAGAAGAGTTTTCAAAGTATTAGATCTGCTTCTAAATAGATAGGGTTCCTTTGGTAGCGAGTGAGTTTCTTGTCAATGGAGACATTCGAATTGAATAATAATATGTTAGTGAAATTGTGCAAGGGACTTCTGTATCAGCTAATCTGGATAACTTCTAAGGTCCCACTCAATGTTGAGATTTTAAAAAACTATTTTAAAGTACCTGTTTGGAGGGGAGGCATAAAATTTTTACAAAGTTTTAAATGGTGGTGAATATGAATTTCTCAATAACCTCAGAACCATGACACATCTTCCTCTTTTTAAAAACTTTTTTAAAATTTTGAAATAATTACACATTCATATAATATTGCAAAAATAGTACAGAGAAGTTCCATGTACCCTTCACCTACTTTCCCCCAATGGTTCCATAATTGTAGTATCACAACCAGGAAATTGACATATAACTTTTATTAAAATAATTTACTTCCCTTGAAGAGTCTGAGGCCCCTAGAGAATATTTTCTTTATTGTTTCATGTACATATGATTAAATCCTATTTGCATGAATGGGAGCTGTTTTAGGGCTCAGTGTGTGTGCAAGGGATGGTAGAAGAAACATACTTGCCACCTAAAATGCTCTATATATTTCCACCAATGTCTTTTTATTTCAGCCTCATAAAAAAACAGGTATAATGAGATTCAATGACTTGGTCATTATCACAAAGTAAGTGAGGCTGCAGAGACAGAGTTCAAACCCAGGTCTGGCTGACTGTGAATCCCAGATTTTATGGAGGCACTTCTGTATCTGCTGATTTGTGAGTGGCCTGATGGTTAACAGGTTTTTTTGTAGACAGATTTCTGGTGTTAAATTGGAAGTGGGAACCCACCCCCCACACTAAATTGATTATAAATAGTGGTAAAAGTTAAAACTCAAGATCCCAAGAAAGCATTTTAAAAATTGTCTTTGGTTTATTGTAAAATAGAAGGTCGCCCAGGTGCAGAAGGGGCCTTACTGTATAGAGTGGCAGCTTATATTGGGTTATGCCTATTTTAGAATAAAGACATTAATAGTTTCTTTAAACTTTTAGTTTGAGATAACTATAGAGCCCTATGCAGTTGTAAGAACTAATATAGCGAGATCCAGTGTACTCTTTATCCCGTTTCCCCCAAAGATATCTTCTAAAACTATAGTATGATGATACACTATATAGTACAACCAGGAAATTGATATTGATGTAATCCATCAATCTTATTCAGATTTCATTAGTTTTACATGTACTCATTTGTATGTGTTTGCATGTATTTAGTTCTATGTAATTTTATTACATATGTATATTCTTGGGACCACCACCAAAATCAAGTTACAGCACAGTTCTATCACCACGTGGATACCTTATGCTGCCCTTTTATAGTCACAATTATCTCTACTGTTCCCCCTCCCTAACTACAGGGAACCACTACTCTGTTCTCCATCTCCATAATCT
This sequence comes from Pseudorca crassidens, assembly GCF_039906515.1. NCBI lineage: Eukaryota > Metazoa > Chordata > Mammalia > Artiodactyla > Delphinidae > Pseudorca > Pseudorca crassidens. The sequence continues at coordinate 42,247,028 of NC_090317.1, read as the reverse complement.
TGTCATTTTGAGAATGAATCATGCAGTATGTAACCTTTGAAATTGGCTTTTGCACTCAGCACAGTTCCCTGGAGGTTCATCCAAGTTGTTTTGTGTCTTTTTTTTTTCTTAGTAAAAAAAAAATGGTACGAGTACCACAGTTTGTGTAACCATTCATCTACTTAAGGAAATCTGGGTTCTTTCCAATTTTTGTCTATTAAAATTAAAGCTGCTATAAACATTCATGTACAGCTTCGTATGTGAATGTAAGTCTTCATTTCTCTCAGATAAATGCCCAGAAGTGCAAATTCTTGGTCATATGGGAGTTGCATGTTTAATTTTGCAAGATTCTATCTTACTCTTTTATATAGTGGCTGTACCACTTGCATTAATAGTCTTATATTGAGTGATCATTTATTTTATTATAACCATTGTTAAATAGCAAATATTCAAACAAGTAATTTAAAGATCTAATTGGCTTTATTGAATGATTCACAAATCAGACAGCATCCCATCTAGGAAAGAGAAAGGAACTCTGAGGAGCTGTACAAAATAGAAGGCATTTATAAGCAGAAGAATTAGGTTAGGTATCAAATCTTGGTTTGCTGACGTGGGGCTTAGCACAAGTGACTCAATTTTGGACCTATTGTTTCTTTTTTTTAAGCAATCCCCCCCTTTTTGATCAGACTCTCACCTTAAATGAGAGACGTGATCAAAATTCAAGACATTGGCAACACTCTCAGCTACCACTCTGTAGTCCTCGCAGTGTTTTTTGATCCTTTATGTGGTATCCATAAGTCATGAGGTCTGCTTAATCCCTGTAATATTCAGAGGTCATGGCTTCACAATGTTTAAGTTGGTCATTCTCTTCATTTCTTTTCTGACATTTCAGTCTTAGGGAGATCATTTACTTGGTGGTTAGTGGCTGTGAACATGCATTTAAAGCTTTTGAGGGAATACAATACACAGGGAGATTACTGTGTGACTATTCTAAACAGGATAATTCACAATATCTAGAGTGCCCTTTGGAGCCATGATTCCCAAGGTTCAAGCCAGTCAAAATCAAATAAGTCAAAGATAGACCCCATTGAAGGAGTCACCTATTTAAGGGAAGTGGCTTGCTCAGTGATTTTATGTAACTGAGTTTTAACTTCCCCAGAAGGGTTAATCCAGATGTAGTAGGTGGTGTTGGCCACAGCACAGACACCACCTTGCTCAGCTAAAAGGTAATCAAAGACTATCCTATTATCAAGAAGGCTATCTTTTGGCCAGAGAGTATTAAGGATTTTTCTTGGGAAGCTATTATTGTTTAGCAATGCATTCTGCAATATTTTGAAGAGTTAAGGAGAGGTTCCTGATCATAGACTCATTTGCATTTATACTCAACCAGAAAGAAGAAATCTGTCAAAGGGAACTATTTTTGAGTGATGAACACTTCCTAGTAACTCCTGTTGGAATCTGTGACTCGGGATTTAAAAATGCCCATTATTAAAGATCTGATGAGAAATCACTATAATGGAATTGACAAAGAAATTTGGTTATTTCTGTAACATACAATATTTTAAGATAATAACTGGAATTACATAGTTCTGAGCAAAACGTAGGTCTTTTAATATCAAGAGTATGAGGTTTAAATAATCAAACACCTGATAAAGACAACATGGAACATAGGTGATTATACTTTTTTATTTTTTAACATTTTTATTGGAGTATAATTGCTTTACAATGATGTGTTAGTTTCTGCTTTATAACAAAGGGAATCAGTCATACATATACATATATCCCCATATCTCTTCCCTCTTGAATCTCCCTCCCTCCCACCCTCCCTATCCCACCCTTCTAGCTGGTCACAAAGCACCAAGCTGATCTCCCTGTACTATGTGACTGCTTACCACTAGCTATCTATTTTACATTTGGTAGTGTTTATATGTCCATATATACACTTCCTCTCTCTCACTTTGTCCCAGATTACCCTTCTCCCTCCCCGTATCCTCAAGTCCATTCTCAAGTAGGTCTGCATCTTTATTCCCATCTTGTCCTTAGGTTCTTCATGACCATTTTTTTTTGTTGTTTTTTAGATTCCATATATATGTGTTAGCATACGGCATTTGTTTTCCTCTTTCTGACTTACTTTGTATGACAGACTCTAGGTCCATCCACCTCACTACAAATAATTCAATTTCGTTTCTTTTTATGGCTGAGTAATATTCCATTGTATATATGTGCCACATCTTGTTTATCCATTCATCTGTCGATGGACACTTAGGTTGCTTTCATGTCCTGGCTATTGTAAATAAAGCTGCAATGAACATTGTGGTACATGACTCTTTGTGAATTATGGTTTTCTCAGGGTACATGCCCAGTAGTGGGATTGCTGGGTCGTATGGTAGTTCTATTTGTAGTTTTTTTTTTTTTATAACTGTCAACCTAATTTCTATGCCCAGCAAAACTACAAATTGGGTGTGAAAATTGAACAAAGATATATTTAGATAGGCAATGCAAAAAAATGTAGCTTCCAGACTTCCCTAGTGGTGCAGTGGTTGAGAATCTGCCTGCCAATGCAGGAATCATGGGTTCAAGTCTTCTATCTTTAACAGTATACTTTTCTATTTCTAGTTGTAAAGTCTTCTATCTCTAGGATATACTCTTGTATGTCTAGATGTATAGTCTTCTATCTCTAGAAGTATAATCTTCTATCTCTGGGTGTATAGTCTTTTTTTTTTAACATCTTTATTGCAGTATAATTGCTTTACAATGGTGTGTTAGTTTCTGCTTTATAACAAAGTGAATCAATTATACGTATACATATGTTCCCATATCTCTTCCCTCTTGCGTCTGCCTCCCTCCCACCCTCCCTATCCCACCCCTCCAGGTGGTCACAAAGCACCGAGCCGATATCCCTGTGCCATGCGGCTGCTTCCCACTAGTTATCTACCTTACGTTTGTTAGTGTGTACATGTCTATGACTCTCTCTCGCCCTGTCACAGCTCACCCTTCCCCCTCCCCATATCCTCAAGTCCGTTCTCCAGTAGGTCTCTGTCTTTATTCCTGTCTTACCCCTAGATTCTTCATGACATTTTTATTTCTTCTTAAATTCCATATATATGTGTTAGCATATGGTATTTGTCTTTTTCTTTCTGACTTACTTCACTCTGTATGACAGACTCTAGGTCTATCCACCTCATTACAAATAGCTCAATTTCGTTTCTTTTTATGGCTGAGTAATATTCCATTGTATATATGTGCCACATCTTCTTTATCCATTCATCCAATGATGGGCACTTAGGTTGTTTCCATCTCCTGGCTATTGTAAATAGAGCTGCAATGAACATTTTGGTACGTGACTCTTTTTGAATTTTGGTTTTCTCAGGGTATATGCCCAGTAGTGGGATTGCTGGGTCATATGGTAGTTCTATTTGTAGTTTTTTAAGGAACCTCCATACTGTTCTCCATAGTGGCTGAACCAATTCACATTCCCACCAGCAGTGTAAGAGTGTTCCCTTTTCTCCACACCCTCTCCAGCATTTATTGTTTCTAGATTTTTTGATGATGGCCATTCTGACTGGTGTGAGATGATGTCTCATTGTAGTTTTGATTTGCATTTCTCTAATGATTAATGATGTTGAGCATTCTCTCATGTGTTTGTTGGCAATCTGCATATCTTCTTTAGAGAAATGACTATTAAGTTCTTCTGCCCATTTTTGGATTGGGTTGTCTGTTTTTTTTGATATTGAGCTGCATGAGCTGCTTGTAAATTTTGGAGATTAATCCTTTGTCAGTTGCTTCATTTGCAAATATTGACTCCCATTCTGAGGTTTGTCTTTTCATCTTGTTTATGGCTTCCTTTGCTGTGCAAAAGCTTTGAAGTTTCATTAGGTCCCATTTGTTTATTTTTGGTTTTATTTCCATTTCCCTACGAGGTGGGTCAAAAAGGATCCTGCTGTGATATATGTCATAGAGTATTCTTCCTATGTTTTTCTCTAAGAGTTTGACAGTTTCTGGCCTTACATTTAGGTCATTAATCCATTTTGAGTTTATTTTTGTGTATGGTGTTAAGGAGTGTTCGAATTTCATTCTTTTACATATAGCTGTCCAGTTTTCCCAGCTCCACTTATTGAAGAGGATGTCTTTTCTCCATATTATATTCTTGCCACCTTTACCAAAGATAAGGTGACCATATGTGTGTGGGTTTATCTCTGGGCTTTCTATCCTGTTCCATTGATCTATATTTCTGTTTTTGTGCCATTACCATACTGTCTTGATTACTGTACCTTTGTAGTATAATCTGAAGTCAGGGAGCTTGATTCCTCCAGGTCTGTTTTTCTTTCTCAAGATTGCTTTGGCTATACGGGGTGTTTTGTGGTTCCCTACAAATTGTGAAATGTTTTGTTCTAGTTCTGTGAAAATTCCAGTGGTGGTTTGATAGGGATTGCACTGAACCTGTAGATTGCTTAGGGTAGTAGAGTCATTTTCACAATGTTGATTCTTCCAATCCAAGAACATGGTACATCTCTCCATCTATTTGTATCATCTTTAATTTCTTTCATCAGTGTCTTATAATTTTCTGCATACAGGTCTTTTGTCTCCTTAGGTAGGTTTATTCCTAGGTATTTTATTCTTTTTGTTACAATGGTAAATGGGAGTGTATTTTAATTTCACTTTCAGATTTTTCATCATTAGTGTGTAGGAATGCAAGAGATTTCTGTGCATTAATTTTGTATCCTGATACTTTACCAAATGCATTGATTAGCTCTAGTAGTTTTCTGGTAGCATCTTTAGGATTCTCTATATATAGTATCATGTCATCTGCAAACAGTGACAGCTTTACTTCTTCTTTTCCAATTTGGATTCCTTTTATTTCTTTTTGTTCTCTGATTGCTGTGGCTAAAACTTCCAAAACTATGTTGAATAAGAGTGGTGAGAGTGGGCAACCTTTTCTTTTTCCTGATCTTAGTGGAAATGGTTTCAATTTTTCACCATTGAGGACGATGTTGGCTGTGGGTTTGTCATATATGGCCCTTATTATGTTGAGGTAAGTTCCCTCTATGCCTACTTTCTGCAGGGTTTTTATCATAAATGGGTGTTGAATTTTGTCGAAAGCTTTCTCTGCATCTGTTGAGGTGATCATATAGTTTTTCTCCTTCAATTTGTTAATATGGTGTATCACATTGATTGATTTGCGTATATTGAAGAATCCTTGCATTCCTCGGATAAACCCCTGTGGATCATGGTGTATGCTCCTTTTAATGTGCTGTTGGATTCTGTTTGCTAGTATTTTGTTGAGGATTTTTGCATCTATGTTCATCAGTGATATTGGTCTGTAGTTTTCTTTTTTGTGACATCTTTGTCTCGTTTTGGTATCAGGGTGATGGTGGCCTCATAGAATGAATTTGGGAGTGTTCCTCCCTCTGCTATATTTTGGAAGAGTTTGAGAAGGATAGGTGTTTGCTCTTCACTAAATGTTTGATAGAATTTGCCTGTGAAGCCATCTGGTCCTGGACTTTTGTTTATTGGAATGTTTTAAATCACAGTTTCAGTTTCAGTTTTTGTGATTGGTCTGTTTATATTTTCTATTTCTTCCTGGTTCAGTCTTGGCAAGTTTTACTTTTCTAAGAATTTGTCCGTTTCTTCCACGTTGTCCATTTTATTGGCATATAGTTGCTTGTAGTAATCTCTCATGATCGTTTGTATTTCTGCAGGGTCGGTTTTACTTCTCGTTTTTCATTTCTAATTTTATTGATTTGAGTCTTCCCCCTTTTTTTCTTGATGAGTCTGGCTAATTGTTTATTAATTGTGTTTATCTTCTCAAAGAACCAGCTTTTAGTCATTGATATTTGCTATTATTTCCTTCATTTCTTTTTCATTTATTTCTGATCTCATCTGTATGATTTCTTTCCTTCTGCTAAATTTGGGGTTTTTTGGCTGTGCTTTCTCTTATTGCTTTAGGTTTAATGTTACATTGTTTATTTGAGATTTTTCTTGTTTCTTGAGGTAGGATTGTATTGCTATAAACTTCCCTCTTAGAACTGCTTTTACTGCATCCCGTAGGTTTTGGGTCGTCGAATTTTCATTGTCATTTGTTTCTAGGTATTTTTTGATTTCCTCTTTTATTTCTTCAGTGACCTCTTGGTTATTCAGTAGTGTATTGTTTAGCCTTCATGTCTTTTTACAGTTTTTTTTTTGGTGGTTCACGGACCTCTTACTCTTGTGGTCTCTCCTGTTGCAGAGCACAGACTCCAGACGTGCAGCCTCTGTGGTCATGACTCATGGGCCCAGCCGCTCCACGGCATGTGGGATCTTCCCGGACCAGGGTACGAACCCATGTCCCCTGCATCGGCAGGCAGACTCCCAACTACTGCTCCAGCAGGGAAGCCCCATTTACAGTATTTTTACTGTAATTGATATCTAGCCTCATAGCGTTGTGGTTGGAAAAGATACTTGATATGAGTTCAGTTTTCTTATTTACCAAGGCTTGATTTGTGACCCAAGATTTGATCAATCCTGGACAATGTTCCATAAGCACTTGAGAAGAAAGTGTATTCTGTTGTTTTTGGATGGAATGTCCTGTAAATATCAATTACGTCTCTGGTCTAATGTGTCTTTTAAAGCTTGTGTTTCCTTACTTATTTTCATGTTGGATGATCTGTCCGTTGGTGAAAGTGGGATGTTAAAGTCCCTTACTATGATTGTGTTACTGTCTATTTCCCCTTTCATGGCTGTTAGCATTTGCCTTATGTATTGAGGTGCTCCTTTGTTGGGTGCATAAATATTTACAATTGTTGTATCTTCTTCTTGGATTAATCCCTTGATCATTATGTAGTGTCCTTCATTGTCTATTGTAATAGTCTTTATTTTAAAGTCTACTTGGTCTAATATGAGAACTGCTACTCCAGCTTTCTTTTGATTTCCATTTTCATGGAATATCTTTTCCCACTCACTTTCAGCCTGTATGTGTCCCTAGGTCTGAAGTGGGTCTCTTGTAGACAGCATATATACGGGTCTTGTTTTTGTATCCATTCAGCCAGTTTGTTTCTTTTGGTTGGAGCATTTAATCCACTTACCTTTAATGTAGTTATTGATATGTATGTTTCTATTACCATTTTCTTAATTGTTTTGGGTTTGTTTTTGTAGGTCTTTTCCTTCTTTTGTGTTTCCTGCCTAGAGAAGTTCCTTTAGCATTTGTTGTAAAGCTGGTTTGGTGGTGCTGAATTCTCTTAACTTTTACTTATCTGTAAAGGTTTTAATTTTTCCATCAAATCTGAATGAAATCCTTGCTGGGTACAGTAATCTTGGTTGTTGTTTTTTTCCTTTCATCACTTTAAATATGTCTTGCCACTCCCTTCTGGCTTGCAGAGTTTCTGCTGAAAGATCACCTGTTAACCTTAAGGGGTTTCCCTTGTATCATATTGCTCTTCCCTTGCTGCTTTTAATATTTTTTCTTTGAATTTAATTTTTGATATTTTGATTAATATGTGTTTTGGCATGTTTCTCCTTGGATTTATCCTGTAAGGGACTCTCTGCACTTCCTGGACTTTAGTGACTATTTCCTTTCCCTTATTAGGAAAGTTTGCAACTATAGTCTCTTCAAATATTTTCTCAGAGCCTTTCTTTTTCTCTTCTTCTTCTGGGACCCCTATAATTCAAATGTTGTTGCGTTTAATGTTGTCCCAGTTGTCTCCGAGAGTGTCCTCAATTCTTTTCATTCTCTTTTCTTTATTCTGCTCTGCAGCAGTTATTTCCACTATTTTATCTTCCAGGTCTGTTATCTGTCCTTCTGCCTCAGTTATTCTGCTATTGATTCCTTCTAGAGTATTTTTAAATTTCATTTATTGTTTTGTTCATCATTGTTTGTTTGCTCTTTAATTCTTCTAGGTCCTTGTTAAAGGTTTCTTATATTGTCTCCATTCTGTTTCCAAGATTTTGGATCATCTTTACTATCATTACTCTGAATTCTTTTTCAGGTAGACTGACTATTTCCTCTTCATTTATTTTGTCTGTTGGGTTTTTATCTTGCTTCTTCATCTGTTGCATATTTCTCTGTCTTCTCATTTTGCTTAACTTACTGTGTTTGGTGTCTCCTTTTTGCAGGCTGTAGCTTCATAGTTCCCATTGTTTTTGGTGTCTGCCCACAGTATGTGAGGTTGGTTCAATGGCTTGTGTAGGTTTCCTGGTGGAGGGGACTGGTGCTTGTGTTCTGGTGTGTGGGGCTGGATCTTGTCCTACTGGTGGGCAGGGCCACATCTGGTGGTGTGTTTTGGAGCGTCTGTGAACTAAGTATGACATTAGGGAGCCTCTCTGCTAATAGGTGGAGTTGTGTTCCTGTTTTGCTAGTTGTTTGGTATGGGGCATCCAGCACTGGAGCTTGGAAACCCTTGGGTGGAGCTGGGTCTTAGTGTTGAGATGAAGATCTCTGGGAGACCTCTTGCTGATTGATATTATGTGGGTCCTGGAGATTTCTGGTGGTCCAATGTCCTGGACTTGGGCCTCCCACCTCAGAGGCTTATGCCCAATGCCCGGCTGGAGCACAAGGCCCCTGCCAGCCACATGGCTCAGAAGGAAAGAAGAACGAGAAAAAAACAAAAGCAAAGAAAATGAAGAGACAGAACCCTGGGACAAATAGTAAAAGCAAACCTATATAGACAAAGTTATATAAAGAAGCATACACATAGACACTCACAGAAAGAGAAAAAGGAGAAAAAATAATATATATATGTTACAAATAACAGGCAGAGAGCAACCAAACGAATAAACAAATCCACCAATGATAATAAGCACTAAATACTAAACTAAAATAAACATAAAACCAGAAACAAATTAGACGCAGAAAGCAAACCCCAAGTCTACAGTTGCTCCCAAAATCCACCACCTCAATTTTGGGAACTTTTGTTGTCTATTCAGGTATTCTTTAGATGCAGGGTTTATCAAGTTGATTGTGTGGATTTAATCTGCTGCTCTTGAGGCTGCATAGAGTAATTTCCCCTTCTCTTCTTTGTTTGCACAGCTCCTGGGGTTCAGCTTTGGATTTGGCCCCGCCTCTCTGTGTAGGCTGCCCTTAGGAGCCTTTTCCCAACCCAGACAGGAGGGGGTTAAAGCAGCAGCTGATTGGGGCTCTCTTGCTCACTCAGGCTTGGGGGAGTGAGGGGTACGGTAGTCATAATTGGAATGCGGGGTGAGCCTGCGGCAGCAGAGGCCAGCATGACGTTGCAACAGCCTAAGGTGCGCCATGTGTTCTCCCAGGGAAGTTGTCTCTGGATCATGGGACCCTGGCAGTGGCAGGCTGTACAGGCTTCTGGGGGGTGTAGATAGTGACCTCGACTTGCACACAGGATTCTTGATAGTAGCGGCAGGAGCATTAGTGTTTCATGCCCATGTCTGGGGTCCAAGCTGATAACCGCTGCTCACACCCATCTCTGGAGCTCATTTAGGCGATGCTGTACCTTCTGTGGGCACACTGGGAAGGAATCCACTCTCCTTGCGCACCCCGAAACAATGGTCTCTTGCCTCTCCTGCAGGTCCAGACTTTTTCCCAGGCTCCCTCCCAGGTAGCTGTGGCACATTAAGCCCCTTCAGGCTGTGTTCACACAGCCAACCCCAGTCCTCTCCCTGGGATCCACCCTCCGAAGCCCGTGCCTCAGCCCCAGCCCCCATCCACCCTGGCAGGGAAGCAGACAAGCGTCTCAGGCTGGTGAGTGCTGGTGAGTGCTGGTCGGCACCAATCCTCTGTGCAGGAATCTCTCCACTTTGCCCTCTGCACCCCTGTTGCTGTGCTCTCCTTCATGTCTCTGAAGCTTCCCCCACGTCCAACCCCCATCCCCGCCAGTGAAGGGGCTTCCTAGTGTGTGGAAACATTTCCTCCTTCACAGCTCCCTCCCATAGGTGCAGGTCCTGTCCCTATGCTTTTGTCTCTGTTTTTTCTTTTGCCCTACCCAAGTACGTGGGGATTTTCTTGCCTTTTGGGAAGTCTGAAGTCTTCTGCCAGCATTCAGTAGGTGTTCTGTAGGAGTTGTTGCACATGTAGATGTATTTTTTTTTTTTTTTGCAGTAAGCGGGCCTCTCACTGCTGTGGCCTCTCCCGTTGCGGAGCACAGGCTCCGGACACTCAGGCTCAGCGGCCATGGCTCACGGGCCCAGCCGCTCTGCGGTATGTGGGATCTTCTCGGACCGGGGCATGAACCCGTATCCCCTGCATCGGCAGGCGGACTCTCAACCACTGTGTCACCAGGGAAGCCCTAGATGTATTTTTGATGTATTTGTGTGGAGGAAGGTGATCTCCACGTCTTACTCTTCCGCCATCTTGAAGGTCTCCTAAAATAAGTTTTAATTTTGGTTTCCCGTTAGCTGTTTAAGGAAATTACTGTTCAGTTTCCCAGAGAATCCCTTCGAGTCCTGTCAACTCAGGAAGGGGCCCATATAGGACCCCTCCCTTGGGGGTAGCTATGGTGGCACTTGAGCTGAAGAATTTCCATAAGATCTTTAAGGACAATCATTTTTCCAGTGTCCCAGTTGATTACAATTGAAACATTGATCTTTGCACCATTGTTTTAACAGTGGACCCCGAGAAGGGTGCCTTGTGGGGGGCCAGGTATTATTTTATGTCTGTGGCCTAGGAGCTGGTGTAGTTGTAAGGGCAATGGCTTGGCAGATTTTTGTTTACCATCTTGCTCCAAGTGTTCCTGAAACAGCTCTGTTTGCTGGACGTGAAGCAAGCCAAATGCTGAGACACTGAGGTTTGCAGCAGTGAAAGGGATGCATGAGGCAGCCAAGTGAAGAGATGGGATAATGAATCTCAAATCCGTCTCCCTGAAGTTGAGGGGCTTGGGATGTTTATGTGATAAAGCTGTGGCCTGGGGATGGTGGGGAAAGTGATTGGAAATAAGAAAAAGATGAGATAATTGTTGTTCAGTGCAGTCTCAACTAAACTTCTTCATGGGATGCATGTTTAGAAAATGGTGGCGTTAGCATGTTCTGAGGGTGGAAATTTTGACCCTCTGACATCAAGAGGTCACTGAGTGGATTCTCTTGCATGCGCAATTGTAGGGATGGTGGTCTTAGCCAGTCTTACCCAGCTTGATATCTGACTCCAAGTTCCTGAAAAGCAATTTGGGCAAACATCTTATTTTTAGGCTGTGTGATGCTTGGAGGACATGGAATTTTTTTGTAGTAACGATTAAGGCAAGCTTGATCAGCAAAGGAAGGTCATAGTTTTAGTGGATCTTCCTTTCAAAGTGCTTGGCTCTAGTCGCAAGTTCAGTCAGACTGTTGACCTCCCACCGTATTTTCTGCCTTTAGATCAATCCACTAATCTTGGGAGATAATCTGTTTATAAATTTGGCAGCTAGAGCATGTTGGGTGACCCTATTTAATGTGTGGAACCCAGAATGTCATAGGAAGTGGGTTTCTGAATGGGCTTTAACATCTGCCACATATTCATCTTTCTTTGTTTGTATGTTTGAATGATTGGCCAATCAGTGTAAGTAAGGAAGACTCTAGGAATGGCTTGTAGAAGGTCACTTGCTATTTTGTGAGCTTTCTCTGGTTAAAGGTCTCAAATATCATCCTCTGAGCTTTGCCATTTTGCTTCCTGCATCCACTTCGGGGCTTCACCAGGTCCTACCAACATGCACACAAGCTGATAAAGATCTGGCAGCCCGGGGTCATAGACCCCAGTATGACTCTAAATTCTTCGAAAAACTTTTGGGGATCCTCCCTATGTTTAGGAAGTTCTTTAACTATGGCTCTTAGTTCAGTTTTGGACCAAGGAGTGAAAGATACTCGAAGAGGTTCATCTGCAACCTTGGGTAGTTTTATTTTAAAAGGTAATTTTAACAGTCTCTTCAGAGAGGAAAAGCAGTTCAGGCAAAAAATTAGTGAAATGTGAGTACTCAGGTAAAGAAGGCTAGAGGGGAGCTGTAGGAGCGATGTCAGCCCTATCATCTTTTGTTTTAGGCACTCCTTGTGTTTTTAATTTTTCACTAGCCTTTTGTAGCTAGTCTTTCAATGTATCTATTTTAGAATCCCAAAGCCTTTTGGAAGCTTCTGCATAGGTATCCCATTCTGTTTGTGTAATTTAGAATCCTTACTTTTGAGTGTACTTCTTAATTAATGATCTTGTCTAATTGGAACATTCCCCATAATGGTCCTTGTAATTTTAGTTGTTTTTAGTAAGGTTTTGCCATTTTTGTAGATATTTACAGCTTCTGAGAATATAGTTCTTAGACATATAATAAGCAGCTGTGCTGGAAGATGGCATACTTGACTCTTAAGAAATTAAAAATCCCATCTCTGATAAATTGACACAGAACAAGATAAACATGTGCACCTCAATATACTGGCAGTAACCAAGAGATGCTACTGGGTCTTGGTCAAGAGAAGGCCCTGTGTACAACACCAACACTTCCTGTGAAACCTTGGGCTGAGGAAAGGATTGAATCAGCAGACCTCAATAAATGGGAACTGAGGACTGGGGGTTCCACATGGATGGGGAACTGTGCACTGCCACCAACAGTTCCCATGTGGATCTTCAGATGGAATCAAGGGCTGGGGTTTTCCACTCAAAATCCTGGGAATTGCAGTCTGAAAGGCTAGGGGCTTGGCTCTGGGCAGAACTGTCTGCCAGCTCAATTGGTCTCTGGGCAGAACCATTTGCCAGCTCAGTTGGGCTCTGGACAAAGCCATCTGCCAGCTCAAGCTTATGTACCCTGTATTGGAAAAACAGTTAGGTTGGGAGCTCAATACAAAGAGAGTGGAGCTCAGAACTGAGAGGAAGTTACCCACGGCTCTCAGAAATGGTGAGAAAGACAGTGAATTTAAAAAGGGGTTCTCCTAGGGGCAGGACAGGAATAAAGACGCAGACATAGAGAATGGACTTGAGGACATGGGGAGGGGGAAGGGTAAGCTGGGATGAAGTGAGAGAGTGGCATGGACATATATACACTATCAAATGTAAAATAGATAGCTAGTGGGAAGCATAACACAGGGAGATCAGCTCGGTGCTTTGTGACCACCTAGAGGGGTGGGATAGGGAGGGTGGGAGTGGGAGAGAGACGCAAGAGGGAAGAGATATGGGGATATATATATATATATATATATATATATATATATACACACACACACACACACACATATACCTGATTCACTTTGTTATACAGCAGAAACTAACACACCATTTTAAAGCAATTATACTCCAATAAAGATGTTAAAAATAATTAAGAAAAAAAAGGGGTTCTCAAAGGCACCACACCTGTGTTTTTTGTTGTCTCCAAGTGCCATCAGAAGTTTACTTCAGATCCCATCACTTCCACCAAATCTGTTAAAGACAAAAATTCAACCAAGTAAAATTTAAACATCTAAGTTGCTTTATTGAGTGATTCATGAATTGGACAGCATTCCATCTAGCAAGTAGAAAGGAGCTCGGAGAGGCTGTACAAAATAAAAGCCTTTTACAGGCAGAAGGGGGAAAAGAGTGGATTATTTCAGGCTTAGGTAACCTACCTATGGGGGTCGGAAGTGGGCTATGTGACAGATTACCTCATTGGTACTGACCAGAAAATTCCAGACTGATCGGTTAAGACTGCATTCTTGAAGAAGGCTATAACTGCAATTAGGTTAGGTATTACTTGGTTGGCTGATGTGGGCTTAGCACAAATGACTCTATCTGGGGCCTGTCATTTCTTTTTTAACAACATGTTCTAGAGCCTCTGCTAAGTACTTAACATACATCATCCCATCTAATCCTCAGAAAAACCCCTCCATTTTAACATATGAGGAAATTGAGGCCCAAGGAGGTTAAGTAATATTTTCAAGATCACATAGCTGGGAAGTGGCAGAGCTGGACTTGATCACAGGCCAATCTGATTCCAGAGCCTGTATTTTCTCTTAACAATGACACTATCCTACCTACTTCTTTGGAAAAGGGCTCCAAGTAAAGCAGATGGCAAGTTCTTCAATTTGTCATATAGCAAATAAATAATACAGCATATCCTTAGAAGGTATTGGTTTGATATTCAGGCTTAAATACTCTGCTGTAACAACTTAGAAAAAAGCTGAAGAACCAGTTTCTAAGTTTATAGGAACATATTGATTCTGCTTTGGTTGAGTTGGGATTGATACTCCTAGTGATTTGGCTGTGGTAGGGTGGGAAGCACAGTAAAAACGTAACTAGAATACCTGGGATCACATTCTATCTGTGAGGTAGCCTCCTCCCATAGTTTCAGTTGGGGAGTAGTATTACTGTCACTTATGTTACTGTTATTCTCCCTGTAGACTCATCCGTCTTTTCTGCCCTCCTTCCCCTCACAATTTTCCAGGACTGAAGATGTTCTTTCACCCACACTAGATTGTATCCTGCTTCTGTCATAGAGTTGGCCTATCTGTCACAGGAAAATGGATTATTTTTCTGCGGCACTCTAAGATCTGGATCCTTACAATTTAACCCTTGACTTTCTAAAGGAAAAAATAAAGGAACTTGAATATATGTATTTTTTACATAAAATTACATATAATTTTTGTGTGTGTATGTGTATATAATTCCTAGCAAGATGTTGAAAAGAGTAGAGACATTTAGGCAGTAGTAAAAATCTTATTAATTATACTATTATTATTGTCATAAGACAAAAGCCTGGCTTGAAGGCTGTTGCCCTACTGCACGATCCTATTTTGTATGTCAGAAGTGAATATTGCCCTGTCTTTCTCTTCATTTCTTCTCCTTCTGTCATAAATGCTAATGCCTCTGTCTTCCACACCCACCCTCTCCCCAAATGATTACCTCAGGCAGACTAGGGTGTAAGTTGAGTACTCAAAAAGGCAAAAGAGGAAAGCACAAAAATAATTTTCAAACTGTTTCCTCTTTTAAATGGAAAATACCTCTTGGCAGAGTTGATCTGAATATATGTGACAGTAAGATTTAGTGGTCAAAAGCACAGGCTTTGGAGTCATACGTATCAGCTTTTATTTCAATTACTCTACTAGAAATTAAACAACTTCTCCATGCCTTAGTTTCCAAAACTGTAAAATGCAGATGATGATAGTAATTAATGAAGATGAAATGAGATGGAACATGTAAAGTGCTTTGTAACACTTAAGTAATCAATAAATGACAGCTATTTATTTTTATCGTTTGCAATAATAGCAAACCTATTGAACAAATGAGCTAGATTCTGCTCCTGGGTCACTATCGCAAGATCTGATATTGGTATGTTAACCCAAATTCATTTGTTCTAGAGGAAGTGTAGGATAAGTTGTGCAAGTCCTAATTTGCATGTAAGACTTGAGGTAGTACCGACAAAAGAAAAAGGGGTGTTCTCATCCTTTTCTCTTTTTAAAAACTCACTTTACTTGCCATGAGGGTAGAAAGGGCAAATTGGAAGCAGAAAAGAAAGGAAGAGGAGGCGATGCAGGGTGGCTTTCCCTTGGAAATCAGTCGAGAACACAGTATATGCTTCTCCCCAAACACCTTCCCCACATCCTAGTACCACAACAACTAGAGAAGACCATTGTGATTTTTGCTTAAAATCAAAGCAAACTGGAGGCTGTAGACCACATGAAGTCCAGGCAGGACAGCTGCACATGGCTATACATGGGGGTGGGACACAAGTGAAGGGAATGTTTGATGTTGGTTTGTAAAGAACTGTTTGCCCAGGGAGAGGTTTTTTTTTTTTCTATTCTAATTCTTTAATTTGAATTGTTTTAACATCTTTATTGGGGTATAATTGCTTTACAATGGTGTGTTAGTTTCTGCTTTATAACAAAGTGAATCAGTTATACATATACATATGTTCCCATATCTCTTCCCTCTTGCGTCTCCCTCCCTCCCACCCTCCCTATCCCACTCCTCCAGGCGGTCACAAAGCACAGAGCTGATATCCCTGTGCTATGCAGCTGCTTCCCACTAGCTATCTACCTTACGTTTGGCAGTGTATATATGTCCATGCCTCTCTCTCGCTTTGTCACAGCTCACCCTTCCCCCTCCCCATATCCTCAAGTCCGTTCTCCAGTAGGTCTGTGTCTTTATTCCTGTCTTACCCCTAGGTTCTTCATGACATTTTTTTCTTAGATTCCATATATATGTGTTAGCATACGATATTTGTCTTTCTCTTTCTGACTTACTTCACTCTGTATGACAGACTCTAGGTCTATCCACCTCATTACAAATAACTCAATTTCGTTTCTTTTTATGGCTGAGTAATATTCCATTGTATATATGTGCCACATCTTCTTTATCCATTCATCTGATGATGGGCACTTAGCTTGTTTCCATCTCCAGGCTATTGTAAATAGAGCTGCAATGAACATTTTGGTACATGACTCTTTTTGAATTTTGGGTTTCTCAGGGTATATGCCCAGTAGTGGGATTGCTGGGTCATATGGTAGTTCTATTTGTAGTTTTTTAAGGAACCTCCATACTGTTCCCAGGGAGAGGTTTGAGGTATGTCAGGAAAGGAGAAACTCATTGATTTGATCTGTTGCATTACTTGTGTATCTTGAAAGGGAAGGAATAATTGGCTTTAAAAGATTGGACTCTGATGAAAGTTTCTTACTTATATACTGATTTGCTTCTATCTTTAATACTGAGCATTATTTTACAATAGGCAAAAAATAGTGTCTGCATTTTTTCCTTGCATCCAACACCCTTATTTTCATTAAAATTGTCTCTGTATCCTGTGAAGTGAGGCTCATCTCTCCTATTGCCTGCAATAGAGGAGAAAAAATAAGAGCTGGAAGAAATGGAAGGTGAAATGTCAGTGACCTAAGGTATTTCCGTCTAACCTTGGGCAGAGGCCAGCTACTGAACATGGGAGGTAAGTAGGTAAAATCCAGAGTGTGTTGTTATAATGGGACGGCTTGCAAGCCATGCCGACAGTGGGCTATACTCTCACAGCTCTGTTTATTTATAGCTCCCCCCTCACCCAAATGCTACAGAACAACAAATATTCTGACAAGTTGGAATGCTAACAGATTACACAGAAAGCCAATCAACAAAAACCCATTCCAACATGTCTATCTCCCCCAATAATTAGGTAGGAAATTGGAGAACAGGGGTTCTTTTTCACATCTAATGAGTTTAGGGATCAGGAGGGCAGGTAGGGATGAAATAAATGCCTTTTGACCTGATCTGTAGGATAGGATGGATTCAGTTAGATTTAGAGGCTCCAGCCAACATTTGATATTTACATCAGTCTATTGTTCTGGTCAGTGCCTTTGTGACCTCTAATTCCTGTGGTTGGGTGGTCTTTGAGACGAGCTGTCTGTATCACGGTCTGTAATTTATTTTTTAAATTTTTTTCCCTTTTTTAATTTTCTTTTTTATTCTCTTTTAATTTTTTTTTAGGCCACGCTGTGGGACATGTGAGATCTTAGTTCCCCTACCAGGGATCGAACTCATGTCCCCTGTATTGGGAGCATGGAGTCTTAACCACTGGACTGCCAGGGAAGACCCAACGGTCTTTAAATTTAGAGGGTGCTGCATGTTCCAGCCAACAAGAGAGCAACTGCATCCTAGCTCTTTAAATATGGTCCTGATTGGTCTATCTTTCCTCAGTGATTTTTCATTTAGCAAAAGCTCTTCACTGTATAGACAGGTGGGTCCATACTGGATACATGAGGGTGTGTAATAATTAGGGACAGCTGCTTCAGGTAAAATACAGTTTTCAGATGGCAAAGGAACACCAGATTATGCTAATTTGCCCCAAATAGCTGTTTTTTTAAAAAAGCTCATAGCATAGCAGAGTCTTCTGTTGTGTTCCTAAAACAATAATAATGCAAAGAGTAGCGAGAGTAATGGGCCTGGGTGGTGTCTCGTCCCTCCCCCCTGCCCACCCCACTTTTGTGACTGCAGTCTTGGAGAACTTTGAAGGATAGCCCAGAAGGCAAAACACACCTAAGTGGAGAAGGCAATCTGCTTGTTTATTCTTGTTCTTGTTAAGCAGCACCATGTTTTATGAGCTTCCGGCACAAAAACATAGTGTAGCACCCCAAATGATGCCAACATAGTAGACCACAAAGTATGTTTTTCCATTGTCTCTTCCTGTAACTTCAGCCTGGCACCACTGAGGCATCTCTGGACAGCACTGAGGCCTGAGTTCTAATCTTAGCTCAGTCACTTAGCTTGTTGTGTGACCATGGGCAAAGTGGTCTCTAGGTTTCTATTTATTCATCTTTCAAATGGGGCAAGGTGAGTTCATAGAGACACTATTGCAGATGCAGTTTGTTAATACAAGTGCTTTGAAGAAAATGCGTAAATCTTTATATAAAAGCATTGCGTAATTCATCCATTTTTCAGTGTCTCATTCAAGGAGCTATGCTGAAGATATTATCTTTACTAAACAAATCCCTGTTTATGTTTCCAAAAATTCTAGATGCCATTTGCAGGAAAAATAATTCACTCTGATCTCTCCATTCGTTTGCTAGCCCTGAGTATGTTGTCTGCACCACATGAAGTGACACTTGCCTCTAGATTTTCTTATAAGCATTATTCTTTTCTCTTTCCTATGTGTTCTGCTTTTTTACCATTAGAACAATGCTTCTCCAAGTGTGGTCCTTATGCCACTTGGCCCAGAATCACTTGTTAAAGTGCTAGTTCCTAGGCCAGTGCCCCACGATTCACATCAAGAGGGTCTGATGAAGACTCCTAAATCTAAATGTTCACGCTAAAGTTTGAGACTTACAGCATCAAGTTTGTCTAGGGTAGAGGTGAACTGATAAACTCATCATTTTTCTCCTTTATCTGTCATAATCTAAAGATCAGTGTCCAGCAAACATGGAATGGCTAACTACATGTTATTCCTTATTTTTCCCCTTCATTTCTCACAAGTGCAGGTTACCGATTCTGTGCAAACTCGCATAGTTGTAAGAGAGAGGTGGTATAAAACTGTACAGTCCTTTCCCTCAGATTGACACACATAAACAAAAGTCTTATTTTTCTCTCTTGATCTGTGCCCTGGGAGCCATTTTTGATCTATGGAGTCAGGCAGGCAGACTTGCATCAGCAAGCGTCCAAGTCTCTTCACCACAGCTCCCAAAGCACTGGTTTTCAAAGTGTGGTCCCGGGACCAGCAGCATCAGTGTCACCTAGAAAGTTGTTAGAAGTGCAAACTCTTAGCACCCTCTTCCCCGCTAGACCTACTAAATCAAACTCTTGTGTGATCAGCAATCTGTGTTTTAACAAACTCTCCAGGGAATTTTGATACAGAAACTTGAGAACCAGTGCCCTAAAGCATTTTCTACTCCTAAACTGCATTCTGTTTAAACCTTGGGGCTGCTGGAACAAGAAGCGGGGAGTTGATTTGAGCAGAAAAATATGGGCATAGAAATGTGGAATGAATTAATTGCAAAGGTCTTGTTTAGGGTATTTGTGCTTGAGGAAGATCAGATCTTTAAATAGCAACTCTCCTGAAAGTGGCTATAAATACTATATACACACACAATGACAACACTTAACCACATATGTATATATGTATATGTGTGAATGTATAAATGTGTGCACACACATATCTAAATACATAATACATATTTATTGTATATATAATATATTATATATATATTATATATATTCTTTAGGAAAAAGAAACAGTGGAGACTTTTAGGCAGTAAGAAAAATCTGAGCAGTAGCAATTGATAAAAAATGTGGGCAAATGAACGAGCTTGAAATATATAGCAATCAGCAGGCCCAGATGATATGCATTCTGAGGTCTTGAGGGAATTCACTAATGATTTCGCTAAACCACTGACAACTGGAAAACCTGACAGAACCCACTTGGGTATGCACCACGATTTGTTTTGTCAGCATTCTGTATAATGGTGGCATTCTGGCAGGTGCGTTCACTAGGCCCTGTCTGCCTACTACCCTCCTCCCAACAAAGAAAGAAAATATTCCATTTCTAGGTGTAGATGATATCAGAGTTAACAGAAGATACTGTTTTGTATGTTATTAATTTTTTAACATCTTTATTGGAATATAATTGCTTTACAGTGTTGTGTTAGTTTCTGCTGTATAACAAAGTGAATCAGCTATGTGCATATGTATATCTCCATATCCCCTCCCTCTTGTGTCTCCCTCCCACCCTCCTTACCCCAGACCTCTAGGTGGTCACAAAGCACGGAGCTGATCTCCCTGTGCCATGCAGCTGCTTCCCACTAGCTATCCATAAACACTACCAAATGTAAAACAGAAGATACTTTTTGAAAAAAGTCCTTTTTATAAATGGATCCTCCTCAGCACTGCATGCTGTAATTTATGCCCCTGGTGTGTAACACATGACAAATGTTTCTCCCAAGGTCTACACAGGACAGTTGGGCCTATGTGGCCTTCAGCTGTTTGTGCTGAGATTTACTAGTTTACAATCTGGCAGTAAGACTGGAGAGAGCAAGCTAGGATTTTTTCCACAGAAAGGGAGTTTGAGATTGAGGCAAATTCCATTCTGACAATGTTTTCTCCTCTTGCGTGGTCTTGAGACTAAAGGTGGAAAGGCTGAAGTGGTGAAGAGATATTTAGTTGGAGGTGTGAGCTCCTCAAAGGTGAAAGAAAGCCTCTGGTTCCTGCTGCTTCTGGAACCAAATGGTCAAGCTGGGTCAGTTACTTGGTCAGTTACTTAGAAAGCCAAGGCACAAGTTGGGGCCATTCCTTCTACAAACCAGCTAGTGTCCCTACAATACATTAACAGGCCATACTCTGGACCCTAGCCCTATGCTATATCTTTATTGCCAGCTAGTCACTTTGGAAGTTACAGAGAATGAGGATAAATGCTTCTCTGCAATCCCTTCCCAGGAAAAAGGACTCCAAATGCATTTTTTTTTCATGGACAGCACAGATGTTTTGTGGAGATGAATGATTCTACGGGTTTTTGGATAGGGATTTGGTTTGTGAATGTTCTTTTCCTATATAGATTTACATACTATTAACTAGCTTTTCTCACATTTCAATGACATCTAGGCTTTTTTTCTCAGCTCATTATGATGTGCTATTTCAACCTCTTATATAACTTCATGGACCTGTACCACAGAAAGGGGAAACAAAGCCATGTATGTTTAGATGGTCATATGTCAGAAATAGTGGACATTAGTGGAAAGATTGCTGATCTAGGAGGTAGGGAACCTTGTTTATTACTCCAGGACTGTCATTATCTAGCTTGATCATCTTGGGGTTATCCTTTTTCCTTTGTTTGGTTTCAGTTTCCTCATGTGTAAAGTGTAAGCATTAGATGCCATGACCTCTAATATCCACTTTCATGTATAACTATCTGTGGCTTGTATATAGTAGATCCTTAACATACATGATTTTATCATTTGTTGTACTGACTCTTTAATAACAACACTTCAGTTCCATGATAGATAATTTTGTCTTTTTGTTAAGGCATGAAACTGAATTTCCTAGTCAAGGGTAGAGTGTGAGAGAGAGTCAACTAGTTAGTGAGTGAGCCTAACCAACTACCTAGCACATTTGTCTCAACAGGGTTATTTTTTTCTACTTATTAGATGTAATTTCATGAGGGAAATTATACATAATGGTGAATTTGGAAACAATTCTTATTTATGTCAAGGGCCTTTTATACAGTACACAGGAGACTGAAAGTCATTGCATATGAGAGCCAGTTCAATCTTACATTCTTTGTACCTCAATCTCCTTATCTGTTAAATAGGGATGCACTGATCAGGTGCTCATTTCTCTCTTATGCAAGGTTATGTGGAGAAGAAAGACAAGGAGACAGCACACCAGCTCTTACTTACTTAGGCCTCTAAATGAATGACACATCACTTCTGCTTGTAGTTCATTGGCCAGAACCAGTCACAAGGCCCTACCCTAACTGCAAAGGGGTCTGGGAAATGTAAGGGAGTACACTGAGTATTTGTTGGGCACTAATAGTCCTGCCACAATGGATGATTCTTCCTAATTCTTCCTCTAATAGCATACAGGGATGTAAAACAACAACAACTCTTACTATTATTTATTTTGAGCCAGATACTTTGCTAAGTGCTGTATATACATTATCACTAATCCTCATAGCCCTGTAAGGTAGGACCTACTATAATCACATTTTACATATGAGAAACTGAGGCACAGAGAGATTAAGAGATTAGTCCAAGATCACATGCATAAGTATTTGAACCCAGGTTGAGATATAGCTACATTTGTTATGTAGCAAAACTCTCCTTCTGAGAAACCAGCTATCTGTCCCACTGCCTTTAGGTAATGGTAAATGGTCCCTAGGCCTGCTCCTGGATTAGGATTTTAAATAGGATTATATTGCTAGAAGGGGTTGTTTTGGAATTTTTCAGGGTGTTCTTGGCTGTCACTTGTTGGAGGGCACTACTGGGTGAGAGGAAGTGTTAGGGATATTAGATGCTCTGCAATGAGAATGTGTTACATTCTCACACAATGAATAATTGTTCTGTTCACGTCCTACAAGACTTCTGAATGTCAGTCAAGGTGTTCAGGTAGGTGTAAAATATATTTAAAATTATCCAAGCCTAGAGCCTAAGTCTGTTTTACTTATAGCCACAAAGTATATTTTGCACAATTTTAATATATGTGAAAATTTCTAGGAATGAAATTGTTTATTGAGCAAAGATTTTTACTGTGTTTTGTTTAAGACTTTAGTAACAATAATAGCTATCATTTATTTAGCTTTCTATGTGCCAGGCACTGTTGTAAGCGTGTTCTATATATTAACTTATTTAATCCTCACAACACCCTAAAAAGTACATACTATCATTATTCTCATGTTAAAGATGAAGAAACTGAGACACAGAGAAGTTAAATAGCTTGATCAAGGCCACACAGCCTTAGCAAGTTGCATTCAACATTCTGGAAGATTGTGTTCCTGATGGCAATGCTTTTCGTGGTATTTACCTTTTTTTTTTAACCATTTCTGGTATTTATAACTTTTTTCATATATACAAGTATCTGTCTGGTATTGTACTCCTTTTGCCTGAAGAATTCCCTTCAACATTTCTTGTACTGCAGGTCTGATGGCAATGAATTCTCTCAGCTCTTGTCTGAAGATGTCTTTATTTCTGCTTCATTTTAAAAATAAATTTATTTATTTTCTTTATTTATTTTTGGCTGTGCTGGGTCTTTGTTGCTGTGCACAGGCTTTCTCTAGTTGCGGTGAGCGGGGGCTGCTGTTCGTTGCAGTGCATGGGCTTCTCATTGCAGTGGCTTCTCCTGTTGCAGAGCACAGGCTCTAGGTGCATGGGCTTCAGGAGTTGTGGCTTGTGAGCTCTAGAGCGCAGGCTCAGTAGTTGTGGTGCACGGGCTTAGTTGCTCTGCGGCATGTGGGATCTTCCTGGACCAGCGTTCGTACCCGTGTCCCCAGCATTGGCAGGCAGATTCTTAACCACTGCGTCACCAGGGAAGCCCTCTTCTTCATTTTTGAAAGATATTTTCCCTAGATATAGACTTATGGGTTGACATCTTCTTTCTTTTACGAGTTTAAAGATGGCACTCCACTGTTTTCTGGTTTGCATAGTGCTTGTAGTGTTTGAAACACCAATACAACAGTCCCAAATCAATCTGCATATATAGCTGTCACATTCACAGTAGACATCTGACCCCTTCATTATGTCTCCTAGTGTAGTCATATCAAAGCATTTATATGTTAAGATACATGTTATTTTATTTTATATTTTTCTTTTTTTTTTTTTTTTTGTGGTACGCGGGCCTCTCACTGTTGTGGCCTTTCCCATTGCGGAGCACAGGCTCTGGACGCGCAGGCTCAGCGGCCATGGCTCACGGGCCTAGCTGCTCCGTGGCATGTGGGACCTTCCTGGACTGGGGCACGAACTTGTGTCCCCTGCATCGGCAGGCAGACTCTCAACCACTGCGCCACCAGGGAAGCCCTATTTGTTTCATTTTTTAAATTAATTTTTATTGGAGTACAGTTGCTTTACAATGCTGTGTTAGTTTCTACTGTACAGCAAGATGAATCAGCTATACATATACATATATCCTCTCTTTTTTGGATTTCCTTCCTATTTAGGTCACCACAGTGCATTAAGTAGAGTTCCCTGTGCTATACAGTATGTTCTTATTAGTTATCTATTTTATACATAGTATCAATAGTGTATATATGTGAATCCCAATCTCCCAATTCCTCCCACCCCCCTTTCCCCCTTGGTATCCATACATTTGTTCTCTACGTCTGTGTCTCTATTTCTGGTTTGCAAATAAGATCGTCTATACCATCTTTCTAGATTCCACATATATGCATTAACATACAATATTTGCTTTTCTCTTTCTGACTTACTTCACTCTGTATGACAGTCTCTAGGTCCATCCACGTCTCTACAAATGACCCTGTTTTGTTCCTTTTTATGGCTGAGTAATATTCCATTGAATATATGTACCACATCTTCTTTATCCACTCATCTGTTGATGGACATTTAGGTTGCTTCCATGTCCTGGCTATTGTAAATAGTGCTGCAATGAACATTGGGGTGCATGTGTCTTTTTGAATTATGGTTTTCTCTGGGTATATGCCCAGTAGTGGGATTGCTGGGTCATGTGGTAGTTCTATTTTTAGTTTTTACAGAACCTCCGTAACTGTTCTCCATAGTGGCTGTATCAATTTATATTCCCACCAACAGTGTAAGAGGGTTCCCTTTCCTCCACACCCGCTCCATCATTTATTGTTTGTAGATTTTCTGATGATAGCCATTCTGACTGGTGTGAGGTGATACCTCACTGTAGTTTTGATTTGCAATTCTCTAATGATTAGTGATGTTGAGCATCCTTACATGTGTTCGTTGGAAATCTGTATATCTTCTTTGGAGAAATGTCTATTTAGGTCTTCTGCCCATTTTTGTATTGGGTTATTTGTTTTTTCTGATATTGAGCTGCATGAGCTGCTTATATATTTTGGAGATTAATCCTTTGTCAGTTGCTTTGTTTGCAAATATTTTCTCCCATTCTGAGGGTTGTCTTTTTGTCTTGTTTATGGTTTCCTTTGCTTAGCAAAAGCTTTTAAGTTTAATTAGGTCCCATTTGTTTATTTTTGTTTTTATTTTCATTATTCTAGGAGGTGGTTCAATAAAGACCTTGTTGCGATTTATGTCAGAGTGTTCTGCCTACATTTTCCTCTAAGAGTTTTATAGTGTCTGGCCTTACATTTAGGTCTTTAATCTATTATGAGTTTATTTTTGTGTACGGTGTTAGGGAGTGTTCTAATTTCATTCTTTACATGTAGCTATCCAGTTTTCCCAGCACCACTTATTGAACAGGCTGTCTTTTCTCCATTGTATATTCTTGCCTCCTTTGTCATAGATTAGGTGACCGTAGGTGCATGGGTTTGTCTCTGGGCTTTCTATACTGTTCCATTGATCTATATTTCTGTTTTTGTGCCATTACCATACTGTCTTGATTACTGTAGCTTTGTAATATTGTCTGAAGTCAGGTAGTTTGATTCCTCCAGCTCCATTTTTCTTTCTCATGATTGCTTTGGCTATTTGGGGTCTTTTGTGTTTCCAAATTGTGAAATTTTTTGTTCTAATTTTATGAAAAATGCCCTTGGTAATTTGATAGAGATTGCATTGAATCTGTAGATTGCTTTGGGTAGTATAGTCATTTTCACAACATTGATACTTCCAATCCAAGAACATGGTATATCTCTCCATCTGTTTGTATTGTCTTTGATTTCTTTCATCAGTATCTTATAGCTTTGTTCGTTTGTTTGTTTGTTTGTTTTTGCGGTACGTGGGCCTCTCACTGTCGTGGCCTCTCCCATTGCAGAGCACGGGCTCTGGACGCGCAGGCTGAGCAGCCATAGCTCACAGGCCCAGCCGCTCCATGGCATGTGGGATCCTTCCAGACCGGGGCACGAACCCGTGTCCCCTGCATCGGCAGGTGGAATCTCAACCACTGCGCCCCCAGGGAAGCCCAGTATCTTATAGTTTTTTGTGTACAAGTCTTTTGCCTCCTTAGGTAGGTTTATTCCTAGGTATTTTATTCTTTTTGTTGCAATGGTAAATGGGAGTATTTCCTTAATGTCTTTCTGATCTTCTGTTTTTAGTGTATAGGAAGGCAAGAGATTTTTGTGTATTAATTTTGAAGATACATGTTATTTTATTGCTTATTACTGTCTTTTTCTTTCTCCTTTATATTCCAGTTAGGGAATCATGTTATTTTTTTCAAATAGGTGCATAGCAGAGTTATATTACCTATGAATTTCATTTTGGAATATTAAAGTGAACATGGAAAATATTTGTTAGAAAAAAAAGGATGTTGAATCTGATAGGTTGAAAATTATTATCTTAGACAAAACTATTAGTTTGGGAAAATTGGTTTTTAGTTCTCACTCCCACATTTGATCTCATCTGTTGCTTGACTCTTATTAAGAGTGGTCACTTCTGGATTGGTATTATATTTTCCAAATTTTCTACGGTGAACAAACGTTATGTTTATAATAAGGAACTGAAAAAGGAAAGGCTTGAAATTAGGCAAAACAAAGAAGATAAAAGCAAATAATTTCCCCAAGTCTTATTTGGAAGGCTTTGTAGGTAAAAAATATTTGGAAAATTTATTTTATATGAGGTATTAAGGGCCAATAATAACAATGTAACACTCAACCCTCCCCCCAAATAAACAAACATTTGTGAGTGGACAATGTCTTTGAGATTTAAATATCTACCTTGAAAATTTTAGGCACTATACGGAGATATTCTAAGGTAGGTGATATTTTGGAAGCTGTGTTAGTTATCTACTGCTGAATAACAAATTTACCCAAAATTTAGCAGTTTAAAACAATAAACATTTATTATCTCATAATATCTGAGGGTCAGGAATTCAAGAGGGGTTTAGTTAGGTTGTTCTGTCTCCGGATCCCTCAAGAGGTTTTAGTGAAGCTGTTATATAGGGCTGTAGTTATCTGAAAACTTGACTGCAACTAAAGGATATACTTCCAAGCTCACTTATGTGGCTGTTAGCAGCAGCCTTCAGTTCCTCATCATGTGGGCCTTTCCATAGTGCTGCTCACAACATGGAAGCTGGTTTGAGAGAGAGAGAGAGAGAGAGGGAGAGAGAGAGTCAGCTTAGCTTAAATAGGGAGCAGAGTTCTGATAAAGTGGAATAGAGGATGGAGAACAGGTGATGTGATTTGGGAGTCAGGGAGGGAACAGTTCAGTACCTAGGGTGCTTCCTAGAGGGGACTCACCTTAGGAGGCAGCATGAGGGAAATGGGGGAGGCAAGCAGTGGGTGCTTGGGGGCACCAAATAGAAGTAAAGTTGTGAGTACAGAAAGGCTCGTTGAGAGCCAAAGACAACCTTATCCATTTAACATTTTTGCTGAAGACCTGGTGAGCATGTGTGT
Organism: Pseudorca crassidens; assembly: GCF_039906515.1. Taxonomy (NCBI): domain Eukaryota; kingdom Metazoa; phylum Chordata; class Mammalia; order Artiodactyla; family Delphinidae; genus Pseudorca; species Pseudorca crassidens. The sequence continues at coordinate 42,219,753 of NC_090317.1, read as the reverse complement.
GTACGTGTGTGTATGCATGTGTATATTGTGTGTTTATTGAATAAGAGAGCCCTTTAGTCTTCCTTGCTTCAGAATGCATTGAAAAGTGCCTCATTTGGACAGTAATACTGGAAAAGCTTTTTCCCTTCAACCTCAGAGCATGGACATTTCATGCAGCTGACTGCTGGGCACTTCCTGCTTGTGCTCTTCAAAGCTATTCCTCCCTTTAGTTGGTGGTAAGTGACTGTGGACATTTCTCAAAATGCCCAGCCATCTTACCTTGTATAAGAGCAGTTGTATGTACCCCCAAAAAAGCATCACTGGGAGCAAAGAATATTGTGAGATGCAAATTATTCCTTTTCTTAATAAGAAGGAGGGGTTTTCATATCATTCTTGCACATCTGCGTGTCTTCCTTTAGACTCTGTTTAGTGTAACCTTGGCTTTCAGGATTGGAATCATCAGGTATTGAGGAAATCCACATCTCTGTTCCAGCACAGTAAAGCAGCCCCTATGAGCTATGAGCACAAATTCCGTGGATACTCAGGCTCTAGGGTCAGACATTAAATGTGATGTGAAAATAATCCATGCTAAATATAGGATATTCACGTAGATCTGAATTTGCCTCTCACTTTCCAATCCACTCTGTACTATTGTTTTAAAGTGATTTACGACAGAAGGCCAGTCTAGAAGACCAATACCAAGTGCATAAACAAACCCCAAATTCCTCATTAAGCTGTTAGCACTGTAATAGAGCTCATTATTTTTCATCTTCCAATTATTGACTTTTTAAATTAAAGAACATGCTTAAAGTTGAACTGCACCCAGTACTTTCTGCAGAACTTCAAGCCAACTTTGCTATATTAAAATTTTACTTTGCGCCATAAAGCTTGGAAAATCCAAAGTGGCTTTGAAGGAATTTTCAACCCCTTCTATTGTGTGTTCTTTGCTAGGTTGACGTAAGAAACATTCACATCTTACGTGACAAGATTTACATGCTGTATTGAGAACTAAAATGTTATCAGAGCTCAAAACTACCTATCCCTAATCTAGGAATCTCAGATTACATTTTATTCATTTGTTATCCTGAAATTGGAAAGCAATGGGCAGTGCAAGATGTTCAAAAACTATGACACGTGAGTGTGATGTGTTTTTAAACAACAACCTAGGTAATTCTGATGCACTCTAAATTTGAGAAGCCTTGATTATGGCAGACACTTTCAAAATCTTGGAAGTGTCACTTCAGTGAATTTAATTTGTGGAATGGTGAAGATAGTAAACAGAGATGGGAATGAATGCAGCTTACTAAATTGAAAAAATATATACAATATTTAAACCTTAAAGCATCTGTGAAAAATGTTTTATGTGCATATTAAGTCAATCACAGGACCATGAAGACATTATTAAGCTCAGTTTCCTGATTCCAGGAATTGAATCATCAAATCATCAAAAGGCAGATGATAATGTGATATGATAAGCGTAATGACAACAATAGTTAATACATGGCCTCTACGGTCATGGGACTTCCGGTAAATCAAGGAATGGAAATATTAAGTGAATTGTATGTAGGGTGAGAGTTACAAAAGGAAAGTACAGGGTGCTATGGGAAGTCTAGCATGGAATCGTAATCTCATTTGATGGATATTGGTGAAGGCCTGACTCAGGAAGGCATCTTTACCATGAATCCTGAAGGCTAAGAGAGGATGACCAAAGGGAATGGGAGAAGAGTGTTGCAGGCAGGGGAAATGGCATGTCCAAAGGTACATAACAGAAATGAAAAGTGCAATATGACTAGAGTGGAGCAAAGTGAAGAGTAGACAGCAGTCTGTTAATATGTTCCTGGAGAATAATAACTATCTTTCCAACTCATTGGAAATGCTTTGTAATGCTCTTCCACCAGAATGTGGCTGCTTCATTTTCATCGTCCAGAACCCACCTCCAATATCACCTCCACAACAAGGCCTTTCTTGACCACCATGGCCATGTCTTTCTATCACTTTATCATGCTCTTCACTATACTCATCAGTATCTGAAACTATCCTTTTAGTAATACATTTTCTTGCTATTACCTGTTTCTTCACCAGAGTATAAACTCATTAAAGTCAGGGACATTGTCTACCTCATTCACCACTCCATCTCCACTGCCTAGAGTAGTGCATGGCACAGAAATATAATTGATATTTGTTAATTGATATTTGATTAGTGGTTGGCCACTTCTAGTCATACTGGCCAGGTGGGAGGGGGTTCCTCATACCACTCCCCCCAGGCTTTGTGTAGCTCCTCAAAGCTTTGGATATGACCAGGAAGCAAGTGTAAAGAGAAAAAAATATTGGGGTCGTCAAGAAGTTCATTCGGGTTTTACTTATGATGTCACAGGAAAACCCGAACGAACTTTTGGGCCAACCCTATACCACCTGGAATTGAATGATTTTGTGATTAGAATTGTAGCTATACTTTTCAATACATAAAATTGTATAGAAAATAGAGACGTGACAATCTTTTAAACAATCAGTTAGAGCAATGTTTTCATTAAAATAGTGAAAGATATAAATTGTTCTTTTTTAATAAGATTTAGATTGAGATTTATCATGGCCCTTCATCAATGATACTACTGGTGAATTCTCATTCTTTTTTTTTTACATCTTTATTGGAGTATAATTGATTTACAATGCTGTGCTAGTTTCTGCTTTATAACAAAGTGAATCAGTTATACGTATACATATGTTCCCATATCTATTCCCTCTTACGTCTCCCTCCCTCCCACCCTCCCTATCCCACCCTTCTAGCTGGTCACAAAGCACGAAGCTGATCTCCCTGTGCTAGGCAGCTGCTTCCCACTAGCTATCTACCTTACGTTTGGTAGTGTATATATGTCCATGCCTGTCTCTCGCTTTGTCACAGCTTACCCTTCCCTGTCCCCATATCCTCAAGTCCATTCTCTAGTAGGTCTGTGTCTTTATTCCTGTCTTACCACTAGGTTCTTCATGACATTTCTTTTCCTTAAATTCCATATATATGTGTTAGTATATGGTATTTGTCTTTCTCTTTCTGACTTACTTCACTCTGTATGACAGACTCTAGGTCTATCCACCTCATTACAAATAGCTCAATTTCATTTCTTTATATGGCTGAGTAATATTCCATTGTATATATGTGCCACATCTTCTTTATCCATTCATCTGATGATGGACACTTAGGTTGTTTCCATCTCCGGGCTATTGTAAATAGAGCTGCAATGAACATTTTGGTACATGACTCTTTTTGAATTATGCTTTTCTCAGGGTATATGCCCAGTAGTGGGATTGCTGGGTCATATGGTAATTCTATTTGTAGTTTTCTAAGGAACCTCCATACTGTTCTCCACAGTGGCTGTATCAATTTATATTCCCACCAACAGTGCAAGAGTGTTCCCTTTTCTCCACACCCTCTCCAGCACTTATTGTTTGTAGATTTTTTGATGATGGCCATTCTGACTGGTGTGAAATGTTATCTCATTGTAGTTTTCATTTGCATTTCTCTAATGATTAATGATGTTGAGCATTCTTTCATGTGTTTGTTGGCAGTCTTTATATCTTCTTTGCAGAAATGTCTTTTTAGGTCTTCTGCCCATTTTTGGATTGGGTTGTTTGTTTCTTTCTTATTGAGCTGCATGAGCTGCTTGTAAATTTTGGAGATTAATCCTTTGTCAGTTGCTTCATTGTCAAATATTTTCTCCCATTCTGAGGGTTGTCTTTTGCTCTTGTTTATGGTTTCCTTTGCTGTGTAAAAGCTTTGAAGTTTCATTAGGTCCCATTTGTTTATTTTTGTTTTTATTTCCATTTCTCTAGGAGGTGGGTCAAAAAGGATCTTGCTGTGATTTATGTCATAGAGTGTTCTGCCTATGTTTTCCTCTAAGAGTTTGATAGTTTCTGGCCTTACATTTAGGTCTTTAATCCGTTTTGAGCTTATTTTTGTGTATGGTGTTAGGGAGTGATCTAATCTCATACTTTTACATGTACCTGTCCAGTTTTCCCAGCACCACTTATTGAAGAGGCTGTCCTTTCTCCACTGTACATTCCTGCCTCCTTTATCAAAGATAAGGTGACCATATGTGTGTGGGTTTATCTCTGGGTTTTCTATCCTGTTCCATTGATTTATCTTTCTGTTTTTGTGCCAGTACCATACTGTCTTGATTTCTGTAGCTTTGTAGTATAGTCTGAAGTCAGGGAGCCTGATTCCTCCAGCTCCGTTTTAAGTTCTCAAGATTGCTTTGGCTATTTGGGGTCTTTTGTGTTTCCATACAAATTGTGAAATTTTTTGTTCTAGTTCTGTGAAAAATGGCAGTGGTAGTTTGATAGGGATTCCATTGAATCTGTAGATTGCTTTGGGTAGTAGAGTCATCTTCACAATGTTGATTCTTCCAATCCAAAAACATGGTATATCTCTCCATCTATTTGTATCATCTTTAATTTCTTTTATCAGTGTCTTATAATTTTCTGCATACAGGTCTTTTGTCTCCTTAGGTAGGTTTATTCCTAGATATTTTATTCTTTTTGTTGCAGTGGTCAATGGGAGTGTTTTCTTGATTTCACTTTCAGATTTTTCATCATTAGTGTATAGGAATGCCAGAGATTTCTGTGCATTCATTTTGTATCTTGCTAGTGTACCAAATTCATTGATTAGCTCTAGTAGTTTTCTGGTAGCATCTTTAGGATTCTCTATGTATAGTATCATGTCATCTGCATACAGTGACAACTTTACTTCTTCTTTTCCAATTTGGATTCCTTTTATTTCCTTTTCTTCTCTGATTGCTGTGGCTAAAACTTCCAAGACTATGTTGAATAAGAGTGGTGAGAGTGGGCAACCTTGTCTTGCTCCTGATCTTAGTGGAAATGCTTTCAGTTTTTCACCATTGGGGATGATGTTGGTTCTGGGTTTGTCATATATGGCCTTTATTATGTTGAGGTAAGTTCCCTCTATGCCTACTTTCTGCAGGGTTTTTATCATAAATGGGTGTTGAATTTTGTCGAAAGCTTTCTCTGCATCTATTGAGATGATCACATGGTTTTTCTCCTTCAATTTGTTAATATGGTGTATCACGTTGATTGATTTGCATATATTGAAGCATCCTTGCATTCCTGGAATAAACCACACTTGGTCATGGTGTATGCTCCTTTTAATGTGCTGTTGGATTCTCTTTGCTATTATTTTGTTGAGGATTTTTGTATCTATGTTCATCAGTGATATTGGCCTGTAGTTTTCTGTTTTTGTGACATCCTTGTCTGGTTTTGGTATCAGAGTGATGGGGGCCTCGTAAAATGAGTTTGGGAGTGTTCCTCCCTCTGCTATATTTTGGAAGAGTTTGAGAAGGATAGGTGTTAGCTCTTCTCTAAATGTTTGATAGAATTCGCCTGTGAAGCCATCTGGTCCTGGGCTTTTGTTTGTTTGAAGATTTTTAATCACAGTTTCAGTTTCAGTGCTTATGATTGGTCTGTTTATATTTTCTATTTCTTCCTCATTCAGTCTTGGCAGGTTGTGCATTTCTAAGAATTTGTCCGTTTCTTCCAGGTTGTCCATTTTATTGGCATAGAGTTTCTTGTAGTAATCTCTCATGATCTTTTGTATTTGTGCAGTGTCAGTCGTTACTTCTCCTTTTTCATTTCTAATTCTATTGATTTGAGTCTTCACCCTTTTTTTCTTGATGAGTCTGGCTAGTGGTTTATCAATTTTGTTTATCTTCTCAAAGAACCAGCTTTTAGTTTTATTGATCTTTGCTATCATTTCCGTCATTTCTTTTTTATTTATTTCTGATCTGATCTTTATGATTTCTTTCCTTCTGCTAACTTTGGGGTCTTTTTGTTCTTCTTTCTCTAATTGCTTTAGGTGCAAGGTTAGATTGTTTATTCGAGATGTTTCCTGTTTCTTAAGGTAGGACTGTATTGCTATAAACTTCCCTCTTAATACTGCTTTTGCTGCATCCCATAAATTTTAGGTTGTCGTGTCTCCATTGTCATTTGTTTCTAGGTATTTTTAAATTTCATCTTTGATTTCTTCAGTGATCACTTCATTATTAAGTAGTGTATTGATTAGCCTCCATGTGTTTGTATTTTTTACAGATCTTTTCCTGTAGTTGATATCTAGTCTCATAGCATTGTGGTCAGAAAGGATACTTGATACAATTTCAAGTTTCTTAAATTTACCAAGGCTTGATTTGTGACCCAAGATATGATCTATCCTGGATAATGTTCCATGAGCACTTGAGAAAAATGTGTATTCTGTTGTTTTCGGATGGAATGTCTTTTAAATATCAATTAAGTCCATCTTGTTTAATGTATCATTTAAAACTTGTGTTTCCTTATTTATTTTCATTTTGGATGATCTGTCCATTGGTGGAAGTGGGGTGTTAAAGTCCCCTACTATGAATGTGTTACTGTCGATCTCCCCTTTTATGGCTGTTAGTATTTGCCTTATGTATTGAGGTGCTCCTATGTTGGGTGCATAAATATTTACAATTGTTATATCTTCTTCTTGGATCAATCCTTTGATCATTATGTAGTGTCCTTCTTTGTCTCTTCTAATAGTCTTTATTTTAAAGTCTATTTTGTCTGATATGAGAATTGCTACTCCAGCTTTCTTTTGGTTTCTATTTGCATGAAATATCTTTTTCCATCCCCTTACTTTCAGTCTGTATGTATAGGTCTGAAGTGGGTCTCTTGTAGACAGCAAATATATGGGTCTTGTTTTTGTATCCATTCAGCCAATCTGTGTCTTTTGGTGGGAGTATTTAGTCCATTTACATTTAAGGTCATTATCGATATGTATGTTCCTATTTCCATTTTTGTAATTGTTTTGGGTTCATTATTGTAGGTCTTTTCCTTCTACCTAGAATCTGAAGCTCATCATAAAGTATTCACTAAGCATCTACCATGTTTCCCACTTTGTTCCAGGTCCTAGGGGAAGGACATGAGGGAACATGAAAGAAAGAGGAGTTCACTTTTCAGATTGTAGTGAGTAAATGAGCCACAGGTAAAGTAAATTAACCTTTTGTAAACTTGCTAATCTCCACTGTGTATTCTAGGCTTGGGCACTTCTTAAAGAGATCTCTCTATGGCTTCACATCTGCCAGTTTTCTAAAATGGTCCGTTCAGCATTTTAATGTTCTTTTCAGCTGGTGTCTTCCTTCCTGTGATCTGACATACCATCCTCCCTTCACTAGTGGCTTTTATTCTGGGAAACTGATAACACCTGGATGTTTTCAGAAAGACCAGGAAAACAGCTTTGCTCAGTCACCTACTCTCAGCTTTCTCTCCTGATTTATCTGAGGGCCATTGTGTTCTTTTGTCCTTCTTTGGTACCTTGTGTGATATGGGAAGGTTTTCCTGTTACATTTTATGTCTCATATTATTTCTTTGTATTCCTCCTTAGGGGTCTAGCCTGGTTTTCCCTTTTTTGTGGCTTTCTTTTTTCCCTTTCAGATCGCTGTATTGCTCTGGGTTTAGCTAACTTGGCATCTGGTTACCTTTTACAACAGCGCTGAAATTTGATATTCTAGTGAAATTACATTGCTGTGTTGTAAATCTTTTATGTCCCATTAAAACTAATTTCTAAATAAGTTCTCCTATAGCCACCTAGTATCTAAGTTAGTTCATGGAAATATCCTTTCTGTTTTCCTTATGAGCATTTTATCTAGAGCCAGTTTTTTAAGAGGGCAGGGGAATGAGGGATGTTTATATAGACCTGTCTTAGCTCAAGCTGCCATAACAAATACCATAGACTGGGTGGCTTAAAACACAGACATTTATTTCTCGCAGTTCTGGAGGCTGGAAGTCCAAGGTTAGAATACCAGCATGGTCAGGTTCTAGTGAGAGTTCTCTTCCTGCCTTGCAGACGGCCACATTGTAACGGTTTCCTCACATGGTATAGTTGTTAAGAATAAAGTCTGTGGAGCCAAATTGCCTTAGTTCCTTACTCCCAGGAACCTTCCCTAATAGACCCTTATTCCTGTGCACATATCGTTCAGTTAGCTGTTCTCCTATTCCTGCCCTCAGGCTTTAACACTAGTCCCAAAGGTAGTTTTCTGTAACCATTTGTAATAGCTGTTTACTCATTTTCTTACCCTGTCTATCTGTTATGAACTTGACAGCTTTCATGTGGCTTTGTGACATCAATATCCTCTTCAGAGTGATACATGTCCAGGCAGAGGGTCACATCTTGTTAAATAATATGATTAGTGGTTATGAGATCAGGCTGTAAAGTTAAACTATTCATTCATTTCTTCATTCAACAAATACCTTTTTATAGAGAACTATAACTAAACTTTATTTTTATGACAGTTTAACAATTAAGTAAGTAATTTTATCAGTTTTATTTTGAGTGAATTGTAGATTCAGGTATACTTGTAAGAAATAACACATGGCAATCCAATGTGTCCTTTCCCCTGTGTCTCTCAGTGGCAATATCCTGAGAAATTATAGTACAATCTCACAGCCAGGATATTGACATTGATTCCGTCAAGATAAAGAGCAGTTCCATCACCACAAGGATCCCTCCTGTTGCCCTTTTATAGTCACACTCATCTCCCTGTGGAGATGCCTGGCCCTTTTATAGCCACACAACTCCCTGTCCCTGATCCTGGTGACAGCGAATTTCTTCTCTATTTCTATAATTTTGTCATTTTAAGAATGTTATATAAATTGAATCATACAGTGTGTAACCTTTTGGTATTGACATTTTCACTCAGCATAATTCCCTGGATATTCATCCTGGTTGCTGTGTGTATCAATACTTTGTTCCTTTTTATTCCTGAGTAGTATTCCATCGTATGAATGTATCACAGCTTGTTTAACCATTCACCTGTTGAAGGACATTTGAGTTGTTTCAATTTTTTTAATTGGGGTATAGTTGTTTTACAATGTCCATTTTTTTATTGTTATAAATAAAACTACTGTTATGGGTTGGACTGTGTTCCTCCAGAATTTATGTGTTGAGGTCCCAACCCCCAGTACTTCAGAGTAAAATGAAGCTGTGAATCCAATATGCCTGGTGTCCTTATAAGGAAAGGAAGAGATGCCAGGGGCACAGTGTGCATAGAGGGCTGTGGAAAAACCATGTGAAGAGGCAGCAAGAGGGTTGCTATCAGAAAGCCATGGAAAGCAGTCTCAGAAGAAACTAACCCAGTCGACATCTTGATCTGGGACTTCCAGCCTCCAGAACTGTGAGAAAAGACATTTCTGTTGTTTAAGCCACCTAGTCTGTGGTATTTTGTTATGGCAGCCCAAGCAAACTAATACAGCTGCTATGCACATTCATGTACAGGTTTTTGTATGAACGTAAGTTTCATTCTCTGGGATAAATTTCCCAAGAGTGCTATTGCTTGGTCATATGATAATTACAGGTTTTAGTTTTATAAGAAACTGCCAAACTGTTTTCTTGTTTTCTAAAGCAGCTTATCATTTTACATGGCCACCAGCAATGTATGGTATGAGTGATGCAGTTCCTTAGTATCCTCACCAAGATTTGATATCATCACTATTTTTAAATTTTTTCAATAGGTATGTAATGATATTGTGGTGTTAATTTGCATTTCTATGATGGCTAATGGTGTTGTACATCATTTATGTGCATAATTTTCATCTCTGTATCCTCTTTGGTGAAATGCCTGCTCATGTCTTTTGTCCATTTTCTAAATGGATGGTTTGCTTTTCTTATTGTTGAGTTTTGAGAGTTCTTTATATATTCTAGATACTAGTCCTTTGCTGTATATATAGCTTACATAGCAGAGCAAATAATTTTACTTTTAAGTAGGTACAGTTGAATTTGGATGGTCTATTTCTTCTTGTATGAGTTTTGGTACTTTGTGTCTTTCAAGAAATTAGTCTGTTTCACCTATGTTATCAAATTTTCAGGCATATAGTGTTTATGGAATTCCCTTATTATCCTTTTAATGATGACACTTTATTATTTGTTTTCTCATTCTTGTTCCTCTGTTTATCTTTTCTTGCCTTTCTGTGGGTTACTTGAACATTTTTTTGAGGAACTCATCTTGATTTATTTATAGTTTTTAAAGCACATGGCTTTGTATAATTTTCTTAGTGGTTGCTTCTAGGTATTAAAATATATATACAAAACATATCACAGTTTACTGGTATTGACATATTACCACTTTGAGTAAAGTATAGAAAACTTCTATTTCAGTTTCTTTATCTTCCCCTCTTTAAAATATAATTGTTTTTTCACAATTATACACTGTATACCACATCAGGGGTGTTATAATTTTTGCTTCAACTATCAAACATGATTTAATAAATTCATGAGAAGTGGGTAATTTATTATATTTATCCTTATGTTTACTCATTCCAATGCTTTTTTTTTCCTTTCTGAAGTTCCAGTCCTTCTATTATCATTTCCTTTCTGTTCAAAGAATTTCATTTAGCCATTCTTTAAGAGTATATTTGCTAGTGACACATTTTCTTAGTTTCCTTTGTATGGGAATGTATTTTCCCTTTATTCCTGAAAGTTATTTTTGCTGTATTTAGAATTTTCAGTTGACAGTACTTTTCTTTCAGTATTTGAAAAATGATGCACCATTTCCTTCTGGCCTCCTTGGTTTCTGATGTGACGTCTGCTGTCATTTGAATTGTTCTTCACCTATAGGTAATGTGTCATTTCTTTCTGGCTGCTTACAAGATTCTTTCTGTCTTTTGTTTATGGATGTTTAGTTATAATGTGTCATATTATAAGACATTTGATATTTGGATATTTGAAACATTAATCATGATTGGGATTTGCTCAGCTTCTGGAATTTGTAGGGTTGATTTTTTTCTTTTTTTTTGCTGAATTTGGGAAGTTTTCAATCTTTTTTTTTTGTTTATTTTTGGCTGCGTTGGATCTTCGTTGCTGCGTGTGGGCTTAGCTGCGGTGTGCGCAGGCTACTCTTCATTGTGCTGCGTGGGCTTCTCCTTGCAGTGGCTTCTCTTGTTGCAGAGCATGGGCTCTAGGCATGTGGACTTTAGTAGTTGTGGCATGTGGGTTCAGTAGTTGCGGCACACGGACTCTAGAGAGCAGGCTCAGTAGTTGTGGTGCACAGGCTTAGTTGCTCTGCAGCATGTGGGATCTTCCCAGACCAGGGATGGAACCCGTGTCCCCTGCATTGGCAGGTGGATTCTTATTCACTGTGTCACCAGGGAAGTCCCATCAATCTTTTTTTTAAGACATTTTTTCAATTCCACTCTCTTAGTCCTCTGCCTCGGGACTACAATGATATGGATGTTAGCTCTTTTGTTTTTGTTCCACAGACCCCAAAACTGTTTATTTTTTCACTCTATTTTACCTTCATTGCTTAGATTGATAAACTCCATTGGTCTGTCCCCAGTTTCACTATTCCTATCCTCTGTCATCTCTACTCTACTTTTGAGCCCATCAGTGAATTTTTAATTTTAGTTATTGCATTTTTCACTTCTATAACTTTCATTTGGTTCTTTTTTATGCCTTCTATTTCTTTGCTGAAATGTTCTTTTTTTTTGTTTTCATTTGTTTCAGATAATTTGTAATTGCTTGTTCAATCATTTTTATGATGATTGCTTTAAAATAGTTTTCAGATATTTCCAACATCTGATTTATCTCAATGTTGGCATCTGTTGATTATATTTTCTTATTCGTGTTATGATTTTCCTGGTGCTTAGTATGACAAGTGATTTTCTATTCTATCCTGGAAATTTTGGATATTATGAGACTCAATCCCATTTACTTTCTTTTTTTAAGTAGGTCATCGCCTATTGAGGCATAGCGTGAGAGTTGTGTGTGGGGTGTATGTTCAGTTTCCTTCTTGGCCCCACTGATACCAGCTGGGAAAAGTGGCTTACTGACTCACACTGCCTCATTTCAGATGGCTGGGGTGAAAGATTTGTTCCCTGCTGGACTCTGCTAACACTTTCTGGTAAAAGTGGGACACTGACTTGCCATCTCATCGCCTCCAGGTGGCGGACGTAAAATCAGGTCCCTGCTGGGTCCTGTTGACACCAGGGGAGGGAGAGGAGGAAGTAGAATACCAACTAACCCTGCCTAGCACTGCCTAATTCTGTCTCGTTCATGCCAGCTAGGTGTTGAGGTTCAGGTCCTCACTGGTTCTGCTGTCACCAGGGAAAGTGGGAGGTGGAATGCTAATTAGTCCTGCATCACATCACCTCATTTAGTCTTATTGCTACCAGGTATGTGTGGAGGTTCAGATGCCCACTGGGTGTTGCAGGCATCAGGGATAGGGTAGAGAAGAGTGTTTACTAGTCTTAAATCACAGCACTTCCTTCAATCCCATTGATGTTGGGTGTGGGTGAAGGTTCAGCTCTCCACTAGGCCCCGGTGATACCACCCAGGCAGAGCACCACCTGCTTCCCCTGGGAAGGGTATGGAGGAACAGCTCCTCACTTGACCTGCCAACACCACTAGGTGGGGGAAATCAGATTTGCCTGATCAGGCAAGAGATGGAAGATTAACTCCCCAATCTGCCCCCACCAACACCACTGGGCAAGGGGATCAGAGTTCTCCATTATTTTTAATGATTTTTTTTTAAGTAGAGAAGACTTTTTTTCTTCTTTTCAAAAATTTTTTATTTTTTATTGGAGCATAGTTGATTAACAATGTTGTGTTAGTTTCACATGTATAGCAAAGTGATTCAGTTATACATATACATGTACCTATTCTTTTTCAAATTGTTTTCCCATTTAGATTATTACAGACTATCGAGCAGAGTTCCCTGTGCTATACAGTAGGTCCTTGTTGGTTATCTATTTTAAATATAGTAGTGTGTACACCCATTTTTAACATCATGAAGTTTATAGTCTAGTGGGAGAGACAGACAATAAAGAAGTACATTCAGAAATATATATAAGTGTAACTGAAATGGAGGAAGGACACAAAGTCCTATGAGAAAGAAGAGGCTTCTTTTGAGGAATTGACATTTAAGACTTTGAAGGATGAGAAGGAACCAGCAGTGTGAAGTGGAAAGTGTCTCAAGGAAAGGAAACAGCAAATAAGATGGCACTATGGCAGGAGAGAAACTGGATATTCAAGAAGGTGAATGCAAGATGGAGAAATTGAGGTGTCTAAGTAGTGAGAGGGTGAGGCTAGAGAGTTAGCAGGTACCGGATCATGAAGGATCCTGAGGGCTACGTTAAGGATTGGAGATTTTTGTCCTAAATGCAGAGAGAAGGAATTAAAGAGTTTTAAGAAGAGCAGAGATATGTTTTGATGTAACCATTAACAAAATATCACCCTGACTTCTCTGTAAAGAGCACATGGGAAAGGAAGAGTAGAACAGAGAGACCAGTTAGGAGGCTGCAATAGAAATCAAGATGAGAGATGATGAAAGCTTATAACTTATAACAGCTTATAACTGGGTAGTCGTATGGAGATGGAGAAAGGTGGAAATATTTGAAATACAAGGTGTACCTCATTTGTCAGTGGGGAATATGTTTCTAGAAATTCAAGTATTTAACTGCATCAGCATTATATGAATTCATTATAGCACAGTGCCAATCGAGAAGGTCTATATTTCCTACTATCAACATGCAAGTAAGGGTTTACTGCCTTCTGAATTTACTCTCTCTGTATTGTTTGTGATACTTCTAATGGTACGATAGCTAGGCCTACAAATGAACCCAAATCCATAGAAGACTCTACCTCTTCAAGCTGCAAACACACTTGTGTATGCTTTAACCATTAAAATAAACCCATGTTAGCCTTTGAAAAATAAGACTATTTTCTGGGGATCAAAGATCTGTGGTAAGGAAGAAAAAAAAAGAAAGCAGGATGATGGAACACTGCTTAGCTCAGAATAAGCCCTCAATAAATATAAGCTGATATTAGACGAAGTTTAATTCAATTTATTTTAGTGAAAATGCATGTATTTTAAAAGCTTAGTTTAAATGACAGGAGTAATTTACAAATCCATAAATATTTGGAGCAGGGTCTTTTCTTTGTCATGTGGTTAATTATTTTATGAAAACATGTTTGCATATATAATTAAAAGCTTGATAGATAAGCTGGGTGTTAGAGAAATTTAAATTTAACATTTTATAAGCTAAACATTCCCCTGAAATTCAATCAAAATGAAACTAGGGTCTTATACTATTCTCTTCAATAAGCAAATAAGGATTTGTTGTAAAAATTATTTCTGAAGAGTGCACCTGTATCAGTGAGGATTCAGTTGTAGGAAACAAAAACTACTCTCCCTTTCTAGGTATGTAATACATGGAAGAGGGGCCTTCCAAAATATTGGCTGGGCTAGAGGAATGAGTTCTGAACTGGACTCCAGAAGTGAATCTGAGAATAACACTGAAGAACTGGTCTTTCAGAGTACAGGCTACCTCTGCTCACAACAGGAAGGCAGAGAATCAGGAACTTCCCACTGGAACTGTTGAGTTCAAGGACATAACCATGACTGTGCTTGAGGGATCTGGAAGCCACTACTACTGCAGCTACCTCTTCACCTCATGAAGATGATGCCAGGGTATCCAAAGCTGAGTCCACCCTTCACCCCAATACAACTGCCTCTCAACACCAGCTAAGCTAATGGGAGCTAGAATGCTGCTGCAGAAAAATCCAAGGTCTTCAAGACTGCTTGCCAGCAACAATCATCAAAGCAGCAGGAAAATGATCCTCAAAGCACTTCTCTCCTCTAAAGCTCATGAAAGTACATCTAGTTTGTGGAACCTAATTTACATCCAGAAACATGACTGTAGGAGAGTCTCAGAAAGGTAGATTTTATTTTTCCAGGATAAGTGGTACAGGTAGGCATGGTAGAAGGAGGTGAGAATGGGTGTTGATGCAATTCACCATGTTCACCACCTTTTTTTGCTACTAAACATGATACACATTTGTCCTTCCATACTTACAAAAATAACAATGATAATATGGTAATACCTAATATAATGCAACTCTTTCTGGTAAAAACAAAACTGCATCCATCCCCTTCCAAAAGGGAGAAGATACAGAGTCTTATTAGTAACTGAATGTATCTTTACATGATGTTCATTCATCATATGCTTTTGTCATAATCCCACCTGGAGATGATATAACTTAAAGGCTATAATAAACTTAATTACTACCAATACATTTTTGCATAAAATGGTTGGGGAAAGAGAAAGGGAAAGGAAAAAATGTGTGTGTGTGTGTGTGTGTGTGTGTGTGTGTGTGTGTGTGTGTGTAAACAAGGAAGAAAATAAGATGACTATAGCAATTCTCTTTTTGAAACTGGTTACAAGGCGTGGTCTCCTAAGTATTTATAAATTGCATCTTCCTGTATCTTTACTGTGTTCTTTTGCCTTCAGCCAGCACCTCTGCATGTTGGGCTGTTAACTTGGTGAGGTGACCTAAAACTGTTCCTAAGGGGCATGGGTCCTTCATGGTTATACTGGCTTGGGTTGCTGTGGTCTTCTGTTAATTCCATTTTTTTTTTTTTTTTACTGTACTTCAGGAACACATTTTTATCACTGGTTTATATATAGCCTGCCTTTATTTAGTTTTTGGTTATTTAATTAAATGTACTTGTTTTTAATAATGTAATGAGCATTCTCAACCCAACCACTCAAAACAAAAGCTAGCACCTTAACAATAACCTCTCCCAGCACCACATTTCCCTCCATCTGAAATAGCACCAACCTGTTTCTCCTTTTCATGATCTCCTTGTTCTGTTTTTATATAGTTGTGTTGCATGGAAATATATTCCTAAAGAGTTTAATTATTTAGTTGTGTTTTATAGAATGGATATCATGCTGCATGTAATGTTTAGGATTTATTTTGATTTTTTAACTCATTTTTCTAAAAACCATACCTATTGCTGTATGTTACTGTTATTTCATTCATTTTGGCTGGTTTATACTAATCCATTATGTCTATACCGCAGTGTATTCATCCTGTCTCTCACTGATGGGCATTAAGGTTGTTTCCAGGCTTTTACTATTGTAAGCAGTACTGCTGTGAACATTCTTATACGTATTTCCCATTGTATATATGGAAAAGTTTGTCTGTTATATACCTGGGAGTGGAATTGCTTAGCCATAGGTCATGTAAATGTTCAAATTTAGGAGTCAATGTGAAACTGTTTTTTAAAGTGGTTGCAGAAATCTTCATTCCAGAGGCAATATGTAAGTCATATGATGGCTACACATCATCTCCAACATTAGGTATTGTTAGACTTTTACTTTTTTGCTAGTAAAATGTATATAAACTGGTATCTGAATGAGGTCTTGATTTGAATTTCCTCAATAACCACTGATGTTAAACTTGCTTCATACATTTTTGGCCTTATGTGTTTCCTCTTCTGTGAAATATCCCTTGCCCATTTTTTCTATTGGGTGTTTGTGCTTCTCTTATGGTTATATAGAATTTATGTATTTTTGATACTAATTCTTTCTTGATTGTATGTTCTGTGAGTACAGTTTTCCAGTTTGTAGCTGTCTTTTTCACTTTCTTTTAGGTGTCTTTTAATGAGTTTTATTATAGTCAAAATTATCAATATTTTAGTGTCTTGTTAACAAAACATTTCCCTACCCCAAGGGCTAAAAGATTTTCATGCATTTTTTCTACAAAGTGTTTTAAAGTTTTATTTTTGACTTTTAAATCCTTAATCCATCTAAAGTGGTTTTCTGGATGTGGTGTGAGGTAGAGACTGATTTCATCTTTTTCCACATGGTAGCCATTTTATCAGCTCCATTTATTGAACTGCCCCTACTTTCTCCACTGAGCAGATGTGCCATCTCTGTCTTATATCAGAGTTTCATTCATGGGTCGGTTTCTGTAATTTTCCCTATAGATGTCTTATACATCTTTTATTAGATTTCTTTCCAGATACTTGATATTCCTGATATTATTGTAAATTTTGTCTTCTCTTTAAGTACATTTTCATGGTTTGCTACTGGTGAACAGAAATGCAAAATGCTCTTTTATATTGATCTTATAGGAAGCTACTTTGCTAAACTCTTCTGTTATTTCTAACGATGTGAGTTATTTGGGTTTTCTAAAGACATTATCACATCATCTACAAATAATATTCAAATAATCACAGTTTCATTTCTTCTTTTCCAATCCTTATATTTCTTATTACAGTCTTACAGTCTTATTATACTGGATCAGAACTTCAAGTACAATATTGATTAAAAGTGGTAATAATGGGTTTCCTTGTCTTGTTCCTCATTTTAAAGAGAATGCTTCCAATATTTACTCACTTTAGGCAATGCTAACTTTACGATTATTTTATAGGTATTTTATCAGGTTAAGACATGTCTTCTTCCACTTCTAATTTAAGAACTGTTACCTTTTTATCATAAAAGTGTTTTTAATTTGATGAAAGACTTCATATCTACTGAAATAATCATGTAGTTTTCCATATTAATCCAGTAATATAGTAAGGTACATTTATAGATTTTTCTAATATTAAACCATCCTTGCACATCTAGGATGAATTCATTTTGGTTATGATATACTGTCTTTTCTATATGCTGTTGGGTTTGTTTAACTAATATTTTCTTAGGAGTTTTGCATCTGTATTCATGAGTCAAGAGAATCCATAATCTTCATTTCTCATAATTTCTTTGTTCTTGTGTCTGATTATACTTGTCTTGAAAAATAGGTTGGGTAGTATTCCCTCATTTTCTATTATCTGAATGTATTTGTGTAAAACTGGGACTATCTATTTCTTGAAAGTGTGGTAGAATGCATCTATAAAACTGTCTTGATCTGATTTTCATGGATTTTATTTCCTAAGCACCAAGGTATTTGGAGTTCCTGCTTATCATGTCCCTATCAGCATGATGTCATCGATAATAGTAGAGTGGCATGATGTCCTGTGGGATGATCAGGGTTCCAGTGTTCTAAATTTTTATAAAAAGTTGATGTAACCCTGAAATAAAACAGTGTCAATCTAAGAGCAGTTCTTGTTAGATTAGAGGAAATTGCTTCTGGTCTTTCTTGCTGAGTGGTACAAGGGGTAAAAAAAAGCATTTGCCAGATTGATAACTGCATACAAGGTGCTGGGGACTGTGTTGATTTACTTCAGTCTCTTTAAGGGACTACATGTAGAACAGTAGCTGCAAATTGGAGTTTCTCACTGATTAAGCTGAAGATGATTTCTTGTCAGTCTCTAAGACCTGACTCTTCAGCAAAGGCAAAATAGGTCGCTTAAATGGGAAGTGATAGGAATCACAATCCCTGCACGTGTCTTTGATGGTGTCACTACTGTTTGTGCTTCTCCCAGTAATACAATATTCTTTTTGGTTTACTCTTTGGGTAGAGAGTGAAGTTCCACAGGCTTTCACTTGGCTCTTTTTTCCATAATAGCCCTTGTTGTACAGGTTAGGGAGCCAATGTGGGGGTTTCAGTAGTTGCCAAATAATAATTCCAATTTATGCATTTGGGACCTGGAATAATAGCCACATGATTGGTTCACAGACCTACTGAGCCCACTGTGAGATGCCCAAAATCCCATTTTGTCATCAGACTCCTATAAGTCCTTGCATTTACCAGTAGACCACAATGACATTTTGGATCTCCAGGGATTAGCATAGCTCAAAACCAGTGTCCAATGATCTCTAAAGGTTTTAGGTATTTCTCTTTCCCCAGTATGCAGTTTTCCTGATAAATGATTACAACTTCCTTTTGGTAAATCTAGGAATAAAGATGTATAGTGCGTACTTATGGTTGTATTACAAGATTCTCCCTAAAGGAGCTTTTGTTTTGTCAATTGTCTCAGGTTTGGTAATTCGGTAAGGGACTGTGTTATATAGATCCAGTAGGAATTTAGTAGGTTGCTCATCTATTTTAGTCCAAGGGCATCATAAATAATTAGCTACTACCTAAGTCCTCTATAGGTCAAGCCATTCTGAATGTTACTCTAGCTCTGCTGCTTATCACACTAAGCACGCTGACCTTGCATCTGGTGGTTCAGTGCTGCCACTCGGTATCTTTGATACCATCATTCCCATTGAAATAAGGGAGACCATTTCAATAGTGGATCTCCCACCTTCCTCTCCAAACTACAGGGGACAGCCACTATAGTGGTTACTTTAAACTCCCCCCCCCGATTTTTTTAGTGAAATATAGCACACACTCAGAAAAGTGCATAAAACAAAAATATACAGCTTAGTGAGTTATGATAAAGTGAACATTTGTACAATAATCATTCAGATTACAAAATAGAGCATTGCCTACACCCTAGAAATCCTTTGTATGCTACTTTCTAGTCAAATAATTCTCCCTCTTTCCAAATTATAACTATTATCCTGCTTTTTATGGTAAGCATTAAATTACATTTATATACAATTTTTACTACCTTAACGTGCATCCCTAATCACATAATATTTGACCTGTCTTTGAACCTTGTTTAAATGAAAGCATATATTGGGAGTATGCATTAAATGGGAATATATATATATATATGTGTATATATATATATACACTATTTTATCTGGTTTCTTTTGCTCATTATTATAGTTGTGAGATTTACCCAAGT
This sequence comes from Pseudorca crassidens, assembly GCF_039906515.1. Lineage (NCBI taxonomy): Eukaryota > Metazoa > Chordata > Mammalia > Artiodactyla > Delphinidae > Pseudorca > Pseudorca crassidens. The sequence goes on along the minus strand of NC_090317.1, from coordinate 42,200,296 downwards.
TGTCACATGTAACTATAGTTCATTTTGATTGTTGTATATTATTCACTTTATGAATATACTACAATTTATCCATTTTGTTGAAAAATATCTGGGTTATTTTTGTTTTGATGCTGTTACAATAATGCTGTAATGAAATTCTTACATATGTCTTTCAATGTACATGTACCTGCTTTTCTGTTGGGTATATACTCAGAAGCAGAATTGTCCTCCCTTCTATTTACCCATACTTCATACCTGCTCCATGAATCCTTCTGGATATTTTCTTCAGAACTATATTTTAGTTCATGAGTTCTCTCTTCCTCTGCATCTAATCTCTGTTTAACTCAACTACTAATTCTTATTCTCAGTTATTGTAGTTTTTACTTCTAGAATTTCTACTGTTTAAAAATCTGCTATGTGTTTCTCTGTCCCTGTTCTCTGTTTAAATTTTCCATCATTGCCCTTATCTCCTAGAAACTAGCAAACATAGTTATTTCAAATTTTGTGTCTGAAAATTTCAATATCTGGAATCCTGTGGTTCTGTTTCTATGCCTTGTCATTGCTTTTATTTCTTGTTTGTATTGCCTTGTTTGGTTTATCTTTCATGTATGCCAGATACTTTATTAAAGCGTTTGTTTTTAGAAATAATATGAAGCTTGAGATAATGTTATCTTCCAGAAATGAAGTATTTTCTGTTGCTTCTGCCAGGTACCTGAGAACACTAGCAATCTGGGATCATCTTAATTTAATATTAGGATTGAGATTTTCTGGGTCACCAAAATGACTCAGAACTGAGCTGTAATCTGTGGGTGCAGCCCAAACTGCAGGAGTTTTACCAGAGCTTCTACTCTTGATTGGCCATATTGATAAATCATGTGTGCTCTCTGAGCTAGTACATTTAAATCAGGGATTATTTTAAGTGTAGCCATTTCTACAAATCCTATCAAGAAGTATGTTCTTCCTTTTTGTAAGAGTCTTAATCCATCCTTACACATATTCCTCACATTTATGCAGACAAAAATTAACAGAATCTTGGAATACTTTTTGCATGTGATTCTTCTCCCTCCTCCAGTCAGACTTTGAGGGGTGGTAGCACTATGGGGTATTTCAGCAAGGCAGGACCACATTTACCAGCTTATGAGGAGGGGCTTCTTCTGTTGGCAAAGGAAATTTAGTGGACTTTGGAGGTTCAGAATATTCATATTGTTATGAATTGCTCCAGTTTCTATGTGTAATATTCAGTAACTTTTCCAATCGGTATGTCAGAGGCACTGACCAATTAGAATGGACATCTGATCAATTAGTATGGATACTCATTACTTTCAAGTCTTTCACCAAATGTTACCCTCTTAATGAAGAATAATGTGGTCACTTCATTTGAAATTTCATCCTCTCCAAACCCTGGCACTCCCTATCTCTCTTATTTTACTTCAAAAGAACTATCAATTTCTAGCATACTATATCATTTACTTAAAACATATATTTATTCTAGTTTCTGTATCCTGCCACTAGAATATAAGCTCTATGAGGGCAGGGATTTTTACTTGTCATGTTCACTGAAATAATTGCTTAACAAATATTTGCCGAATGGTTGAATGGTACCTAATACTGTATCAGTTAGCACTCATTTATATGAAACAGTCACTTGGGCTATTTTAAGCAGATAATTGTTTAATACAAGGAAGCAGGTGCTTATAAAATTCTCGGTTAGAGAAGTGGACTGTAGGCTAGACTTCTGGGAAGGACTAACTGGCCCATCAGGGTACTGTTAACAGTGCTACATTCAAGAAGGTGAGGCATGACAGCAGCGAGGAGGTCATGACTAGAACATTAAAGTTGACCTTAAGACCACATTGCCATATTGGCAACCCAGCAATAAGGAATTCACTGCCATTACTACAACTACCTCTTTTTTTTAAAACATCTTTATTGGAGAATAATTGTTTTACAACTACCTCTTGATAAAGATCTAGTGACTGGACCCTGGAATGCTGTTGCAGCAAGACCCAAGGCTTCCAGATCTTGCTTTTGGTTATTAGCAATGGCCAAAGCTGCAGGAAGATGTCCTTACCTCACTGAAATTTCCCTAATTTGCATCTAGAACCATGGAGTTTTCAGCCTTCTGGTATCTGTATTACAGGCAGGCACACTAGAAGGAGGTGGGAATGGATGCTATGTTCCAATTCATCGTATCTACTACATCAGTTGTACAAAGAAGTGTGTATGGATACGATATTTAACCATCTATCATGTGCTCTTATTCAAACATCACTATTTCTTTTTTTTGTGTGTGTGGTACGCGGGCCTCTCACTGCTGTGGCCTCTCCCGTTGCGGAGCACAGGCTCTGGACGCGCAGGCTCAGCGCCCATGGCTCATGGGCCCAGCCGCTCTGCGGCATGTGGTATCCTCCTGGACCGGGGCACGAACCCGTGTCCCCTGCATCAGCAGGCGGACTCTCAACCACTGCGCCACCAGGGAAGCCCATCACTATTTCTTTTGCAAAAAAAAAGAGGGAGCTTATTATGCAAAGCTAGTATAGTTAAAGAATGCCTTTTTTCCCTAAATTGCTTTAACAACTCTGGAAGATTCTTTTTGTAAAGATGTCTTTCTTGTTCTCTCCTTTGTGAAATTATAGTTGAAACCAACTTATAGCAACTGCACTTCCCACACATGGTTACGAAAGTGATTATGTTAGTAGAGGCATACTAAGAGGGGAGAGCAGTAGGAGCGATCTGCCTTGTGAGGAGATTTTATCATTAACATTGTTTAGAAATGATGGCACTTGGTGCTAAAAAGTAAAATGACTTTTAGTCAATTTTATTATTATTTTTAAATTCTCTAAAGAAAATATACCCCTTATTTTCTGCACCCAGGGCAATTGCTCCACTTCCCTATCCTTGTTACATCACTGTTTGATAGCATTATTAAGGTTATTATTTCTTAGAATAAGAGATTTTTATCTTGCTCCCTAGGTACACTCTAGAAAACAGATTTGAAAACAAAACTGTGAGGTGTAACGTAAGAGGACTGATATTAAAAGCACAGATATAGAACAGTGATTCTCAGCTGTGGCTGTACAGTCAAAAAAGCTGGAGAGCTTTTGAACAAATGCTGATCCCTGAGCCCCACCACCATATATTTTGATTAAATTGGTCTGGGTGAGGCCTAAGCCTGGGTATTTTTTTAAAAGACTGTGTGATTCTAATGTGCAATCAATGTTGGGAATTACTGCTTTCATAATAGTAAAGCACTTCTGAGGTGTATTTTAAACTCTAAGTGTGAATATTTGTAGATGGGGTAGGGGGAGAATTCTGCTGCTATGCAACGCAGAGTTGAGAACAATGGCCTAGATGGGTCACAAAGCCCTGTAAGGGTGTCTGCCTCAAATCGATTTTCTACATATTTTTCCACAATGTTGTCCTCCTTCCCTGCAATGTGTTCTGTGAGCATCAGACTTCCTGACAACTTTACCCAGAGCCCAGAAACCTTTCCCTCTTATGCTAAGTTAGTATTCTCCCGAGCATTTACCACCATTTGATATGGGTAAACATATCATAACCAGTCTACTTCTCTTCATCTCCACTGCTACCACTCTAGTCTAAGCCACCATAATATCTTGGTTGGTGTTGGATTTGTGCTTCTGCTCTTTCTCCCCTTCTTGTCTATCTCAACAAAGCCACTGACTCTTAAGATGCATGTCAGATCATGTCACTCTCTGCTCGAAAACCTGCCAGTGGCTTTTCATCCCACACAAAGTAAGAGCCAAATTGCTTGCTATGATCCTTGAGGTCTACATGATCTGACTTCACAACTTACCTCTGTGAGATTCTATTAGTTCCCCTCATTAACACTGTTCCAGCCCCCTGGCCTCCTTGCTGTTCTCTGAACATACCAGACACACTCCCACCTGACAGTTTATACTTGTTTTCTTTGCCTGGGATGAACTTCCCTCAGATATCTATATAGAGCTTTCCACCTTGAGCTCCCTATTTTTTTTAACATCTTTATTGGAGTATAATTGCTTTACAATGGTGTGTTAGTTTCTGCTTTATAACAAAGTGAATCAGTTATACATATACATATGTTCCCATATCTCTTCCCTCTTGCGTCTCCCTCCCTCCCACCCTCCCTATCCCACCCCTCTAGGTGGTCACAAACCACCTAGCTGATCTCCCTGTGCTATGCAGCTGCTTCCCGCTAGCTATCTATTTTATGTTTGGTAGTGTATATATGTCCATGCCTATTTTAAATTGAAACTCTCCCTGCATACCCCACACAATCTATTCCCTTGCCACTGCTTTATCTCTTTTCATATCACTTATCAACATCTGATATGTTATATACATATCTATTTATTTTTTAGGATCTATCTCCCTCTACTAAAATATAAGCACCATGAAGGTGTAGAATTTTGTCTATTTTGTTCAGAATCCCCAGAACCTAGAAGAGTGCCTGCCACATAGTAGATGGTCCATAAGTATTTTGTTGCTTGAATTAAAAACCAAAGACATTGGGTTGTAACCTCACTATGCAAATATACATGTGTTTCTTTTCTCGTTAGGGGAAAAGGAACTAACACTTTCTGAGTGTCTATCTGCCAATATTAATATTTTTCATATAATATATTATTTAATTCTTAAAACAATCTCTAATGAAGTGGGTATGATTATTATTATACCCATTTTACAGCTGAGGAGCTGAGGCACAGTGAGGCTGGTTACTTTGCCCAAGGTCATGCAGCTCATAAGTATTGTATTGGTGCTGCTAGAATTCGAATCCAAATTTATCTGACTTCCAGGCTCATGTTATTGCTGCAAATGATCGCCCTCTCAAACTCATTATTAGAAATGAGTTTACCAAATTAGTTCTTACTTTAATGATTTTGCGGGAGGGCAGGGAGCAGTGGGGGGAGAGTCAAGGACAGAAAGAAATGTAAACCTGATGGGCTGCTGAACTTCAATGGAGCAGTTAGGGACAGTAAGTTCTGGAGGGGACGGGCACTTGTGGGGAAGGGCCAGAGTTAGCATCATCAAAGAATCTTCTCCTTCACAGTTGCACTGATCATTTTGGCTTGCATTGACATATATCCCAGGAGCAATGTAGGGCCTCCCAGGCCGTCTAATGAGAGTAAGAGAGCCTGAAACCATTAAGAAGGCTAGAGTTATTGTTCCTGTACTTGCACCTGGTCCCATGTGCTACAGCTTACATTCTCTTCCTCCCTGCATCCTAGCTGTGCTTGACCTTACAAGGCGGAAAGGGTTGTGGCAATGGCAATAACAGTCCACCTAGCCTTGGGGCAGGGACAAGATCTTTAGAGGTTCTAAGCTCTAAAATTATGCCTCCACCTGTAAAAACTCCAAACCTTAAAATAATTGAATGTTTTTAAAGTTCTAATTTTCTCCTATATGACTAAATCATTGCTTTTCCCCCTTTATTTATCAAATTCCAACATATTTCAGAATTTGTTCTTCTTGGTATGGGAGTGGGTGAGAACAGCTGATTTGTTGGTGCCTTAAGTAGTATATTCTGTGCCTTTGGGTAATCTAGCACTGTGGTGGATAACATTGAAGGGGTCCGATTCCCCACACAATGACTTCCTTTCTTGCTACAGAGCTGGACATTCCCAAGCTCTTCTTGGGGATAAAGAAAGGGCTTCTGTTAGCATTCAGTACTATACATATTACTACAACAACCCGTTATAGCCTGAGCACTTTCTCAGTTTGCAAATAGAGAGCAAAGATCCAAGGGGCTGGATCCAAGGGAAGTTTGAAGGGCAAGAGGAGAAGGAGAAAGTTTTCAAGTGTAGAGTGCTGCTGGGAAAGAGAAGGCTCGGGTGAGGTGACTAATGGGAACCCTTGCGCAGCTAGAGGTGCAGCCTGGGCTTCTAGATACCAAAAGGAAGGAGGAGAAGAATCAAATTGACAGTTTTTGCTAAAGGTACCCCCACCTGGGTAGTGATGCGAGTGGGAGAGTTTCTGTGGCAGGGCAACTGGTACTGCAGAGAGGGGTTAAATAGGGCCTTTGCCTCATCTCAATTTCTCTGCCAGCCTGGGAGAGCACCAAGGAGACAAAACCATGACCTTGTAAGGGGCTGGATCCATAGCTTCCATCACACCACTGATTCCTGGTCCTCACTCTTGCCTGTTCTTCACACCTAACGAGGCATAAAGTGAAAGTTCTGTGCTCACCCAAGCCCTTAGGGAATAGGAGCAAAGTGCACAGGCGACTTGGAGCAAATCGGGAGGGAGAGGGAGGTCCTTAGTGCGATGTTCTCAAATAATGAGTTAAATAAGAAAACCCCATAAAATCAATAAACCTCAAAGGACAAAATCTAAAATATTTGGATGTCTAAATTCTCCTTCAACCAACAGTAACATTTGTGAGAACTCGTTCCTTATTCTGTCATTGTGTAAATGCTCAATTTCGCTGGAAGGATGTTCTCATCTTATCTATATTCTACAACATTGACATTTCTCTTTTCATTCACTTTTAAGCCTATTCCAAGTAAAGACTGCCAACTGTGTCATATTAGCAGCGGCTGTGAAATGGACTATTTTCCACTAGTGGCTAAGATGAGACCAGAATATGGAAAATAAAGCTAGTTTTAAATATTCGATTTGCAGTAGATATGTATGAATAATTTATGTGTCCTTACTTTATAACATAGTAATTAAGGTACCACTGATTTATTATAAAAAAGTTAAAGTATGTTTAATGATGCCACTTTGTGCATTTAAAATTAAAATATAAATCAAAGGTATCATTAAAAATAATTTCACCTTACTATATATTTCAAAGCCCAGGGGTTATTTTATTGCAATGTGCCTAATCTCTTAATTCAGCTAAAAAAAGAGATAACTCTAAGAAGTGACATGATAAATAATTTAAAGCATAACACTTTTATGCCACAATCCTGACAAAAGAAGTGAAAGATGATCTAAAGTGTCAGAGGTTCTAAATTGCTGAAGAGGTCTTAGCATTCTTGTGTGAATTTTTGGCATATGAAAGAGAAATTTCTGTTTATTGACATTTTCTCATTGAAAGATTTAGAAAGATTCAACATTGATAATGGTTTTGTTGATCTGAAGTGAATTGGTAGGATTACTGTTGTGTCTAGAGCTTGTGACCACGACAAGGAAAAGAGAAACAAATTTTGACTCCTGGTCATCACATAAGGAGACTGACTCAGAGGACCTGAGAATGCATGTCGGGTATGATTCATGATGGAATGGCAATACTAGGAAAAAGAGAAAGAAGAATATCAAGATCCAAATCCATCCTTTCTGCTATGAAACAGTGTATTTTATGTTAGCACAGCATTTCCACTAACTGTGTCTGATTATTATTTTTAGCTTATTAATTAATACTATAATAGTAGCTAGTTGGTATTTATCTCCAAGGCATTCTAAATGATTTGCAGGAACTTTTTATTATTCTGTATCTTATCCCTATCAGGTGACAATATCACTCCCCACCCCTCCTCCCAAGGCAATTTAGAGAGAGAAAAACAGAGATACCAAAAAAGAAACAGATGATTTTAAAGACAACCACAACAGCAACAGAAAAATTTTTCAGATTTTCTGATTCCCACCTGGGTATGTTCTGCACGGAGCTTTGCTGCTTTGCTTCAACGTGTATGATCTAAAATAACCAGCATGCAGTGAAAGTCCAACAAAGTGAAATCTTACCTTTTGAGAATTAATTAGTGATGTTTTTGACAAGTGTGAATTTTCTTTGGTACCTTCACGGGAAGTAAATAACAGCTACCCAGATCCCTAAGATGTTGTCTTATATTCTAAGAAGTGAAGATTTATATTGGGGGTGGTATGGGGCTTGGTGTTGGGGGCAGTTCTTATTGGAGGCTTTCAATGGCTCTTGGTGTTTTTAAGTTAAACTGCCTGCTGAAAGTTGGCACTCTTTTAGAGAATAGGGGTTTGTTATGGACCGAATGCTCGTGTCCCCCTCAAAATTTGTATGTTGAAATCTGAACCCCCAGTATTAGGAGGTAAGAACATTAGGAGGTAATTAGGTCATAAGGGTGGAGCCCTTATTAATGGGATTAGTGCCTTTATAAGAAGAGACACCAGAGAGCTCCTTTTTTTTTCTCTCTCTCTCCCTGCCTCCCTCTTTCTTTACTACCCCCCTCACTCTGTCTGTCTCTCTATCCCCCTTCCTGTCTTCCTCTCTCTCCCTCTCTCTCCATCATGTGAGGACACAAAGAGACCAGGAAAAAGGCCATCACTAAGAACCCGACCATGTTGGCACCCTGATCTTAGATGTCCAGCCTCCAGAATTGTGAGAGATACATGTTTGTTGTTTAAATCACCAGGTCTATGGTATTTTTGTTATAGCAGCCTGAATTGTCTAAGACAGGGCTTTGAAATTTTGTTAAGAAAGATCTTTGTCTTAAAGTTTAGAGCAGATCACAAGGCCATGGCATGCAATGATAAAGCTACTCCTGGTGTTTATTCTTATTCTGTAACAATTTCTGGTAAAACATGATTTTTTTTTTTTTTTTTTTTTTTTTTTTTTTTTGCGGTACACGGGCCTCTCACTGTTGTGGCCTCTCCCGTTGTGGAGCACAGGCTCCAGACGCGCAGGCTCAGCGGCCATGGCTCACGGGCCCAGCCGCTCCGCGGCATGTGGGATCCTCCCGGACCGGGACACGAACCCGTGTCCCCTGCATCGGCAGGCGGACTCTCAACCACCACGCCACCAGGGAAGCCCAAACATGATTTTTATTGTGTTAAAGTATCAGCTATTGGGTATGGCTAAGGAAAATGATGTTCTGGTTAATCCAGCAGTCTGGTTAATAAAACTTATCATTCATATACCAGTTTTCAAATACTGAGACAACAGTATCATATACTTGATGGTAAATTGATGTAGAGGATACTTAAAATTTTCTCTGATGATCTAGAACATATTACAGAATCGCACGATGTTGCCAGGGCATCTTAAAAGGAGCAGTTTTCCTTGTGCCATAAATGAACTGAAATGACAGCTGAGAGTTTCAATTACTAGAATGCTGTACAAGAGTGTTTATCTAGAAACACACTACAATAATTAATTACCTTATGGCACTCTCTTTCTTTAAGATTGGCCCCAACTTCTCAGTGCTTTAAAAGTACTCATGTCAAAGCCAGAAACCTTAACCTACAGCATTGCTATTTGAAGTACAAGTCCAATTTAAAGCATCATTATAGAGACAGTCTTGGCTCCTGATGTAGCAAAACCATTTCCCTAAGTGTCAGAGGTGCTTCTTTAAGCACGGGATTACTGTTTTTTGTTGTTCTGATTGGGATTTTCTTTTATTATAATGCAGAGGATTTTCTTCTTTTAGTGACAAAAGCCCAAGCTCCAACCAATTGATTTAGAAGGCTATATATAACTGACTTTACCCTTTCTGGCAAATGTGCTGATGCTTAGTGATATCTGACTTTCCTTTGACAAGGGGTTTCTTGGTGATTATAAAAATAAATAAATATTGACTTCCTTTTTTTGAGGGCAACAGAGGTTTTTCAGTCAAAGTCTTATTTTTTTCCTATTCTCTTCAGAAACCCAAGCTGATGGAAGAGTTGCTTGTTTCTCTAAGGAATGAACCAAAGGTAAAGGGATTGAGGTGACATGTAAGGAGAAATTTCCTGACAGTGTAGTAAAACATGAGAACTAGTTTTGTCAAAGAAAGCTGTTGAGTATTAGACAGGGATCTCCTCCCCACCAAGAAGTCAGTCAAGGCTTGAGATGTGAGAGGGGAGAGCCAGCTCAGTGGTTATCCCTGGCCTGTACCTGCCTTCTGGTGCTTGAGCTTGCTGCTTTTGCCCACTTCTGGCCTCAGTAGGGAGATGGTGATAAAACAAGGAGGAAAATGAGGAGAGAAGAGAAGACATATACTGCCTCCTTATGAGTCTGTGTTCTGAAGTTTATACCTATGAAGCTCTGTCTCTCCCACTGAATTAAATACAAGATCCTCAGCCTGACATTTGAGGCCCTCCACATATTGGCTCCAGTCTATTGTTCCAGATCTCTGTCTCTCTCACTCATCCTTTCTAGGGACTCTAGGCCACAAACCACATGGGCCCCTTTTCTCATAAAATGCACCACAGAGTTCTGCCATACACACTTGCTCATGCTTAGCCTCTCTGGCCCTCTTGCTATTTCACTGAACTTGAATTCTACCACTTTGAATCCTTACTCACTTAGTCCTGGCCACACTGGTCTATTTGCTGTTTTCCTTTGCTGAGCATGCTCCTGCCCCAAGGCCTTTGCACTTCCTATTCCTTCTGCCTGGAACATTCTTTCTCAGTTATAGAATGGGGCTTGTTCCCTTATCTCCTTTAAGACATTCCTCAAACCTTGATTTTCCTGTGAGGCTTCCTTGACCACTCTATTTAAAATTAAAGTTTTCCTGGCCCTCTCCATATAACCTACCCTGCTTTACTTTTCTCATAGCACCATTCTCTGCTATATTATACCACTTACTTATAAACTAATTTCTTTTCTGTCCCACTCCCCCCACACCTTTACCACCAGAATTTAAGTTTCATTCAGGCAGAGATTTTTGTCTGTGTTGTTCACTGCTGTATACCCAGCACCTAGAAATGGTGTCTGACGTACAGTGCACTCTCAACAAATATTCACTGAACAATGAATAAATGGATGCTCTGTCTTCTGCCTGAAATTCCCCTCTTCATATCCACCTATATTTTAAACCATCCTCAGATGCTACCTCATTCATGAAGCCTTCCTTGATTCCTCCCAACATTATTTTCCCTCCTCTGACTCCCTAAAATTTCTCCTGCTCGAAGTGAACTCACTGTATTCTCACCTGTGCCATTGTGACCTGTGAGTTTTCTTCTTCCTTCTAATATATATTTACCTCTTAAGGGCAGAGTTTGTGTTGCTATCCATACTCCTTTCACAAATATTTTAACTTTAAAAACTCACTTAAGAGTTCCACTTCTGGGATGGCAGTATGAGGAGCTCCACAGATCCACTCCCTGTTGAAACAAGCATAACTGATGAAAACTTTAAAAGAAAAACTGGAAATTGTCCTAAGGCATACAGTAAATAAAGCAATATTTATTCCACAAGAACAGAATGTTCTGAAGCTTTCCTGAAATGAAATGACTTATTTGAAATAGAATATGAGGGAAGTTCGAGCCTAAGGGAACTCAAAAACAGTGGAGATTTTGGTGGTAAACAAATCAGAGGAGGCTAGTAGCTCTTTTTAATTTAGAACAACAAGATAAACCATAGGATAGCTAGTTCACTAGAGAACCATGGTAAGAGACAGCAGTGAAAAGCCATCCTGGAGTCAGAGCAAACCTTGAAGACTGGCTCCCAAAACTAATCTTGGCCAAATTTAACTGGTGCAGACCATGGAACAGTTTATGCATGGAATATTGTTGAAAACAATAGAAAATTCAACCCAGTTCCTGGAGCATAACATCTGGGTGTGATACCTAATGAGGCACACAGCCTAACAGAGAGGTCAGGGAAAGAGACAATTAAGAGAGCCCTGCTAAAACTACAGTCATTCCAGGATGATTGTGTGCATGGCCTAGGCTTTGGCCACTGAGGAATGACACCAAAGGCTTCACATGTGGGAAAAATAGACTTCACTAAAATAGCCTATCCAAGTTATTAAACAAATAAACAACAAGCAAAAACAAAAACAAGCCTCAGAGAGTGGGGAGGGGGAATCAGTGTCCAGAGTTGCTACATTACCTTAAATCTCCAATTTTCAACTCCAAATAACAAGATATGCAAAAACAAACCAGAAAAGCATGACTCATTTACAGTAAAGAGAAAAAAACAACGACCAGGCAATAGAAACTGCCTGTAAGAGGGCCAAAATGTCAGGTTTAACAGACAAAGACTTCAAAGATGTCACTATAAATATGTTTAAATAACTAAAGGAAACTATGCTTAAAGAAGTAAAATAATTTATGATGAAAATGTAATCAAATAGATAATAACAATTAAGGGATAGAATTTTTTTTTAAAAAAAGAACCAAATGGAAATTCTGGGACTGAAAAGTACAATAACAAAAGTGAAAGTTTGTTAGAGGAGCCCAACAGTAGATTTGAACTGGCAGAAGAAAAAAAGTCAGTGAACTTGAAGATAGATCGTTAGATATTATGCAATCCGAAGAACAGAGAGAAAAATATAATGAAAAAAAGAATAGGGCCTTGGTGAAATGTGGGATGCCATTAAAGCACACTAAAGTATGCATAATGGAAGTACTTGAAGGAGAGGAAAGAAAGGAGTAGAAAAAACATTTGTGGAAATAATGGCTGAAAACTTCCCTCATTTGATGAATATTAATCTACATATCCAAGAAGGCCAATGAACTATAAAAAGGATAAACACCAAGAGATCCACATGCAGACACATCATAGTAAAAATGTTGAGAGACAAAGAGAAAACTCTTAAGAGCAGAAAGAGAAAAATGACTTATCACGTACAACAAAACCCCAATAAAGAGAAAAAGATGGTTTCTCTCAGAAACAATGGAGGCCAGAAAGCATTGGAATGACATACCCAAAAGGCTGCAAAAAGAAAAAAAAATGTATGAATTAAGAATCCATAACCAGCAAAAGGAGCTTTCAAAAATTAAGGCAAAATAAAAACATTCTCAGATGAAATAATGATAGAATTTGTTGCAAAAGATCCATTTTATAAGAAATGCTAATTGAGGTTCTTCAGTATGAAAGCAAGTGACCCCACAAAGTAATTTCAATCCACATGAAGAGAAAAAAAGCACCAGCAAAGGTAATGATAAAAGACAATATAAATATTTCTTTTCCTTTATTCTTTTCACTGATTTAAAAAGCAGTTGTATATTTGTGCTGCTAAGATTGTAACATGCAGAAATGTAATATTTGACAATAACAGCACAAATGAGGTTGGTGGAAGCAATGTTATGTTAGAGTAAGGCAATAGCAGCAGAAGGTAACTTATAGCCTTTGGAAAAAATGAAGAGAATCAGAAGTGGTAAATAAGGCTAACAATGCAAACAATATAAATATATATTTGATTTCCTTTCTTCTCTCAGCTTCTTAAAAAGACATAAAATCATATACTGTAATAATTATAGCAATGCATTCTTGGGTTTGTGACATGAATAGATGTAATATGTATAATATTAATGGTACAAAAATGGGAAAGTGGGAGCACAGCTATATAGGAATAACATTTATTTTTATCACTGGAATTAAGTTTAATATAAATCTGAAGTAGAAAGTATGTACAGATGTTCCATAGTTTATCCTAATGATAGATAATTATTTATGATTTTAAAAATACTTAGAAAAAAATATAAAAAATAAAAAATACTTAGGTGGAAAATAATAGATGTATATGGTGAATATTTCTAAGTGTAAAGGGAATTGCATTAGTCAGTTATTGTTGCAATAATGCATTATGATAAGGACCCCCACAAAGTATCAATGTCATACCACGACAAACATCTGTTTCCTATTCACAAGTTTGTAAGTCAGCTTGGTTTGTAAGTCAGCTTAGGTTCACTGATCTCATTCGGGCTTGCCTGGGCTTGGCCCCGCTCTGTGGGCTGGTTCCAGGTTTAGTCCATGTATATTATTCTCTTTGGACCAGGAGCTACCCAGGGCTACTGGTGGGTAGAAGAAGCACGAGGAGCCAAGCCATTAGCATCAAGTCTGCTAATATTCCTTTGGTCATAGTAAGTCATGTGGCCAACTGCAGTGGAATAGGGGAAATACACTCCTCTTACTCTAGTGGGAGGTACTAAAAGTCACAAGGTAAAGGGTGTAAATGGATAATTCTTTAACAGTGAGGGTGTGACAAATTCCAATGTACCTTATAATATGTAGTAAAACAATAAAACATAATCTCACTTCACATTGCCAGTAACCCCTTCTTCCAAAAAAGAACCACTGTTGCTAATTTCTTAAATATTCACACAGAAATATCTTTTTATATATGAGTATGTGTAGGGTGAATGAGTTCATGTCAATAGTTTCTATAGACATTGCCATATTGTTCTCCAAAGTGGTCGCACTAATTTACACTCCAGCTAACTGTGAATGAGAGGATCCGTTTCTTCACATGCTTGCCAACACTAGGTACTATGAAACATTTTTATTCTTTGCCATTATGGTTTAGTTCGCAGTTATTTCCCCATGTATACATGTCCATTCACATTTTTAACTCTATATCTATTCATGTCCTTTGCCTATTTTTCTGTTGGATTATTTTTCTAACTGCTTTGTAAGAGCCCTTTATATATTAGTAAAATTCTCCCTTTGAGTTGTTGCAATTTTTCTCCCAGTTTATGGTTTGTCTTTTGACTTTGCTTACTGTGGTTTTTTTTCCCCCGTTGGAGAACTGTTTAATTAGTATGTACTAAAATTTATCAATCTCTTTCCTTATGGTTCATGGGTTTTAAGTTTTGCTTAGAAAGGTGCTCCCCACCGGAGGAGGTTCACTCCTTGAGATTCTGATTTAATAGAACTTCAGCATGGTTCCAGGAATCTTTAACAAGGTGCTAAATGAGTAATTTTGGCCATCAGCCAGGTCTAGAAACATGGATGAAATAAGATCAAGTATGTAGGGCACCTGGTAAATGAGCAGACATTCAGTAACTATTTGTTCTCTAGTCTCACCTTATTATCCTAATAGGTAACTTTGAAATTTGCCTTGGGAAGAGATAAGTTTAAGTTCAGCATATTTTTTGCTTATTTTTTTGCAAAGCTACTTATCCCAGTTGTTAATTTTGTAAAGACTTTTGGCTTCACTAAATGATTATCAGCTCTTCTCACCATTAATCGGCAAGCATATATTGAGTGCCCATAATTTGCCGAACTCTGTAAAGTCCTGTTCTTAATATTATTAGGAAGATGATGATACTTACCCTTCCCTAGTGGAACATGGGAATCAATTTGTTTATTCAGCAGTAGTGATTGAATTATGTTAAGCTTGCCACACTCTCACCTATTTATTCATGTAACTAAGGACAGTTTTGCAAAAAGGCCATCTGTAGGTAGGGGTGCTAACTATAACTTGATATATGTCCCTAGTCATGAAATAGATTGGGCCTAATTGGCCTAAACAGATGGTTCTGGCCTTGTTCTTCGGTGCTTATCATCTGACAATGGTGGTGCCAGACCCTATTATTAGATCCTTGGGTGATCACACTAATTGCCCCTTTTCCTCTCCTGGGCTAGGCAGAGTTGAAAGATTTTATTTAAAATGCTTCTCAATTGTTAACATGTGTTTGAAATCACCTGAAGATCTTGTTAAAGTGAAGTTTCTGATTCAGTAGTTCTGGGGCTGTGGGCTAAGATTCTGCATTTCTAGCAAGCTCCCAGGTGATGCTGCAATGCTGCTGGTCCTTGCATATCACTTTGAGGAGCAAGGCCCTAGACCACAAAGTTTCACTAAATTGTTTTTGAGAAGTCAGTGGTTCCTTCTCCATTTTCTTGCCATTTTGTTCCTATTTGGTCTCTTTATTCCTATATTCCTCAACTCTTTTGCAATTGCTTCATTTAACCATAAGCCAGACCAGTAGGATAGGTCAAAGAGCAGCCCTCTTTGATGGGTACCAAGAACCCTTTCTCCATCCAAAGAAAATCCACTGATCTGCCATAGTGCCTTAGTTTCCCCAACTCTGGAAAGTCTTCTTAAAGCCTCTGGTGAACGGTGATATTACCCAGGCGAGTAAGGTTAGCTAGACTAGTTAGGCATTTATCACACTGGGACACCAACACATTGTCATCAGCAGGAAGAGTACTGAAAGAATGGTTGGTACACAGGAGAGTAAGTTTTTTTTTTCTTCCCTCCCCCACCCCAACCCGAGAGTAAGTTTTGATGGGGCAGCAGGTACAGAACTTGGATACATAAAGGCACTGAGTGTTAGAGTGAAGTTGGGTGGACTTGGGCGTAGAAAGATGATAAAAGGAATCAACAGGACAGGAAGAGGGTTTTTTTGGGGGGGCTGTTTTATTTTTTTTTTTAACTGTTGACTACTTGACAAATTGCTTAGGGATATTATTGGCTGCTATCCCCACCGAGCTCCCTTCACCCTGACTGCTGGCTCCTTAACATCCTAATGTAAGTGAGATTTCCTGGTTTGGCCAAATGGCCTCACCTATGACAGCCTAGCTGCTCAGCTCAGGCCCAGGACATGAGGGCTTGGTGCTATGCTAAAGGCAAGACTGGAGGCACCAGGCAGGTGAGATGTGAGGAGGACGTGTTCTTCCACCCTGAGTTGCTGCAGTCCCTGGCTTGTTGGAAGCACTTGGCCTTGAATCCGAGTAACATTAATGTAGGCGCGGATGGATGGCTGGAAGTGGTGATCAGCTGGCTCAGGGCAAGCACACAAGCAGAGGGACGTTTGCAGGAGCTCCACAGCAAAGAGCAAGGGAGAAATGGCTGTCTAGTCCCCATCGGAAGAATGAGTTTTTATCTGAAAAGAGGAGCTGTTAGAAAACAGAAGCAGAAACTGTAAAACATTTTCCGTTTCAAAATACAGCCCTTCCCCCACCACTCCGTGCGTATAAACAATAAAATCCTGAGAGGATAACTTGGTTCCTGCCAAAAGGACCTTACCTTCCACACCTGACTTCCCTTGATTCCCTGACTTAACCTCAACTGCAGAAAGAATTTTTCAGGGTGGGGTTTCGCCAGATTTGATGAGATGGTCAACGGCAGAAAAGAATGCATAAACTTGGCATGAGAGGTGAGAGAGGGACAGTAACTTTAACTGTGCACAGGCTCGGCCTTAACAGCCCAGGGGATGGTGGATCGAGACCAAATGGCCAAGGAAAAGAAGGAAAGCGCGGGTCTGCGCTGCGAGCAGCGCGCATGGAGCGCTCAGCTGCTCTCTCTCGGTCCCGGTCTCCTTCTCCGTCTTTGGCTCGCTCGCTCTCTCGCCGCTCTCTCTGTAGCTAATGCAGCGCGATGGAGTAGACTCAGGAGAACAGCTGGCGACAGCTTAGAGAAAGACAAATTAATAGGAGCATAGCGCTCAGCTGACCCGTTAAATGAGCAATCCTGTTAAGTGTGTGTTAATCAGCAAGGCGCCCGTGAGCCGAGCAGAACGCTCTGGGAGATACCTGGCGTGGAAACGGTCTCTTCATCTGCTGCAATTCAAACCCTGTCAGATACTGAGTCGTAGTCCCTCTCTCCCATCACTCTGTAAGAGAGGAGCTCCTGGGTTGCGTGACCTTGGAGGCTCAAGTGGTCAGGAGCACCGCTCGCGAGCCTCAGGCGCGCGGCATAAACAATCATTGCCTGGATTCGCTGCCCGGGTTCTATCTCCAAGCCCATCCTGGGGTCCCAGCCCTCCCTGCCCACCGTATGATTGGCGAGGCTGGAAAACCCTGAGACTTAAGAATCTCTAACGTGGGAGGGGTGGAAAAGAGGAGTTTTCTCTGGTGCTAGGAAGCTCACATTATGAATACAATTAGGCGGCCTGCGTCTTTAATAACATTAAGTTCTGGCCTGGGGGAGCCAAGCAGGTGAACTCCTGGCCGAACTAGATACCTGCTCAGTGGGTGCAACTGGAGACCAGGATAGCTGAAAAACTTTGCTTAGCGGCTTTCCCCGCCTCCCCTCACCCAGTTCAGCGCTCGCCCCAACCCTGTAGGCGGGCCTACTCCGGTACGGACGCTAGACGGCGCTGCCGGGACGCGCTTTCCTTCTCCCGGGAAAGGTAAGAGAGAAGTGTTTTTTGTTTTTTTTTTTAAACCAGGGGATGGGGAACTCGAGGTTGGAAGCCTTTCCCACTCTCCCTCCCCGCGCTCCCAAATCCTAAGGGGTGTGGAAGAGGAGGAGGAGCAGCAGTAACCCTTTTCCGTGACGTGCCGGAGCGGTTTTCTCTAATCCCCACCTCCTCCCCCGTGTAATCAGTCAGCCCGGAGGCATCAAACTGTTAGCGACCGAGACGCAGCTGTAGGTGATTTCACTACCCTCCTACCCCTACTCTAGGCATATTTTGGAGCGGCAGCAGCGGTGGCAGGATGTGAGGAGAGCCTGGAGCACGCTTCCAGGGCACCGCTCCTTCTTCAGAGTTAGGGGAGATACATAGGCTTTTGCGCACTGGCTGGAGAACGTTCCCAGGCAAGGTTGGAGCAGCGAACAGGCAGGAGAGCGGCAGTCAGGCAGAGTTCGCACCTGCCGCCTGTGCTGCCGTCAGGACGATAGGGCTGCTGCCCTCTGGGGCAAGCGTGCCTCCTGAGGGGCGTGAGGGCCACAGGCTGAGGCGCTTGCCTCCCAAGGTGCACCATTTGGCCAAGACGAGGTGGGGCTGGAGCAAGGCTGTTCTGAAGCAAAGTCTCGAAGAAGGAAGAGGCTGGGAGGCAGGAGACTTAGGAGACTCTGGCCACGAAGCCAAGAGGAGGCACCTGCCATTCTAGCGATTTAGGAACCCTCTTTAACCTCTCCCTGGCCAGCTCCCCCTAAAGTCCACAGAAGCTCGGCTGAACTCTAGAAATCTTCCCTGGGCGGGGATAAGTTTTCTAGCATCCTCTTTGGCTACGACAGGGAGTGGAGAAAACGTGCGGGGCTGCCCTGTTCGCTGCTCTGGAAGACACCGTCTTCCCCACACCTCTTCCAGCCCCCTCGCCTTTGGGCAGCCTCCCTTGTCACCCGGGAAGCTCGAGCCCGCTCTCTCTGGAGCCCAGCTCTTCATCTCGCCCTGGACCGTGATCTACCCAGACGTGGAACTGCACGCTTGAGCCCTGCTGGACGTCCCCAGAAGTTTTGCAAGACTCAGGTAATGCCCATTCTCAAAATTGGACAGTTGGTTGGCGAGGGCCAGGGGATAACGTCCTGGGCTCTCAAGTGACGGCAGGGAGCAACTAGGCTGAGGCCAACGGGGACTCTGCCTCTCTTGCATCTCTTGTCCCCGCGTCAGGAAACGCTAGCCAGTTTCCTTTCCCTCCTTTAGCCCTCCCAGAAAGTTTAGGGACCAGAGCTCCCAAGGCCAGGGGCTCCTCGCCAAGGAGGAGCTCGCGTCCGCCTGCCAGGTGCTGGCCAGCCTGTGCGTTGCATTTCCGCTGCTGGATCTTTGTGGTCTCTGCGGCTGGAGCGCGGGCTCTGTAGCCTGGAAAGCACTCTCTTGCTGGGTGCTTCTTTCTAACTCTACCCACATTTCTGCCCGCAGCCAGGAGAGCAATCGGCTAGGGGATGGGGCTGAAGGTGGCTCCTGGGCGGAGCAGCGAGGGGTTCCCTGGCAATGCTCTCCCGCTCCTGGGGATTCCCAGCGAGCATGAGACAAGGGAGAGCTCTGGCGATCTGAGGCCATCTCTGCCCGCCTGCCTTGAGAACCTGAAGGGACCCCAGTTCAGACCCTGGGGTGCCACGTCTCCTTTCCCACAGGAATCCCTGCTCCCCCTTGAGCCGGTTTCTCAGGTTGAGTGACCCTCTCTGAACCATTGCTCAAGGGAGAGGACCCACACTTCAGACCCCAGAGAGGGAGAGGAGGGACAGCCAATGCGTGTAACCAGCCTTGCCACTCTGGGTCCGCAGTTGGAGCAACTAGCTTCACTTGTTACTATCAGATGTTTAAGAAAAATGCATTAGCAAAGAGACCTTGCAAATGAAGTATAGGTTATAATAATTCTCTGTTCCAGGGTTTTCTCCTAGTTCCTGCACCAGCCCCCCCCCCCATCTCTATGATACAGGGACTTTGAAGGAGATGTTAGTAAACAGGTATTTAATGTTTCCTCCATGCCACCCACAAAAGTGGTGGCTGGGCTGGAGTGCTGGAAAAATACCTCTTGGCTGAAAGCTACTCTGGAGTCCACCTTGGGTGTGGGTTTTTTTGTTTTTTTTTTTTTTTTAGTGGGGTGGGGATCTATTCAGGAATAATTTACCCCCCACCAGTACATTCAATCTCATCTTCTGTTGACTTCCAAGAAGAACGCTTTCTTTTCCCAGCCAGGGGAGCCAAGTTGTAGATTATTAAACATGCTGCACAGCCCCGGGGTCAGACCTCTAGGGAAGGAGAGAGGGAAGGAGGAAAGGACTTGTCCCTGAAACTTGCAAGTTCAGCAGGCACATACTGCTCAGGAAGGCTACCCTGGTTACAGGGCCCCTGGGAAGGAAGGAGTTAAGTGTCCAGGAGAGGTGTGGAGGACTGGGGGCCACTTTCCCACTTACACCCCAACCCCCCACCCCCACACGGTCTCTCCCTGAGGACTCAGGGGCAGTGGTGCCCATTGAATGCTTTGCTACTGGGCTCTTGGCCAACAGAGTAGCAGGCACTTCAGCTTCTACCTGGTCTTGCAGCTCAGAAGGCATTTTTCTCAGTGCTCCTTGCTTCCCCAAACAGGAATTAGGCAACTACCCTGGGGCCTAGGGTGAGTGAAATTTCCAGTTATACCTGAGCCGAAGTTTCAGCAGAAGTGCTGAAACTTAAGTACCTGCGCCCACTCCATCCTTTGTACTCCTTCTCCTCCGCAGAGCAGCCCGTTTTGGGGCCTCTACTCTCTGACTGGGCTGTGCTGTGGCTGGACCCAATGAGGTGGCTCTGGCTGTGTACCGCCTGTTCACCATGTGAGCTCTACAATTTGGGGACTGCCTTGGGCTAGACAGCCTGCAATTACCTGCGGTTGAAGCAGATAATTTAAATAGAAAGCATTTAAATGCAGGTAAAAGGCTGTGGCACCGAAGGCTTCTGGTTCACCCTCTCTAGCCCTGGCTGGTCAGAAGGAGGAGCAAGTGGTGACCAAAGCTGTCCCGGTGACTGAGAGCCATGGCCATTTATGTTTCTGTCTGATAGGTCAAGGCCAGGCCTTCAGAGTAGAAGGGCTGGGGATTTAAGCCAGTTTTACAGTATGGCCTCTGCTGCCCTCAATGATTTCTGGGTGGTCTTAACGCAGGTTGAGCAATCGGGCCATTTTCAGTTTTTACGAGACTCCTACTGCTAGGACTTCTGGATGCAGAGGCTAAAGGCACTGGTCAGGCATGGGGAATATAGAGGTGCTTCTGGACTGTAGTGTTTACGGGCCAAATAGAGTCTGAGTCTTGATCTACCTATTCATTTCCTGAGACACAGTTCTTTAATACAGTAGAACTTCCTTGTTTGCCGGTAATTGGTGATAGAGTCCATACAAGCATATACTGCTTGCCAGGGTGAATGGATGGTGTGGCTACCTGGGGAATAGCCCAAATTACCCACCTGACACACGTCTCCACAGGTACTAAGCCATTGAAATTTTATTTAGCTTTAAGAAGACATACACTAAAGAGTTCAACCTTATAAGAGAGATGAATTATGAAGTGACAATTCCAGTTTTGTTTAAAACAAACTTCACTTTATCAATTATGTTGGCTTGCATATTTCATTGAAGTGGCTCAGGGCAAAACATTTGCTGTTTGAGAAGAGGATAGGCTGGAAAAGTGAAATGAGTTAAAATATGGTTAAAATGATTATACACTTTGGTAAAACAGAATTGTGTGTTTACATCTGTTCCTTAAAGGAAGTCATCCCTGTGTGCAGTTTGGTGGTCTAAGTAGATTCTGTGGCAGGTTGCTGTAATATGATGAAATTTAAAGGAGGAAAAATACATTTTCTCCCTTGTACTTGGATATTTCTGTAACTGTGGCAGTACTGATGGCAGCCAGAACTGTTAGAAGAATGCACACGTTGCCTTCTACATTTGAAAAGGTACTGTAAGCTCCTTGGTGAAAACGCACTGTGACCAGGTGGAAGAAATAAAAAAAAATCCCAAGTTTCAGCTGTTTAGTAATAAAAGTAAGACAAATCACCACCCGACCTCAAGGTGTGGGCTAACAGGGCTTTTCAGGGCTGGTTTCTAGCCAAAGCCAGCAGCCTACAACCCTTAATCCCTGAGGTTTTTTTTTCTTGAGCCTACACCAGGACGCTGTGATCAGAGCCAACTTGGTGGAGAAAGATAGATAAATTCTGAATGTGCAATGTGTGCTTTAATTATCTTGAACTAGGACTTGAAAACAAGCCTCTTATTAAGTTTAGGCTCTAAGCTGTCAGTGTCAAGGGATTTCAAAGTAAAACGTGCCTGACCAATATAAGGCCTGATACAAAGATGTGCTACATGGGTCCATTTGGCCAAAATCACCAATGAATTCAGACCCTCTGGGCTGGTTCACTTTGAGCTGGCTCCCAATGAGATCAGAGGCATTGGAGTGAGTCCATTGTGGGCCAGTTTCTCTTGGGCTTCCCCAGCCACAGCTATTGCTCCAAATCTTTGATCAGTCAACCTAAACAGATATTCTCTGTGCCAAGGAGCCCACCTTTAGCTGCCTTCTTGCTTTTTCTCCTTAAATCTCACCTCTTCATGTAGCTGTTCCTTGGCTTTTCTCCTGAGTTCCAAAATACTTTATATCTGGCTTGCTGTATTCCTTTATCTGGGTGTTTTATTGGCATGTAAAATGTATTCAAACACTAATTTGACCCCCCCCACACCAATGTCAGTCATCTGTGACTCCTGCATGCTCTTCCATTCCTGCCTCCTGCGTCTTATTAAATGCCCTGAGTTCTGTCTCAAATACGTTTTCTCTTTTTCTCTTTTCCTACTGCTACCCCTCCCTGTCAAAACCTCTGGATTCTTCTTTTTTTTCCTTTTTTTCCTCCCCTTCATCTCCCCCCTCTCCCCTTGTCTCCTCACTCCCTTCTTCCCTCTTTCCCCCCTCTTTCCCCCTCCAGATTCTTGACCTCATCTTCCATAAGAACGTCTCCTTATTGTCTTTGGTCTGCTCTCCAATATATTCTGCATATTAGAACTAATTTTCCTGAAGAGCTTTTAGTTCTTTAGTTAAAAGTGTTGGATGCCTAGTGAGTGGATTAAGTGGTATGGATTGTTATTGAATCTGAAAGCCTTTCTAACAATTAGAGTTGCCTGATACATTCAATATGTTGCATCGTAACCCTAGGAAGTTCTTCACCACTGCAGGAATGTACATAGTGTGGCCAATCATTTGGTATGAGTTCAAATATCAGATTTGGGAGATTGAACTGGATGACCTATTACTACTAACCCAGAGATTCTATCATCCTTTAAACATCCAGGAACTCAAATAGGATCCAAATAAGATAGAGTCTCCTATCAGTTTGCCTGCTGAAATTATGCTTTTATAAAAATTATTCTTGAGGCTGTGTTTTAGAGTCTTCTCTGTTGTAGTCTGTTACTATGCCTGAATAGATTGCTTTGTCCTGGCTTAACTGGGTGTGTGTCACTATGAGAAATATCTAGATCACTATACTTTGTTATGAAGTTTTAACATTTATATTGTGCTTGTTTTATACTTTGTTAAATGCTTTTCCCCTTTCCTTATCTTGCTTAATGCTCAAAATCTTGAGATGGGTGATTTTTCCATATTACATATACTAGAAACCAAGCATCCAAATATTTAAGTGATTTCCCCAAGATAATACATTTAAGTTGGGAAACTTTATTTTGTTTATACCAAAATCTATTATTGCTCTGAGGTCCAGAGCTTAGATGACACTAGTCTAAAATGACTTCATTCTCTCTCTACTAGGTATAAAGTCAAGACCAGATTCTTTGGACAGAAATCTGAGGCCCTTTGAGATTTAGCATCAGCCTACCTAGTCAACCTTATTTCTCACTACCTTTCTGCTCACATGATGATCTAGCTGAACCAGACCACTCACCATTGTTCAACAAATTATGGATAACTTTTTGTTATCCATAATTTGTACCTTTGCTTATGCCATTCGTTTAACCTGGAATGTCTTCCTCCTGCCCTCCCCCATCTCTACTTCTCTGCCTGTTGAGAATGAACCATGTTCAAGAAGCAGCTTAAGTGCCACCTCTTCCATGCAGCCCTCCCCAATTTCTCTCTCATGCTCCATAGCCAAAATAATTTCTCCCTTCTTAGAACTCTCTTGACACGTTGGTGATTCCTCTTTTATGATAGTTGCCTTGTTTTAAAACCGTTATTGTTATTTATCACTTTATCTCCTCTACTAAAGTTTAAACTTCTTGAAGGTTATCTAATCTGCCTCTGATTCTGCAGAGTGCCATGAATACAGGGAGCATACACTACATATTTAGTTAATTGAGTTGCCATTGACATCTCAATGTTAGCCTTAATATTTTACTGAAAATCTCTATCAAAATGATAGGTACAGGTTAAATAGGAAATTACCAAATTTGTTATCAGCCAATAATGCTATGAAGCAGTATAATAGGGAAGTGATTTTTTTGTTAGTGTTTATTATTTTTTTAACATCTTTATTGGAGTATAATTGCTTTACAGTGGTGTGTTACTTTCTGCTTTATAACAAAGGGAATCAGCTACACATATACTTATATCCCCATATCTCCTCCCTCTTGCGTCTCCCTAGGGAAGTGATTTTTAAAATAGTTCTGCTCTAGAAGTGCTTTCCAATAAACATGTGATTGTATAAATTTAAATAGATTCCAATTAAATAAAACTAAAAGTTCAGTTCTTCAGTCACACTAGTGACATTTCAGGTTCGCAAAAGCCACATGTGACTAATGATTATTGTATTGGAAAGTTCAACTATAGAGCATTCCTGTTAGTGTGGAAAGTTCTATTGAACAGTGCTGTTATGCAATAATGGTTCTCCACATTTATTTCCACCTAGAAACGTATTTACAGAGGCAACTGATTTCATGGGTTTATGCAGACTTATTCACAGTCCCCAGTGCCATAGTGCTGCCACTTTCCTTTCCTCTTAGAACACAAATCAGATAGTAACATTACAGGAATCACTTTGACTCTATTTGAGGGAAAAATGAGATATGTACATCACATGAAACACCTCCCAAAAATATCCAGATGAAATTCTGAAGAAGAATTATAAGGAACTTTCCATTCTGCATATAAAATATAAATTGTACTGGAAATTAGAAAAATATTGTGGTACTTGTGTTGGAACAGACAAGTCAATGTAATGGAGCAGTGTCTGTTTCTTTGGAAATAGTAAACTATTTCCAAATAGACTATGGATTTTAAGATATGATAAAGAGGCATTTCAAACCCATGGGTTGGGAGAAAAGACAGGTTTTTCAGTAAATGTGGTTAGGACAACAGGGCTAGTCTCTTGAGGGGAAGTTTAATAAAGCTACATCTATACTCACCATTTAAATCAAAGTCCCAGCTGGGTCAAAGATTTAAATGTAAAAAAAATTAAACTATAAATGTACTTGAGAATATATTATTTTAAAGTTTATATATTATAATTTAACATTTATAATATTTTTACAGTTTTGAGATTAAGGAAGATTTTCTAATCACTTTATGAAGACTGATGGCTTAAAGGGAAAGATAAATAAATTTTACCTTCAAAACCACTATCTGGCCAAAAAAGTACTGTAATCAAGTTTGAAAAAACAACAAACTAGGAAAAAATATCTGACATATAACAAAGATTAGATATTCGCAATATATAAAGATCCTACACATCAACTACAAAGTAAATGTCCTAACAGGAAAATGGTGAAAAGTTATGAGCATAATATTCATAACAGAAAGAATACCAACAGACAAACTCACTTTGAAAATAAAAACTAATAGTTTTCACCTATCAGATTAGAGAAGATTTATGAGATTTACCAAACACAGTGTGAGGATATGGATTATCTAATGTACTGTTTAAACTGGTACATTTCCAGAGGGTTATTTATCAATCTGTATAAAAATGTGAAAAGTACATACCTTCTATGAGCTAACGATTTTACTAAGAATTTTTTGTTAGAACATAAATGCAAATGCTAAAAGATATATATACAAGAATGCTTGATAACATTATTTTTTTGCTTACTTTGTTTATAGTAACAAAGCTTTGGAAGCAACCTAACTGGCTATACTAGTGGATTGACTAGGTAAATCGGGATGTGTCAATTTAGCCAATTAGTACATACAAATTAAGGATAATGTAGACCTACATTTATTGATATGGCAGTATATCTATATATACAATTTAATGGAAAAGGTAGATTACAAAGCAGAATAATTCAATTTCTGCATATTTCTATGTATTTCTATATAGCTACATGTGCATATAAACATGAAAATGTATAGAAAATTGTTCACCAAAATGTTAATCATTGGTGGAGGGATTTGGGGTTTTTCTTTTAAAAATGTTTGTGTTTTTAATTATTGTTTGTATTTACAGTGAGAATGATAAAAGCATATATAATGCAGGTAAAATACTCAGTACACAACACTCAAATGCTTGGTGCATGATGGTAGTTATTCTTCTATCATTTACACAATAAGCTAGTCAAAGTTAGATGCAAATTTCAGAAGGATTCAAGTAATAAAGGTGGACAAAAGGAAAGCATATAATAACTTGAATAAAATAAAATTGGAAAGAGTTCCTAATAATAAAAAGAAAGAGAAGTCAAGAAAAATCAATAAATCATTTTCCTTAACATTGAAAATGTGTATGTGTAAAACATACAATAACAGGTAAAGATAAATCGGGATAAGTAATTGCAATATATGACAGATAAAGGTCTACTTTTACTCTGAAATACGACTTTCCATCAGCTAACCACACCCAAATAATTGTGTTATTTGGACTCTTATTTTTTTATATTATAAATGCAAACCTACAGTTATTGTAGTATTTCACATCCCACTTCTGATACCACCTACATTAATTCTGGTGAGTTATGGATTGGTGGGGAAAGGAGCACACTTTGTAATATCCTAATTTAATTAGACAAGGAGAAAGCCTCATAAGATGGGAACAGATGCAGCGTATCTTAGCATGGACTTAAGCTGGTCCCTAGTTCCCTATAGATTTACAGCTGCCAGTACCACTATCTATACAGGGAACAGTCCTGCCAGACTCAAAAATATAGCTGATTTTTCTCCCCTGCAACATTAGTTTTTTATACTCATAGTCTAGTCACCATTCTGGAAAAAAAAGCTTGTACTAACAAGCTTTGTACTTCCATTTAAGGGGTGTTTAGCACTAATAGGCTCCACTGGTTCTTGAACCATACTCAGCATTAACAAGGCCAAATCCTGAACTGGGGAAAGAGCCAGATCAGTGCCGAGATGTCCCTGGACAAAATATCTACCTTCAGCTTTCTAGGATACAAAAATGTCCATTTCCCTGATGTCTACTCTCTGGTTCTTATTTGATATCCTTTTAAATGGGTGGTTCTGACACTGAGTTTGAACCAAGGACTATGATGAAAAATCTCTTATATACACACAGTAATGATAGCTAACCTCTACTAGGGACTTATTATATTCTGGGCATTGTTCTAAGTGCTGTATATAAAATCACTTTCTCATAACCTATCTCATCGGAAGGTAGGCAGCATTTTTATTTGTGTTTTAAGAAGATGAAACAGACACAGAAGTTCAGTAATTTGCCTAAAAACTCACAAAGCTATTGAAATGACTGTTCTGGGATGAGAAACTAGCCAGTCTAGCTCCAGAACCCATGCATTTAAACATGATACAAAAGTATATATACATATATATGCTAAGGTAGTTATTTTATTTTTCTTGCATGCTGTTGTAACAGGTTATTTTTTTAGTTCCTTTGTGTAGCTTTCAAATTTTCTACAATTAGGATATGTTACTTCTATAATGACAAAGATACATGATATTAAAAATTGAATTAATGCTTCAGATTGAGTAATGGACATAGCCCTCTCAACTCTTTGATTTTGTATTTTTTAAAGTAATCTAAGGCATTGGTACCATGGTACATATTAATCAAAAAGCCCATTTATTATTTGAAGGTGGTACTTGTAGTCTGTTGATAGGAAGATAATTGTATTTTGCAACTGAAAGGCATAATGGGAACACCCCTGAAACGTTTGCTTTAAAGCCTAGTATGTATAATTATTTCCAAGTTGAGCCTAGTGAGAAGTCTTGTTAACTCCTTTGTGATATTGCTTCCTTTCTTATCCAGCCTAAGCCTTGTAGTATGTTCCTCTTGCTAGCCTTATCTAACTCTAGAATCATCTTGTCATTAAATCTGCCCAGAACACGCCTCATTCTTGGATCAATCTAACCATCAATTTCTATGCCCCAATATCTATGGCTGAACTCCTCTAGAAAAAAAAATCACAAGTTCATCAGGACCAGTGTCACAACCAATGCATGGTATACAACCTAAGCTGGGACTTTCAGAGCTGCTAGGAAGACTTTAAAGTTTTTATTGATGTATAGCTGATTTACAGTATTATATTACTTTCAGGTGTACAACATAGTAATTTGATATTTTTATAGATTATACTCCATTTAAAGTTATTATAAAAGACTGACTATATTCCCTGTGCTGTGCATTACATCCTTGTATCTTATTTTATACCTAAAAGTTTATACCTCTTAATCCCTTTCCCCTACCTTGCCCCTCCCACCACCACTCTCCCCACTGGTAAGCACTAGTTCTGTTTCAGTGAGTCTCTTTCTGCTTTTTTATATTCATTTGTTTGTTTTTTATATTCTACCTGTGATATCATGCAGTATTTTTCTTTGTCTGACTTATTTCACTAAGCATAATAACTTACAGGTCCATCCATGTTGTTGCAAATGGCAAAATTTTATTCTTTTTATGGCTGAGTAATATTCCATTACATATATATACTGCATTTCTTTATCCATTCATTTGTTGATGAACACTTAACATTGCTTCCATATCTTAGCTATTGTAAATAATGTTGCTATGAACATCGGGGTGCATATATCTTTTCAAATTAGTATTTTTGTTTTCTTCAGATATATACCCAGAAGTGGAATTGCTGGATCATATGGTAGTTCTATTTTTAACTTTTTGAGGAACTGCCATACTGTTTTCCATAGTGGCTGTACCAATTTATATTCCTACCAATAGTGTACTAAAGTTCCATTTTCTCTATAACCTCACCAACATTTATTATTTGTCATCTTTTTTAATGACAGGCATTCTGACAGGTGTGAGGAGATTTCCCAATGTGGTTTTGATTTGCATTTTCCTGATGATTAGATATTGAGCATGTTTTCATGTACCTGTTGGATATCTGTATGTTGTATTTGGAAAAATGCCTATTCAGGGAAAATGCCCATTTTTTAATTGATTTATTTGTTTTTCTGATATTGAGTTGTATATGCTCTTTATATATTTTGGATATTAACCCCTTATCAGACATATCATTTACAAATATCTTCTCTGATCCAGTAGGTTGTCTTTTCATTTTTTTAATGATTCCCTTTGCTATGCAAAAGCTTTTAATTTTAATTAGCTCCCATTTGTTTATTTTGTTTCCCTTACCTGGGGAGACATATCCCCAAAATATTGCTAAGCCTTTTATCAAAGAGTATATTGCCTGTTTTCTTCTAGGTATTTTATGGTTTCCAGTCCTACATTAGGATCGATCTTTAATCCTTTTGAGTTTATTTTTGTATATGGTGTAAGAAAATGTTCTAATCTCATTCTTTTACTGGTAGCTGTCCAGTTTTCCCAGCACCACTTATTGAAGAGACTGTCTTTTCCCCATTGTATATTCTTGCCTCCTTTGCCGTAGGTAATTGATGATATGTGCATGGGTTTATTTCTGTGCTCTCTTGTCTGTTCCATTGATCTATGTGTCTGTTTTTGTGCCAGTACCTTACTGTTTTAATTACTGTATCTATGTAGTATAGTCTGAAGTCAGAGGGCATGATACCTCCAGCTTTGTTCGTTTTTCTCAAGATTGCTTTGGCTATTTGGGGTCTTTTTGGTTCCATACAAATTTTAGGGTTATTCTAGTTATATGAAAAGTGTCATGGGTTTTTTATAGGGACTTCATTAAATTTGTAGATTGTTTTGGATAGTATGGACATTTTAACAATAGTAATTCTTCCAATCCATGAACACAGGATATCTTTCTGCTTATTTGTATTGTCTTCAATTTCCTCCATCAATGTCTTAGAGTTTTCAGAGTATAGGTCTTTCACCTCCTTGGTTAAGTTTATTCCTAGGTATTTTATTCTTTTTGTTGTAATTGTAAATGGGATTATTTTCTTTCTCTTTCCAATAATTCATTATTAGTGTATAGAAAAGCAACATATTTATGTATATTAATCTTGTACCTTGCAACTTTACTGAATTAATTCTTTACTTTTTCTTGGCAGAGACTTTAAGGTTTTCTACATATAGTATGATGTCATCTACAAATAGTGACAGTTTTACTTCTTCTCTTCCAATGTGGATGCCTTTTATTTCTTTTTACTTGTTTGATTTCTGTGGGTAGGACATCCAATACTATGTTAAATAGAAGTAGTGAGAGTGGGCATCCTTGTCTTGTTCCTGATTTGAGGAAAAGCTTTCAGTTTTTCACCATTGAGTATGATGTTAGTTGTGGGTTTGTCATAAATGGCCTTTATTATGTTGAGCTATGTTCCCTCTATGCCACCTTTGTTGAGAGTTTTAACATAAATATATGTTGAATTTTGTCAAATGCTTTTTCTGCGTCTATTGAGATGATTATGTGATTTTTGTTCTTCCTTTTGTTAATGTAGTGTATCACATTGATTGATTTGTGGATATTGAACCATCCTTGCATCCCTGGAATAAATACCACTTGATCATGGAATATGATTCTTTTTATATATTGTTGAATTTAGTTTGCTAGTATTTGGTAGAGGATTTTTGCATGTATATTCATTAGAGATGTTGGCCTGTAATTTTCTTTTTTTGTAGAGTCTTTGTTTGGTTTTTGTATCAGGATAATGGTGGCCTCATAGAAAGAATTTGGGAATGTGCCTTCCTCTACAATTTTTTTGGAATACTTTTGGAAAGATAGGTATAATTTTTTTGTGTGTTTGGTAGAACTCCCCAGTGAAGCCATATGGTCCTGGACTTCTGTTTGTTGGGAGTATTTGGATTACTGATTAAATTTCAATACTAGTAATTGGTCTGTTCAGGTTATCTATTTCTTCCTGATTCAGACCTGGAAGATTGTATGTTTCCAGTAATTTATTCATTTCTTCTAGGTTGTCAAATTATGAATTTCTTCTAGGTTGTCAACAGTTCGCATAGAACTGTTCATAGTATTCCCTTATGATTGATTGTATTTCTGTGATATTAGTTGTAATTTTCCCTCTTTCATTTCTTATTTTATTTGCCTCCTTTCTCTTATTTTCTTAATGAGCCTGGCTAAAGGCTTATCAATTTTTTTAATCTTTAAAAAAAAAAACTAGCTCTTGGTTTCATTATCTTTCCTGTTCCTATTTTTTTTTTGGTCTCTGTCTTATTTATTTACTCTCTGATCTTTATTAGTTCCTTCCTTCTGAAGACTTTGGGCTTTGTTCTTTCTCTAATGTTTTTAGATGATAGGTTTGGTTTTTTATGTGAGATTTTTCTTCTTTCTGAGGTAGGCCTGTATCCTATAAACTTCACTCTTAGAACTGCTTTTGCTGATTCCAAAAGATTTTGGCAAGTTGTGTTTTAATTTTCACTTGTCTCAGGGCATTTTATGATTGCCTGTTGCCTTCTTCATTGACCCATTTCTTTTTTAGTAGCATGTTGTTTAGTCTCCTCCTGTAATTGATTTTTAGTTTTGCAATATTGTGGTTGGAAAAGATATTTGATATAATTCCTATCTCCTTAAATTTGTTGAGCCTTCTTTTGTGGCTTAGCCTGTGATCTATCCTGGAGAACATTTCATGTGCTCTTGAAAAGAATGAGTATTCTGCTATTTTTGGATGGAATGTCCTTTAGATATCTATTATGTCCAACTGGTCTAATGTGTCATTTAAGGCCACTGTTTCCGTATTGACTTTCTGTCTGGATGATGTGCCCATTGATGTATGTGGAGTATTAAAGTCCCTTATTATTATTGTATTACTGTCAATTTTCCCTTTATGTCTGTTAATATTTGCTTTATATATTTAGGTGCTCATATATTAGGTGCATGTATGTTTACAAATGTTATATTCACTTCTTGTTTTTATCCCTTTTTCATTATATAATGCCCTTTGTCTTTTATTATAGACTTTTAAAAAAGTCTGCCTAGTCTGAGATGAGTATTGCTACCCCATATTTCTCTTCATTCCTATTTGCATGGAGTAATTTTTCCATCCTGTGTGTGACTTTATCTCTGAAGTGAGTCTCTTGTAGCCAGCATATGGTTGGGTCTTGATTTTTTTATTCAATCTGACAACCTATGTCTGTTGATTGGAGTATTTTGTCCATTGACGTTTAAAATGATTATTGATAGGTACGTACTTATTGCCATTTTGTTACTTGTTTTCTGATTTTGTGTTTTTTCTCTTTTCTTCCTTTAGTCTCTTTCCTTGTGGTTTGATGACTTTCTTTAGTATCATATTTGTGTTCCTTTCTGTCTAGTTTTTTCGTATCTATTGTAGGTTTTTTTAACCAGTATTTTTTAATTGAAGTATAGTTGACTTACAATGTTGTATTAATTTCTTCTGTACAGCAAAGTGATTCAGTTATATATATATATATATATATATATATATATATATATAACTGAAAAGAATGTAAAAAAAGTATATATATATTTTTATATTCTTTTCCATTATGGTTTATCATAGGATATTAAATATAGTTCTGTGCTGTATAGTAGGACCTTGTTGTTTATCCATTCTATATTGTAGGTTTTTGACTTGTGATTATCATGGAGTTCGTATTTGTTGACCTATAACTGTATCTATTTGTTTTGAACTAAGATGAATCTCAGTTTTGAACTAAAATGACTATCAGTTTAAACACATTTTAAAAGATCTGCATTTTCACTTCTCATCCCCCATGTTTTGTGTTCTGGGGGTCATATTTTTCATCTTCATGCTTATTCCTTAACTGTTTATTGTAGTTATAGTTGCTTTTATATTTTTTGTCTTTTAACCTTCATAATATCTTTTTTTAACATCTTTATTGGGGTATAATTGCTTTACAATGGTGTGTTAGTTTCTGCTTTATAACAAAGTGAATCAGTTATACATATACATATGTTCCCATATCTCTTCCCTCTTGCGTCTCCCTCCCTCCCACCCTCCCAATCCCACCCCTCCAGGTGGTCACAAAGCACCGAGCCGATATCCCTGTGCCATGCTAACCTTCATAATATCTTGTTTAAGTAGTTGTTCCACTGCCTTTACTATATATTTGCCTTTACCAGTGTGACTTTTCCCTTCCTACAATTTATTTCTTGTTATTGTCTTTTATTTTTCACTTAAAGAAGACTGTTTAACACTTCCTGTGAGGTCAGTTTAGTATTGATCAACTTTTAGTTTTTGCTTGTCTGCTAAGCTCTTTATCTCTCCCTCAATTCTGAATAATAACCTTGCTGGGTAGAGTATCCTAGGTTATACGTTTTTTCCTTCCATCACTTTAAATATGTTATGCTACCCCCTTCTGGCCTGCAACATTTCTGCAGAAAAATTAGCTCATAGCCTTATGGGGGTTCCCTTGTATGTGACCCTTTGTTTTTCTCTTGCTGCCTTTAAAGTCCTCTGTTTTAACTTTTGCTCTTTTATTTTAATCATGATATTTCTTGATGTGGGTCTCTTTGGGTTCATCTTGTTTGGAACTCTCTGTACTTCTTGTACCTGGATATCTCTTTCCTTCTTAAGGTTAGAAAAGTTTTCAACCATAATTCCATCAAATACATTTTCTCTAATTTTCCCTCTTCTCCTTCTGAGACCCTTATAATGAAAATGTTAGTATGCTTGATGTTGTCTCAGAGGTTCTGTAAACTATCCTCATTCTTTTAATTTAGTTTTTCTTTTTGCTGTTCTGATTGGGTGATTTCCATTATTCTATCTTCCAGATCACTTGTGTGTTCTTCTGTATCCCCTAGTCTTTAATTCCTTCTAGTGCATTTTTCATTTCAGTTATTGTATTCTTCAGGTCTTACTGGTTCTTTTTTATATTTTCTAGTTCCTTGTTAAAATTCTCACTGTGTTCATCTATTCTTTTCCCAAGTTCAGTTAGCATTTTTATTACTAATTCTTTGAACTGCTTATCAGGTCAATTATTTGCCTCTGTTTCATTAGGGAATTTTTTCAGTTTTTTTCCCTCATTCTTTCATTTGAAACGTATTCCTATGTCTTCTAATTTTGTTTAACTTTGTTTCTATGAAATTAGGTGAAAGAGTTACTTATCCCCATCTTGAAGGAGTGTCCTTTTGTGGGAGCATCTCTGTGCAGTCTGCGTGTGCCCAGTGGCTTTGGTGGGAGAGCTGGATCTGAAATGAGCATGGGTCTGAAATGAACATGGGTCTTCCCCTGGGGTGTGCTGGCAGCTTCCAACTTGGTGGGAGGTAGGGCTGGAGATGGAGTGACTAGAGCCAGAGACAGGTGTGAACCAGTTATTCTCTGCTCAGTGGCAGTCACAGTCCTCTGGGGGCAGAGGTGGGACCCAAGGTGCTGGAGAAGAAGCCCTGAAGGTCAGGTCTGAGCTGCTTCCATTCCCTCTAAGTGTGTGCATTCTCCTTGGCAACATCAGCCTCCACTCTAGTTGAGAGCAGCACTGGAACAAGAGGCACTGGAGCAGGTGCTTGGTGCAGGCTCTGGTACACTCTGGCATGGTCCCAGAAGCCAGTCAGAGCCTGAGGCCATTTTCAGTCTGCTGCCTCCATGCTGTGACTGGGAACAAGCAAGTCTTGCACATTCTTCAAGAGCGGAGTCTTGGTTTCTTATAGCCCTCTGGTAAGCCCCATTGGTTTTCAAAACAGCTAATGGAGCTCATCTTGCTGGTATTGGGCCTCAGGGCTGGGGTACCTAATATATGGCTTGAACCTCTTGCTCCCTAGGGAGGGTTCTTGAGCCTGTGATATCCCCCTCTTCTCTGAGTCCCTCGCAAGGAGTGTGGGTCCTGACTAGGTCATGTCTCCTCCCTTCCTACCAGACTGTGTGTGGTTCTCTCTTTTATAGCTTGGTTGTAAAAAGAGCCATTCTGCTAGTCTTCAAGTCAATTCCAGTGAGAGTTATTCTATATGTAGTTGTACTTTTGATGTGTTCATGAGGGGAGTTGAGCTTGGTGTCCTCCTACTCAGCCATCTTGATGCCCCCCAGTAGGAAGACTTATTACATGTACCTATTCAGCTTTCTCTCCTATCTGTTTCCCATAGTAACTATTCCAAATATTCACCACTCATCTCAAGTTGCATTCCCCCATTCAGGTAGATTTTCTTGCCATTCACTTCGCTGTCAGACTTGACTTTTTAGCTCTATACTTGCATGTGAGTGTGTCTCCTTCTCCTTCTCTTGCTCCCTTCTGATACTCATTTAACTTCCTAATGAATGTTTTATTCAAAGTGAATAATTCCACGGGATCCCGTGTTTAGGAATCTCATGTCCTCCTTTTTTCCTCATAGGTGGAGAGGTTGACATTCAACAATAAGAAGGATTTTTCCCCCATTTTAATGAGGGAGAAAGATGAATATGGATATATATGGGTTGAGGGTTTGGTGGAAGTAAGTTGAATGAGTTTTCATCTGACTTCTGTTTTCTAATATCTTCAACTTCTTGTTCCATTGTCCTTCCTTCTGTTCCATTGAATCCTTCTGGGTTGAAACTCAGCCGTTGCCTCCATTCTTACAACTGAGCACAGCTGGAAAAAAAAATCACACAGCTGTGTAGACTGGTATCATTTATAAATTCATGATCTCTAACCTCATTTGAACCCTCAGTGTTGCCTAGATATTCTTCTGTGTTTACTAATGACCTCTTTCCCTCAAGCTCCAAACTGGTCATTTCAGACTTCTTTTTCAACTACCTCCCCACTCACTCTCAACAGATGACACTCTCTGTTACTTTAGATAGAAAATAGAAGTAAAATGAAAGCTCTCTCAAGTAAAAATGAGACAATTGTTAATTTCAGGGAAAACAAAAAGTTGTACAAGAAAGGAAATGAAATCATAATACACCATTTCACTCAGAAGTGGATATTCATAATAGTGTAAAATTGTGGCAAATCTATATTTGAAGAACTGAGAGCATAACTGGTTATTTTCCATATTACGAACTCAATAGGTAATATATAAAATTAGCTAATAAATAGAAATATGAGCATATTATTTGTAAACATGGAGATAAAGAACAGAAGAAACAGCTTGAAAAGTTGGAAGTTGTCTTTAGGAAGGACTCAGGAGTGGGAGGGCCAGAGGACTGCTGTTTTATGTTAATATGTCTTACAGTACTGTGTAACTCTTAATTTGAAAAAAATAATTTTCAAAAAGTTATGGTATAGAGAAATGAGTAAGGTATGAGTCTGTTAAAGTATATCGTGTGTGTGTGTGTCTTTGTGTGGTATACAAGGTATGGTTTATATAAGGATAGAAAAAAGTGGCAAAGAATTGATTGCAAATTCATACATTTTTGCCAAGGGGAGATTGGAAGGGGGTAGGAGATATTATGAACTTTTTCTTTATTCACCTCTTTTGTTTCATTCATTATAACAAACCACCACTTCTGTGATTTTGTTTTCTGTTTCGTGATAATGGTTTTGCACTGAGTCTATCTTTTTGATAGGTATATAAACTTTCATTTAGAAAAATGTCCACTACCTTTTAGTCATGGCTGAAGTTCTCCTACTTTGTGATTTCCCTCAGATAGAAAACTTGGCAGAAACTGTTTTCTAAAAAGACCTGGCTCCTTTAAATAGATCACAGTGGGTGTACAGAGGGGTTTCACATCCATGGATAGGAAATGTCACTACAGAGTTTCTTTAGCCACCAAAGCAGATGGGGCCTATGGTTGGAGACAGTTTTCCAGTTAGGGTCTTTTTCAATATTTGGGTCAGGAACCACAGAGACCTTCCTCCTGGGTCTGTTATTCTCTTCTTGGGCCTTATAATTTTTACTGTATACTATTAGAAAACACTGCCAAAATAGGAGACCTTTTTGTTATCTAGTTCATATAGGACCAAACTTAAGAAAAAGTGAGAGCTACTATTTGTTGAGCACTTAAGATGTGTCAGACGCTGACAGTTATCGAGCAAGTCTGTGAGGGAAGTGTATGTTCACAGGGAAAACATGGCAATGTGATAAAGGAGGATACCTGAGGTAACGGAAAGTGCTATACTGGGATTCATAACCTCAGATCCCCGTGACTCTACCTCTACCGTACTGTGACCCTGCACATGTCAGTTCCCTATACTAGTCCTAAATTCCTGCCTCTATAGAATGGGAAGGTTCAATTAGATCAATAATTATCAAATTTTAGTATGCATTGGAATTACCTGGGGTGTTTGTTACAAAGGTGGCTTCCTGTGGCCTCACTCACATGATTTACTCTAGATTCCCTGTGAATTATATCCTCTGTGAATTGGATTCACTGTGTGTGTGGGAGAAGAAATAGATATTCTTAACAAGCTCCTTTGGTGGTTCTGATACATGTGGTTCTTGAACCACACTTGGACGAATCTTGGGCTCCATGATCTTTTGCAGCTTCAGCGTTCCAGGACACAATACCATGGCACTGGTAGGGATTATTTTTTCAATTTTTTTGAATTTTATTTATTTATTTTATACAGCAGGTTCTGTTTTTAAAATTTTATTTATTTTTTTATACAGCAGGTTCTTATTAGTTATCTGTTTTATACATATTAGTGTGTATATGTCAATCCCAATCTGCCACTGGTAGGGATTTGATTGAAAGGAGAAGCAGGGATTGAAGGAAAGATTTCTCCCATTCATTAATTCACTGAGTCAGCAAATATTTAAGTATCTATTATGTGTCTATTGAAGACCTATTGTCCAGTTTTTCCCTACATGTTTTATCGATTTTGGTGACCTGGGAAGGAATTGGGGAATGATCAGACTGCAAAAATAGTGTGTTTTATTATCTGGACTGGTGCTTAGTGATGTGCACATTAAATTAGAAACTGATTTAAGAAGTTGTAAGATTACTCACAGTAGCTAAAAAGTAGAAATGACCCAAATGTCCATCAGCTTATGAGTGGATAGACAAATGGTAGTATATACTTATAATGGAATATTATTTGTTAATAAGAAAGGAATGAAATACTGATACCTGGTACAAAATGGGTGAGCTTTGAAAACATTATGCTAAATGAAGGAAACCAGACACAGAAAGCCACATATTATATGATTCTTTTATATGAAATGCTCAGAATAGGAAAATCAACAGAGATAATAAGAAGATTAGTGCTTGCCTAGGGCTGGTCTTGGAGCATGGATTTGGGTCAATGGGGAGTAATTGTTAATGGGTATGGAGGTTCTTTTTGGAGAGATAAAAATGTTTACGATTGATTGTAGTGTTGATTGCACAAAGCTGTGGATATACTCTACATCCACATATGGATTGGGGGATATATATATGAAGAAGCCGTAAGATTACTTACGGCTGTTCACCAAGTTGGTAGAAAATATACCAACTCTTAATATAAATGGAAAATCAAACTCATGCTGGTTCTATCTTTTTTATGCACACACATTTTAAGTCACTATTTGCTCCCCATTTAAGATTGGTTTTAGGGGTCCATCATGTGGGCTAGTTGGATATGCCAAAGCAATTTGGTAGTCAATAGTATGTAAACCTTCGTTGTGTTTGCTTTAATTAAATTCAAGTATTTTTGTCCATTAAACCATAGCAGCTGGTATGGTTGCTTTCGGCCTAGTTTGCTTTTTTAGTTGTGTAAATAGTGGCAGAGTGTGCAAGCCTTGAAAAGACATTTTAAAATAAAGAGTGCCCCAATGTAGTATTATTTAGGCAGAAAGTGGTATACTTGAATAAAAAAAATCAAGTATATTCTTTAAATTCCCTGTCTTCCCAGGGTACTGATACCCCTACCACCAGCCTAGGAAGAATTTGGATGTTTTTATTATACCTTCCATTCTTCATTCTGGAATATAAGGGAGTTGACCATTGTTTCTCTATTTTAGAATGCATGAACTCTCAAAGGGCGTCTGTTTTTCATCTCTGTGTTCCCAGCAATTTAGTGCAGTGTGGCACCTATTGAGTTGTTAATGGATGTTCCTTTGCTGAAATAATGCCTTCTGCAGTGTTTCTCTTGGGGATCTAGAGAGGCTCTAGCTAGGGTCCTTTGTGCAAATAGGATTCTGGACTCGCTTTTTGATCCCAGTGTTCCTGAGGTTAATATGAAGATTCAGCCCCTTGCTACATACACATGAGCATGCAGCACGTGAATTTTCAAACACCTAAATATTAATCACATGCCAAAACCTATTAACTAATAGCTGGTCTATAAACCATGTAAAGAGATTAGAAGCATATAGGAAAGTATTTCTGCCCCTCAAAATACATTGAAGAATATAGATTGAAATTTAATCTAATTTTGCTGTTTTAATTCTCCTATTATTTTTATTAGTCTTTACAGTAAAAGCTATTCAGGAGGCCCATGTATCAGTGAAAAAATTGTCCTAATCACATATGTGCCCAGCATTTCTTAATAAAGATCATAATTTGAACCTTTTGCTCTTTTTGCTTATGAAAATTAGAACAAAGTAAAATCATATGTCCTGGGACTAATTGGAAATCAAAGCCCAGAAGCCCATTTGCTTTGTTTTGGAGAGCCCATGCAAGTTCTTAGTTATACTTAGAGATGCATAATTTAAAACACCTTTACATTTGTATCGCACTTTAAAACTGATGTAGCCTTTATATATTGAATATTTCATTTGAGCCTCTGAAGAGCCCTTTGAGATAAACCAGAGCATGGTACTAAGATACCCAAAAGGCAAGTAGTTTAAGTGCCCACCCCACTTTGGCAGGTGCCAAAACTGAACACAGAGAAGGTCACTGGTTGGTTCAAGGTGGCATTGCAGGTTTTCCTATGTGAGGCATTCGGCTTATAAATGTCTAATGACACTTGGAGGTAGAAAATATCGTTGAAACCATTGTAGTGCTTAAGGTTGGCAGGCAAGGATTAAAACTTGGAAGTCCCTGCCTTAGGGTCCACAGCACAGACTTCTCTCTCTGTCTGTACCTTTAATACACATCAGTTTGACTCTTTCCTATCATTGACTTAACTATAGTCTTCTAAATATATAGTCTTCTAAATATATATATACCTTCTGAAGCCTCCAAAGCAAACTCCCGTCGGTGGACATAAAATTTCTTGGTCTGATAATCCTACTTTTAAGTTGCCTTCAGTATTTCAGGTTACCTGAAGTGCCATACTGATTAAGCTACATTCAGGAGAACTAAGTATATGTAGAATATTATATGGCTCCCCTACTGAACACAAAACTGTAAATTAATGGATCTCTCTTGTTGACATCGTAAAGTATGCAGGCCTGAGGTGCAACGGTAATATTCCTTGCAGGACCATGTATTTTACTTGAAGTGCCTATAAAATAAATGGTTGTTCAAATGTAGAAGCTATGACAAAACATGGATGTTTATATAGGAAGTGACACAGTGGAAGAAGGATTACAGTGATGACATGTAAAATGAGAGACCAAAAAGGGGGAATAAAATAATAAAATGGACTAGTGGCAGGGCAACCTTCCACTGTGGAGGTCACGGTGAGGTTTAATCGATACATCGATCCTGAATATGGTTAGAGGTGATATAAACGTGTTTTGCTTTGTCTTTCTATTGGCGTTTTGTGGCTGTATGTGTTATAGGGTATAACTGAAACTGGCAGAACAGTAGACTGAGATAATTTGGCAGATTAATTAGAAGTGCTGCACATCAGAGGGTTTTTGGAAGTTGGGAGGGGGAGAGAGATTCTGACACAAATGGAGCTGAAAGCATCATAGAGTGAGCCCTAATTTGAGAAAAGTGGCTAATGGAGATATTAGTGCACATTTTTTCCCTCTTGCTTTTTTGACACCTCCCTCCAAATCTCCCCAGTAGATTATTCTTCCTTTAGCATACCCCTTCTCCCCACACCCCACCCTAAGTTTCAATAAACAAGTTTCTTAGGTCAGTATTTTGAGAGATGTTGCTTAAATTTGCAGTGTATGTGGCTCCTCCCAGTTCTTAAATTATTGCTACTAAACTAAACTGTTAGGACTGTGAAATTTCATCTCCTGCACTAGCCAGCTGTCAGGTCACAAGCAACTTATCTGAACACCCACGAGAATTTTCTTTGGGCTGTAAAGTCAAGCATCTTAGTTATCATGTAGGCATTCATTTTTAATGCTTTAATTTGAACCCAAACATTTTGTTGTTTGTGATGGGCCTCCCACTTCTTCTTTGGAAAATTCTAGAGTCTGAGTCCAAGCTTTTTTCCTTTCTTAATTCTAAAAGCAATTTTCTCACTGCTCTTTTTTTCCCTCTTGAGTAGGACTAAAAGTACTTGACTAAGAACCTTGTGCACTTCTTCTATTTTGAGTTGTTCTTCTCTTCATTTGTGGGTTAATCCTTATTAGGTTGTTGAAAAAT
Source organism: Pseudorca crassidens (assembly GCF_039906515.1). Taxonomy (NCBI): domain Eukaryota; kingdom Metazoa; phylum Chordata; class Mammalia; order Artiodactyla; family Delphinidae; genus Pseudorca; species Pseudorca crassidens. Next base: position 42,159,023 of record NC_090317.1, on the reverse strand, counting down.
AGCTCCTCAGTTCTGAACACAGTGAAGGGAAGGACAGCATCCTTCCAGGTTTTTTAAGCTTTGTCATGTGAGAGGATCAGAGCACTTTTAAAATGTGGTGGCCTTGAAATAAATCTCCAGGAATGTACCATCGCAGAATCACCGCTTACTAGCTGTGTGATTCTGGGTAAGTCACCTAACTTCTGTGATCCTACTCCAGTTACCATTCATGCACAATGAGGCATAATAGTACCTACCTCAAAGGGTTATTGTGGGGATTAAATGAAGTAGTGCATTTAAAGGGTTTAGGGCAATGTCTGGTTTACTAGCATCACATTAGCTATCTTCTATTATCACTGCCACAGATGCTCAGGTCTATCCTCAGAAGAGATCTTGACTCAGTACACTTGGGGCTGTAGGACAGGCATGTGCATTCTTTTTTTTTTTTTTAATAAATGTTTTTTTATTGAATGTCCTTAATGGGAACAGCAGTATAAGTTTGTTTTTTTTAAATTTTTGGCCATGCCTCGCAGCTTTTGGGATCTTAGTTCCCCAACCAGGGACCGAACCTGGGCCCTCAGCAGTGAGAGCGCGGAATTCTAACCACTGGACCGCCAGGGAATTCCCAGGCATGTGCATGCTAATAAAACTCCTTGGGGATTCTGATGGCTACTTCTTAGTTAAGAACTACTGCTCTAGCCAGTGATTCTCAAACTTTAATATATATCAGAATCACCTGAGGGAAGGGGATTTATTAAAAATGAAACTCCAAGCTCCACCCCTAGAAATTGTGCCATTCCTGTAGATCTGGTGATGAGGGCCCAAGAATATGCATTTTAACTGGAACTCCTCCAGGTGATTTTGATGCAGGTGATCTGCAGATCACCCTTTGGGAAACATGGCTACAGAGAAATCACATTAGCACATTGTTATGGACTGCAGGTTTGTGTCCCCAACCCCAATACATGAAGCACAACTCCCCTCAGTGTGATGGTATTTGGAGGCAGGGCCTTTGGGGGATAATTAGGTTTAGATAAGGTCTGATGGGAGACCCCCCATGATGGAATTAGTGTCCTAATGAGAAGAGGAAGAAAGACCAGAACTTCCTAGCTCTCTTGGCCATACAAGGACACTGGGTGAAGGCCACTGCCTACAAGCCAGGAAAAGGGCTCTCATCAGAAACCAAATCTACTGGCACCTTGATCTTGGACATCACAACATCCAAGACTGTGAGAAATAAATTCCTGTTGTTTAACCCACCCAGTCTATGGTATTTTGTTATAGCAGCCCAAGCCAAGGCACACCTCTCCTTCTTCACTGTGTTTGCCTATAGCAATAATCTTTTAAGATTGCCCAGGTACTACTGGAGTGGCCCACACCACACAGTTAATGCTGCTGACTCACTTTTAGTGAAATAAAAGAACCAAGTTACAAAGTGTTTTTTCAGCCCTAGTAGGGAATTAGCACAAATATGCATCCTGACCAAGAGCATGTAATTGTAATGTGGCTGCAGGGGGTTTAGTCTATAGCCATAGGACAAAGAAAGGCCAGTTAACCAAGAGGGAAGAGAACCTTTGACAATAGAAATCATACTTTTGACCATTGGGTCATTAGTATTGTGCCCTAATCAACTGAACTTACCCACCAATAGCCACAAGAAAACTGGGGGAAGAAGGAAGCAGGATTGCTTCGAGTTTGTACTAGGTATTCATTATGTGACTAGTACTTAATGAGCCTGGTGATTTTTTTTTTCTTTTTAGTGACAAAGTGTTCTATTTGATTGCTTTGAAATACATTTCCATTCTATCATACCTGAAAAGAGGACAATTAGGGCTTTGAGGAACTCTGAATCCTCATTTGTCCTTAGCCCATGATGCACAACACCTGGCCCTCCACTCATTGTAGAAATCAAACCTTCCATACATTGTGATTTTCTAGGTCTCTACAGCATTTTGAAAACTCACTAACTTCTAAATAGCTTAATGCCTCCCCCCCAACATTCACTTAGGCTTCTTGTCTCCTCTATTTCTTGAGCCCTGCCTTTTTTCAGTTCAGCAGTACAACCCTTGAGCTTTCTGACAAATGTGTAAAAGACAGCAATTCCCAGAGTTATATCCTCCACTTTCTTGTGGTCCAGGCCATATCCAGGATCAACCCTTGTGTTGGTGCTAGGAATTGAAAAGAAGGGAAGAGCATTCTTGAAAGTCCATAGTTTTGAAATATAGCAGAAATCTCCAGTCTTAAACTTACTTCTGGAACCTAGAAACCTAAATTATCTTAGACCAGATAACTTTTGTTCACTCTCAGGTTTTTCAAGTGTTGTAGAAAAATTTGTTTGGAGGTTTGGATGGATAACTCTTGCTTCTAAAACATGATCTATTCGGAATAGTATACTAAGCAAAGTTCACTAAGCTAAATTAGATTAATGATAGGTTCCTGAAGACAAGCAAATAACTTATTAGCTTCTACATTTCTTAAGTCTGTGGAGTCTTGACTTCTAAATATTCTTTGCTTGTGACTTTAGAGAGCAGAGAGCCTTGCTATCTCAATGCCTGAATGTTTGCTTTGGGGTCACCGTATTTCTTGAGCTATGCATGCCATTTGAGTCTTAAGAAGGGAAAAATATTTCCAAGACATGACTTTTACAAATAGAGAATAAAAGTTAATTTTTTTCATTTTTATATTGGCATGAAATATAGCTGTGCAGTCTGCCTCTTGGAGGTATTGAGAAAACACTACAAGGTTAATTTTATATTTTTGTGCCATATGGACATAACCTCATCTCTTAATACCACATGATCATAGGATGTATTTTTCTACTTTGTGACGTGGAGTTTTGGGGGATAATTATTAGTAAATAATGTTATGTGTAAAGAGTCAAAGAGGGCTAATATCTTTAGCAAAGACAAACCATAGCAATTGCATGAACCAAGATCTAGCCTACAGCTTAAAAGGTTTAAAAAATTTTAAAGATTGCAAAAAATGAATAAAGAAAAAGAAAAACAACAACCTGACATAGTTTGTTTTGTGAAAATAAAGCACCTGTTTACCTTAATAAGACCCTCTACTTTGAGACCTGTTATGAGATTCAGCCTTTATTCCTAGAGTGAAATAAAAGACTCACGGAAATTTTAACAAGTTATCATTTGCTCACTGACGTTAATGAAGGCAGGAAGCTGTATTTCACATAAATTGTTAACATTGACAGTAGAAAGAAAAGTAAATTCTAATTAGTATACTAGTCACCCTTTCTGTTACCTGTGTTAGCCTGAGTTGGGTCTTTATCCTTGAGACACTTATCAGACTAGTTTTGAATATTTTACTACAAGGCTTTTGTTATATTTTTTGAAAATTGCTTCTTGAATGAATGAACCTTTTGTTTTTAACTAGATGGAAAATTCTCAAAAAGATGATGGGAGCTCTAAATCACATTCCCTCTTTCCCCATCTAACAAGAATCAAATGTTGTACCAGCAATGATCAGAAAAGGGACATCAGTACATGCGCTTCTTGCTTTTAAAAAAATGCAGCACATATCACGGAAGACAAACTATGATCTGAATCTTATTAGCATGATCAAGGGATGACAAAAGAGTACTGGGCTGTGGGTCAGGAGACTTGAGTTCTAGGCTGGGCTCTGCCACTACCTGTGTGATCTCACACAGATCCTTTTTGGCCTCAGTTTTCTGACTTGTTTTCAAAAAACTAGATTGGTGTAGATGACTACTTAGTTCCCTCACAGTTCTAAAAGCTCATGATTCTGTGCTTTACATTGCTATCTATGAGATGGTTTTGTTCCCTCAGTTTGTTCACACCCCTTCCTCTAATCTCACTGAGTGTCCTTAATATACAGGTGATGGAACACCTTGACCTTTATTCTGGAAAATAGACCCAGACCAGGAAATTTTTCATAGTGCCAGTGATTTCTAAGGGTACCAGACTCTTCTGCATCCCATTACCAGGAAACACACACATATACACAAAATGAAAGTAACTGTATTCTACAGACTGCTGGACAAATGTCTGAAATTATTCTGACCTACCTAGAAACCATCTTACCTTCTTCTTTCCTCTTTGCTTTATGAGGTTGTTGTCTGGTTGATCTGCTTGCATTCCTTTCACTTTGAAATTTTTCAGGAAAACACAAATAGTATTAATATTGGGTTAGCATTAAATAGTAAAGAAGGAGAGGCTTGAACATCTACATCTTCCCACTCCCCTCAATCCCCATCACCAACAAAAAGATAAACACAAAAGAGACAAGTGCTACAGTAAAGCTCTGTGCCCCCCCCAAAGTATGCATACGTAATATACCATAGCCTATCAGATTGTTTCCATATTTGTCCTAGCTGCAAGTCACAAGTCATTTTGATACAAATAATACTTGTGAATAAGCTGTAAAAATACTCACTGAATAATATGGAAGCTGTCCCTGGAAGTGACAACTTGCTGTCATGAATGATGAAATATCCTTTTTGTAAAAGGCAATTGTGTTGATTGTAGAGAAAGAAATGAACTTTCCTAGGTTTCTTCCATCTCTGATGGTGGTTTTTTAAACAGGAAAGCTCCTGTACAGTGATGCTAGGCCATATATTTCATTTCAACTTTCATTTACAGTTGTCGTTGTTTTGGGGGAAAAAACATTTTAATCAGTTTCTGTATGAAGGTCAGGTAACACTGTGAACAAAAGTAATTTATTTATGATAATATCAAAACAGAAACGTTGCTGCACTTAAATTATGAAGCATGTTTCTTTTATCTGCAATACGATTGTATGTATGACTTAGTAGAATCTGGGAGTATATCTTATTTATGCTACTGGTGAATTCAAGAAATTCTCTTCTCAAGGCCTGAAGTCCTGACATTGGCTAAGAATAAGACCAGATGATATTGTGTGATGGGGTATAAATTAAGCTATTTTTAAAGGAGGTATGGGAACTATTTTATGTGTTTGGGGTTTTATTTGCCAAACTGAAGCAGCGTTGACATCATTTGTGGCTTAGAAGGTGTCATGTGATTTTTTAAATGTCTGCGTGTGTGTGTGAATGTGTGTGAATTATTTGAAGTAATGCAGTGAGGCAGAAGTATTCATAATAAAAATGTTTCTTTATCTTGTTTTGGATTATAAAGACAGCATTTAGTAGATACAAACACATACATCCTGACTGCTGCCTGTACACATTTTCCCATTCCCAGCTATCCCAATATAGGTCTCCCAGATGACGGACAATTGATTGTTAGATGCAACTGCAGACTATCGATTGAACACATTTAGGGGCACAGTGTAGGCTAGGTGATGTACCCTGATAATTCACACACATTCATACATAACCACTTACCCACACCCATACCCACCCACACACCTTCACATTCCCCAATAACCTTTCTGGTCCAACATGTTAAGATGTTCCACTAATTTACATTGAACACTAAAGCACAGAAAGAGTTTAAAAGTTGCCCAAGATGTCATAGAAATTGTAGCACTTCCAAGAATTTAACCAAAGAGACCTTAATTCCATTCTTACACTGTAACCACTGGTATTTCCCCAGACCATCACATAAATTCCATATCTTTAAGAAGCTATTGGGTTGGCCAAAAAGCACCTTCAGCTTTTAAGTAAAAATAAGACATTTTTCATTTTCACCAAGAACTTCATTGACCAGCGTATTCACCCTTTTGTTCCACTACCTTCTGCCATTTTTCAGGCAAATTCATAATTCCATCTTCCCAAAACTTTTTATCTTTTTGAGCAAAGAACTGTTCCAGGTGCCTTTTAAAGTCTTCCAAGGAATTGAAATTTTTTCCATTAAGAGAATTTTGTAAAGACTGAAATAAATGGAAATCTGAAGTTGCAATGTCTGGTGAATACTGCAGATGAATCAGAACTTCCCAGCCAAGCTGTGACAGTTTTTGCCTGGTCATCAAAGAAACACGTGGTCTTGCATTATCCTGATGGAAGATTATGCGTTTTTTGTTGACTAATTCTGGATGCTTTTCGTTGAGTGCTGCTTTCAGTTGGTCTAATTGGGAGCAGTACTTGTTGGAATTAATCGTTTGGCTTTCCGGAAGGAGCTCATGATAGAGGAGTCCCTTCCAATCCCATCATGTACCCAACATCACCTATTTTGGATGAAGAGCAGCCTTTGGTGTGATTGGTGGTGGTTCATTTCACTTACCCCACAATCTCTTCCATTCTACATTATTGTACAGTATCCACTTTTCATTGCTCGTCACAATTTGTTTTAAAGACAGAACATTTTCATTATGTTTAAGTAGAGAATCGCATGTGGAAATATGGTCAAGAAGGTTTTTATCACTTAACTTATGTGGAACCCAAACATCAAAGTGATTCACATAACCAAGCTGGTGCAAATGATTTTCAGCGCTTGATTTAGATATTTTGAGTATGTCGGCTATCTCCCGTGTGGTATAATGTTGATTGTTCTCAATTAATGTCTCGATTTGATCGCTATCAACTTCAACTGGTCTACCCAACTGTGGAGCATCGTCCAGAGAGAAATCTCCAGCACAAAACTTCACAAACCACTTTTGACACATTTGATCAGTCACAGCACCTTCTCCATATACTGCACAAATCTTTTTTTTTTTTTTTTTACATTTCAGGTGTGTTTTTACCTTTCTTGAAGTAATAAAGCATAATATGCCAAAGACGTTGCTCTTTCTCTTCCATCTTCAATATTAAAATGACTACACAAAAATTCACCAATTTTGATGTCTTTTTTAAATGTATACTGATATGACAGCTGTCACATACAATCTAACAATTGTTTTGAATGAAGTTAAAGACAACTTGCTGCCAGAGCCATCTTACAGAAAAAAAATGAACGAACATTTTGGCCAACCCAATATATATATGCTTCTAGAGGTCAGAAACATTGCCAGTTCCATTTTGGAAATCTTCTTAAGCATTGTGACTACATATCTCACTAGTGGGAATGCTGGGGAGAAATAACATTTAATATTTCATGAACATTTCTAGGATTATGTGGAGAGAAAAGAATATTTTAAGTGTTCTCTAGCCACTGAAACATACTGTAGCAATCAAGCAAATCCCGTATCCCTATGATATCTAAAAGTGATACAGAGACTTATTACAGTAGTTGCACGTGGGGTCTGTGAACCACATTGGTCAGAAGAAGAGATTATCTAGTAATGTGGGCAAAAACATTAGCTGTCCTTTATATCTATTTGAAATCCCTAAAAAGCAGAATTACTGTCTTTCAACATCTGTAGGGCTGTTGATATTGGAAAATTATAATGGTGACTATATATTTTTTTATAATATTATATCACCAGTCCTCTGGGCCACTCCATCTCAGATGTGCTTAATCTCCTTTGATCAAATAACAATTTTAAAAGAAATTAGTAGCATTCCAGCACCTGATAGCCTGTAGAAACATTTGAAACCATTTTCATCTTGTCGTTGAGGATCAAATATAAGGACTCTTAAAAAATATTGGTGAGTGTAATATACAGCACAGGGAATATAGTCAATAATAGTATAATAACTTTGGTGCATAATCTATAAAAATATTGAATCATGTTGTACACCTGAAAGAAATATGATATTGTAAGTCAACTATTCTTTCATAAAATATTTAAGTCCAGTGCCAGAAAGAGAACTTCAACTCTGAAAACATGGATTCCATCAATAAACAATTGAGTAACTTTGAGAACATCAACTAGAAGTTTGAACTGCAGTTACCTTGTCTGTAAAATCTAGGAATTACTATGTGAGGTATTATGATAACCATCTGATCTGTCTCAGGATTCAGCCCCACCTTCCATTTTGCATCCCTGTTGCCAAAAATAACATACAGATTTATTTAATTCTTTCCAATGGCTATTAAAAATTCTTCACCATAGTTCTTTCCCCTTCAGCTTTACTTCCTACCACCTCACTACTCCCATTTTATGCTCCTGCTATACCAAATGGTTTGAGATTTTCTAAGTATAGCACACCGTTCTTTTTTCTGTTGTTTTTTGTTTTGTTTTTACTCTTTTATGCATCTGAACATATGCTATTCCCCCTGCATGGATAACCCTTCAGCAGAATCCCCCACCCCAATACTCCCAATAGATTTAAACTAGTCTTCAAATCCCGGCCCATATAGGTGCTTCCAAATGAAGCCTTTTCTGTCTGCTGACACCTTTCCCTCTTCTGGGCTACCTCTGCATTTTGTTTATACTTGTATTTATCCTGACTTGTTGTAATTGATTTGTTTATTATCTGTCTCCTCTTTGATGTTCTTTATGACAGGGTTCATGCCTGCCTTCTTCCCTGCATTTCTTCCACAAATACTTATAGAACACTTACTTTTGCCAGGTACTGTTCTAGGCCTAGAGAGATATAGCAGTGAACAAAGCAGGCAAGAATGCCTGTCCTTATGTAGCTTCCCTGTCTCATTCCTCTCTATATCCCTAGAACATAACATAAAGAGTAGCATTTCTCATTCTAGCAAGCAAGAAACACTTGTTGGATTGAAGTCAAGAAAATATTATGGCTAAATTTGAAACTCCCTTATCTTCCTCTCCCTTATTGCCAACACTATGCATATAATTTCTATTTGTACATACATTAATATTTAGTTCTAACATTCAATCAGTGTTTTTCCTTTCCTAAGTTTCTATACCTTTGTCTCCATCACTGGTGTCTATCTAACACCATTGTATATGAAACAGCGTCTGAGAGTGCTATGATATCTTGGTTGCCTTGTTTAGACTTAGCACACTGAAGGAAGTGCTCTTTCATCCAATCAATCAATGTTTACTGATCACCTAGGATTATGAGGCACTGTGAAAGACACAGTATAAAATATCAAATAAGACAATGTACTTCTGCCTTCTTGAAGCTTACAGTCTATTGGTGAAGACAAGCAGTAAACAAGTAAATAAATATATTATTACAACATATGATAATTGCTGTGGAGGCAATGAACAGGATGTTTGATTGAGAGTGAAGGGAGGAGTGGCCGACTAAAGTATAATGGTTAAGGAAGGCATCTCCAAAGAGGTGACATTTAAGTAGAAATCCATAGGATGAGCAATAGCCAACCATGTAAAAAGTTGGGGGACCTAGTGTTAAGGGAAGAAGGGACAGCATGTGCCAAGCTGCTGAGGTGGCAAAGAGCACCTGGGGAGAAGGCAGTGTAGTTGGAGTTTAGAGAATTAGGAGGAAGGTAATTAAATTAGAGAAGTAGCAAGGGGGCAAGATAATGCAGCATCTTACATGATGCCATGTTAAGGCACTTAGAGTGTATCCAGAAGAAATGAGGAGTCATTGAAAGATTTTAAGCTGGAGAGTGACATGAGCAGATTTATGTTTTGAAAATATTACTCTGGAGGCTGTATAGGGAACAGAGTTGGGTGTAAGTGAAGATTCATGGAAAGCAGTTGGGGGCTGCTGTGGTGGTCTAGGAGAGAGATGGTAGTGACTTCAACCAGTGTGATTCCGGGGAGATGAAGAGGAATGTCAGATTTGGGAGATATTTTGGAAATAATGTTAATTAGACTTAGTTGGATTTAATGTGGGAGTTGGAAGGAGGAGTCAGTTGTGATGCCTGGGCATTGACTGGCTGGCTGGAGATGCCGTGTGCTGAGATAGGGAGAACACAGGGCATGGGAGAAAGTTGGATGGATGTGAAATGCATTTTAATGATGATAATCATGGTGGCGGTGGCGGTAGACTAACCAAAGTTGGAGAGAAGATAAAAAGGAAAATCTGGCAACTGTCAGTGATTTTTCTTTAGCTTGTTGGAGAAGGTCCAACATATTTCGCATATTTCAACTCTGCAGGCTATCTTGATGCTTGACCTAATCTGTCTTTTTCTCGTACACTCCACCACATGAAAGTAACCAGTATTACATTTTCTCTGAATATACTGTTAAGAATTAGAAGATTTCTCTCTCAATCCAGGAAGCTATGAGAATATTCAAGTCTTAAAGAGCAGAGAGAGTAATTCTCAAAAGGCAACAACTTTCCATTTGTCATCAGATTGTGCAAATGTTCCAACTAGGTAATATATTCCTAGATCAGTATCTATCAAACTAGTGTCCAAGGAGCTCCTATATAAAAATCACCTGGGAATGCTCGTTCAAAATGAAGATCCTTATCTAGCAAACTAATCAGAATCTCTGGGGATAGCGCCCAGGAATCTCAGTTGTCTCAGTTGTATTACAGGCTGACATGAAAAGCATTGTTGTAGAGGAGGTATTCTTAAACTTTTTGATGCTTTGGTTCCTTTTGGTGGTCTTGTGAAACCCACGGATCTCTTCTCAGAAAAATATTAATACCTGGTTCAAATAAAATACACAGGATCACAAAGGAAACCAATTATATTGAAATAGTTATCAAAATATTTTTAAAACAAATTTTATATAGTAATTTACATGCTTTATATTAGCACATTAATGAGATCTAGCAGCAAGTATTATATTACCATAATTTGAAGTAGTAGATGAATGTAAATATTTTGAGACATCTGCCACAATTATAATGTGATCTAAAATTATATGTGATTTCTATTAGTGACAAAGTTACAGGTTCAGCTAATACTATGGTTTGTTGCCTAGATTCATAATGGAAGGAAATGCTAAATTTCCATCAGAAGTAAGTGAAAAAAATTTTTGGTTTGGCTGTTATGCCCCTGAGTGTACCTGGCTAGGCTTGTCTGCACACCCTTGTTATAGACTCCTACTTTTGTATCTAGGCTCTTCCAGAGGGTGGCTTTGGAGAAGACTTTAGATTGTTACTATTTTGTGTCTCTAAAGGAAGAGCATTTTCAGGATGGAGAGAGGCATTGTAGGATGAGGGACTAGCATGTGCAGTAATTACAGAGTCAGAAAAGAGGCTGGGATTTAAAAACAGTAAGGCGTCCAAAATAGCTGAGACTGAGGGTGGGTGAGTAGAGAGGCAGAAGATGAAGCTGTAGAGGTGGGTTGACCTAAGTCCATGGAAGGTTTTCCCACTGCATGTATGAGTTTGGATTTCATGATGGAATTAACAGGTAGCTAGAGAGAACTTTATATTAGGAAAATACGGTTGACCCTTGAATAACATGGCTTGAATTGCCAAGGGGCCACTTGTATGCAGATTTTTTTTCAGTAGTATATACAATACTACAGGATCCATGGTTGGTTGAGTATGCAGATGCAGAACCGTGGATACAGAGGGCCGACTATGGGACTTGAGTGCCGTGGATTTTGGAGTCCCTGTTGGGTTCTGGAACCAATCCCCTGAGGATACCGAGGGATGAATGTAAACCTGCAGGCAAAATGAAGGATGGATTGGAGGAAGCCAGACCATTTCTGAGGCTTTGATAAAAGCCCAATTGAGGAAAATATGATTCTCTGAAGTAAGGCAATGGTCATGGGACAGAGAAGATGGAAAATATACGAGAGATTCATATGCCGTGAAGAAGCAAAGTTTGGGGTGACTTTGAAGGTTCTAGCGTTGGAGAAGATGTAAATGGAAACACCATTAACAGAGGTACCAATCATGAGAGGAACAGGTTTTGGGGGGAAGGTTTTTAGTTCTGTTTTGGATAGCCTGAGTTTTAAGTGCCTGTTGAATGTCAAGTGAGAGATGAATGGAGTTTGTATTTTTACCATTATTCATAGTAATATTTTAGGTAAAATTTTTTAAACATTCTTTTTGTCTAGAAATTGACAAATTGTCTTCACCGAAATTATGGGGTAGTTTGGTTTCAGAAATATTTAGGATTAGGCATTATATTGTTCTTTCAGTACATTTTTAATGAAATGTCAACCAATGGCTGTCCTCCAAAGAGTGAGTGAGTTAGTTGTTCTGGATAAAAAAAATATCCTTCTATAATTATAGTAATGGATCCTGGTAATGGAGAATATCAGTGGTCTTGTGTTCCTGTACCAAAGGCTTAGATGTGTTTTGCGTTCTCCACCTGCCCATCTATCATAACTGCTGGAAGACAGAGGACTATAGGTAGGGTGGGAGCAGCAAACAGCAGAAGTGGTGTGCAGCCAGTTTTTATAACAGCTCTGTGGCTTGCACACGATTCTCAGCAACTGGTATGGACACATAGGGAACTTGCTAGTTGCGACCATCTCCATATTCATTGCCCTTTCAGGTTTTGAGATCTAGGATAAGGGGAGAGTTTTCCTGTGAAAGTGGGATTTTGAAATGCAGGATTGTCTTTTAACAGAATTGTGAAGGAAGTGATGTTTCCCTTTGATATTCTTTTCTCCTCAGCCTAGCTATTTCAAATCCCTTTACCTGGTGCTTTTGTGTTAGGTCCTGGTTGGGTCATAGACCCCACTTTAGCATCTTTCCTAGACTTGTGCTTTCTGATAGGCATTGTTCCTTTGAACTTTATCCTTCCATGATAAAATCTCTTGTTCCTATATTTGATAAACTAATCTATGCACATATTTATGGTTATATATTATGATTTAAAATGTGCTGTCACTTCCAAGTAAAAATTACATTTTAAGAGGGGTCTTGGGACAATGCTTTAACCTAAAAGAGTTACACTAATGGTTGGGACTGTAGGTATCATGGTAGTTGTCTTTCCTAACAATTTAAAAATAATATTAATAGCATACACGTGTGAAGGAAACTCAGCAGATACAGAAGAAAACGTATTTGTTTGTAAAGGCTGAAGGAATAGAGTGGAACTAGATATACCAGGCAGAATTCATTTGTAGACTCTTTAAAGAAGGAGAGCAGAGGAGTTATTTTTGAGGATGGTGATAGAAATGGAGTGGAGTGGGGTGATGAGATGTACGTTTTAGTTGAAATGACTTTGAGAGAAGGGACCATGCCTTTAAGTCTGTGTCCTCCATGAGGCCTGGAAGAATGATTTATACACAGTGTGTAGTGATGGTTAGTTTAAATGAATGAGCAGATCCATGCAGGATAATTACTGATTTAGAAAAAAACCTTCTATATGTTTATTTTTACCTTGAAGAGTCCCCTAAACCCAGATAGAGTTTTTTAAAAAAAACTTCCGTGGATTTAGTGTATACACACACACACACACACACACACACACACACACACACACACACACACACAATCATTTAAAGGTTGGTTGAGATACCCAATGAATTGGGCAAAAATGAAAGCCCATTTATTCCTCAATGAACTCCAGACTGAGGGAAAGTTCTATGACTCATAACAAGTAGTGCTGACGAGGGAGCCTCTAGGTTGTCCATTCATCTCTGTGAGATGTGAGGTTATTTTGTGTGTTTTGTTTGGCTTTTTAAATGTTGACAAGTCTCAGGTTTACGTTAATAGAAATGCTGTGATCAGAAGTCTATTAGAACAGCATCTGGGAAGGAAAACTCATGTTAAGAAATCAGCAGTAGGAGAGAGAGAAAAAATGCAAACAAAACCCTTTTGGTGACATAAAGCACAAGCTGGTTGGGAGCAAAGGGAAGGAAGAGATGATAGAAATCCTCATTAAAATTAAAAAACACAGAAAAGTGGAGAATAGCATAAACAGCAATGCAACATAAATCATTATCTACAAGACTAACAAAAAGACAAAAGAATTAGCGTTGCCAGCTCATGCTTTATGTAGAAAACAGTAATTTGTTTCCTAGAGGTATTTTTGACTCGAAACCTAGCAAAGGAAAACTGCCATCGAGTCTGGGCCTTGTTTTAATGAGTATCTTGTATGGACAGCAATTGTATAGAACTAGAAGCTACAAAGCTCTTCAGAGTATTAGTAAACCAAGTATTGTGTTGGGAAAATAGAACGATGAAAGCATATTCACCTATTCAAAAGTAGGAACAATAGTAAAATTCTTTTGATTACAGAGTTTCCATTAATTTAGGCTTTGGATAAGATGTACAAACCAAGGAGGAGTTATCTGTATTACAATCCAAGAAAGATTATTAAAGATTATTAAAGGACTATGTATTTATTGACCACTTGCTGTATGCATAATACTGCACTAAATACCATGGAGAAGACAATATACAAATAAACAAAGACAGACATTGAAGAAATATTCCCAAATGTGCTGAGCATTATCATGGAGAGATTCAGGGTGCAATAGAAATATTAAAGGGAGGGATTTTTGTTAGACCTGCAAATCAGAGGAAACACTCTGGAGGACTTGTATATTTAGTGAGACTTGAAAGATGAGAAAAGTTGGCTAAGTGAAAAAGTACTAGCATTCTAGTCAGAAGGGAGAATGTGTGTGGGGTCCTGGAAATGAGAAAAAATATGACATATTCTAGGGATCTTATGAAGTGTGGCTTAAGCATAGGAAATTTTGTGGAGTTTTGCTGGATGTGAGACTGGGCAGTAAGGCAGCAGTCATGCTGTGAGGGGCCTTGTAGACCATATTAAGGATGTTAGCCTTTATTCTAAAGACAATGGGGATCCATGAAAGGTTTTAAGAACGTAAAATGACTGATAGTAAGTGCATTAAAAGAGATGGTAAGTTCAACTTGGAAGTCAGTTTAGTATCCATGTTTGGTTCATGCTTGGCTTTTGGACTATGCTTACCAGACCTTGACATGGAATAATCCATTTGTATGCCATGAACCTTTTGAAACCAGCTCATGATTGTCAATCAAGTACCTCAAGAGATTCTGCCCAGGTTGACTTTATGGTTCCAACTCTAATAAGCAAATATATATTAGGAAATGTTTGTTTTCATTTAGAGTGGGTAGTAGCCAATCAAATGGTTCTTCCTGATGTAGGAAGGAAGGGAACAGAGACAAAAGGAAGAGATATATGACCCATTAGCAAGATGTACTGTGAACAGTACTCAGTAGTTTTGCCATACATTGTCAGTGGATGAAGTGTGATTAAGGAGATTTGGATTTGGTTATATTATTTTTAATTTGACTTACCATTGTAACGTCCTTAGGGAATCCCTTACATTAGTCGTGCCTTAGTTCTTCTATTATAAAGACTCTCTGGCCTAAAACCAAACATTATGCAGGTTCACTTAATGAAACCATGTTATTTAGGGTATCTTGAGCTCCAGAGAAAGGTATCTCATTCAAGAAGTCTTGATTACAATTGTTGTCTTCTGCTTATTTGCTCCTCAGTTTCTTAGAAGAGAAACATGTTTTGAAGAAATTGCTTTAATAGGGACTTGGTGATATAAGCAGGCTGCCTCATAATATTCACACTTCTCTTATTGCAATATTGAGTATGTATCTTTGATGGGTCTCTTATGGCAGGTGTATTGACTTTCTTCTCGCTCCTGGTGTTGGTGTAATATTTTTGGAGAACGGCAGAGGGTACTGTGAATATATCCTGATTTAAGATGTGAACAGGAAGAAAGGTGTTTGCTCCAACTTTGCCTTATACTCTAGAGCAGATGTCCAGATATGGTTGTAAGAGAATGTCAGTCATGTACCAAACCCTGTCAACTTCCTGTCTCTTCTCAAAGCTACAATAACTAATACCATTTTTCCCACTTAGGGTCACTAATATATGGCTTTATGTATATAGAGATGATACTAAACCATCAGCAGTATAAGGTAGCTCTGACTTTTTTCACTAGTAGATGGGTTGCATTTGAGCTTTTTGCTCATCTTACTTCTCTGAGAACCAGTGTAATGCTTTTGAAGGACAATGGTCAAGGTGAGGCTTTTGGTCTATGGCTGTGCTACAGAGGAAGTCTCACTGTCCTACATGGGATCTAACTGCAGTTCTGACATCAGTACTGTGCTCAATTTGTCTGAGGTTGCTCGCAGTACCAGTGGATCTCAAAGGGCAGAACTCACAAAAATGGGCCTTACCTATTTAGTCAATGAACAAAAATATAGCTGAATAGTATGCAGATGTCTCCTGTTGCAATGATAAAATACATTTTTATGACCTGTTTTATGGATCTCTTAAGGAAATAAGATCCTGGATTTTTGTATTCTGTTTCCACCCACAGTCTCTCATTGTTTTCTTTAATGGTAGCCTGCTAAGTCAAATACTGATCACCAAATTGCTTGTCACAACTTTCAGTTTGATTGAGACTTGTAAGCTTTTTTAATGTTTTGTCTTTGTAATGTCTAGAGACTTGCCTTTACGTGGCAATGTTGGTTGTATTTAATCATGGCTTACAATAATCTATTGATGATATTTTACTTTTAAGCAGTAAGGGAGGTATGCTATAATCTATTGGCAAGACTGTATATTTTATACTTTTCTAGGTTAAAGGGAAAAGCAGTTGTTTGAACTCTAGATATTTGGCATCACGGCCTGTCATCATGGGCATTTGCTCAGGCTGCTTGGTGGAAGTCATCCCAGTCTGAATATACATTGGTTCCAAAGGACAGGTGGCTTCTGGAGTAGCTCAAGACATATATTTTTAGGTTTATAAAACATGGTCAAGGATAGTAGTATGCAGGAACCACTTGGTCTGGCTAGTAAGAGCTGATTGTGTGCATTTCTTCCCAACACTGTGTTGAATGACATAATGTTGGTATATTGAAATTGGCCATGGTGGGAATATTTACACCACAAGAATAAGCAAGAGCTTCCCTTCTACTTGGAGAGCTAGTTATTAAACCTTTACCAGCATACCATTGGCTGGGGGCCATTATTCCAGCCATTGAAGCCTATCTCAGAATAGATTTGACATGCTCCATTCTAGTCCTGGGATTGGTACTGACCCAGACTTGCCAGGGTGTTTTGGGGGGCAATCTTGAGGAATACGCCAGTTCAAATGCATACTTTTGAAACTGGGTGAGAAATAGCTAAGTCATTTGAAAGATGAAGGGCCAGGATGGGACTGAATTCCCGTTCAGTTTACTGCATTCACAGCAATGTTGTCTAACAGACTGATTCCAGGTGCTAGGCATTTACTGTAAATAAGAAATGTAGAATCCTTTGTTGCTGGAACAATTTACCAAGCAAGTACCTTCCTGTCCCATGGCAAAGGCATAAGAGAAACAAAAAAGTCCTCAACTTGAGTATGCTCTATAAGTGGTTCAGCTCACTGGCAGGCGCTGATGTATTGCATGTGTATCCATCACATCCCTGCAGATTCTCTTGACTTAATGATTGTCAAAACACTGTGTAAATAGTCAGTGATATTGAAGATGGCAATTTCCATAAACTGTTTTTTTCCCACAAAAAAGGACTTCCTCTCTTTTTTTTCAGAAGAATGTCTCAGACACCTGGGTTTTAGTGCTTTAATTTTTAGAATGAAAATTCATTCTACTTGGCAGTTAATATCTTTGACTTTCAGAACACTTTTGGAATAGTACTTGATTTGAAAACTTTGCAGCACATATAATAAACATAGGCATAATTTCATTACAAAACATTTTATAAAGGAAATACATGAATGGAAAATAAGACAAAGGATATGAAAAAAGCTATTTACAGAAAAAGGAAATATAAGTAGTAAATATGTGAAAAGTTGCTCTATCTCACTCATAATTGAAAATGTAGGGCTTCCCTGGTGGCTCAGTGGTTGAGAGTCCGCCTGCCGATGCAGGGGACATGGGTTCGTGCCCCGGTTCAGGAAGATCCCACATGCCGCGGAGCGGCTGGGCCCGTGAGCCATGGCCGCTGAGCCTGCGCGTCCGGAGCCTGTGCTCTGCAACGGGGGAGGCCACAGCAATGAGAGGCCCGCGTACCGCCAAAAAAAAAAAAAAAAGAAAGAAAATGTAAATGCAAATTAAAATATGTCAATGTGGGTTGAGAGTGTGAGGTAGATAAACATTCTTATATGTTATTTGTGGGAGTATAAATTGGTATTAGATTTATTGCAGCATATTTGGTAATATTTTTTAAAATATAAAATCCATTTAGCTTTGCATCCAACATTCTTAGAATTTATCTTACAGATATATCTGCATATGAACATAATACACATATACACACATGTTGCACACATATATAAACACAAAGATATTCATTATAAATTTTAAAATTTATGTTATATATAAAATGATGTCTGTACAGACTAATATCAAGTAGTTGGCAGTGGTTACCTCTGTTAATTGCGGAAAGGTGGTGTGAGAAGGGAGATAACACTCTTTACTATATATACTTCTATACCATTTGAATGTTTGATAATAAGCAGATATTACTTTTGTATCTAAACTATCTTGGAAAATAGTTTTGTTTTTATGCTGGTCTACAAGCTTGTGCCCCTTTACCAACAACATACTTTGAACTTATCCCTATTTTACTCTTTCCAGTGGCTACACAGCATTCCACCATGCTGATGATCCATCCTTTATCCATCCATCTTTCCTTCCATCTTCCCTTACTTCCTTCTATTCATCCATCCATCTATCTACATGTTCATCTATTCACCTACCTATCCACCAAATTACTTTTTGCTTGTTTATTTAAACCATTTCCTTTCCAAATTATAGAAGCAATGCTTGTCCTTAGCCAAAACAACAAACAAGCAAACATAAAAATAACTAAAAAGGATACAGTTAGAGAAGGGTATAAAAGAAAAAAAAAGAACAATTACAGCCTAGTCTCATTTCCCAGAGGCAACTACCGTTAACAGTTTCTGTTCTTGTGATTACTTTTATACCATTAAGTAACGTGCTTATGATTAGTATAATATTTATATCAATATTATTATATTATAGTATTAATATAATAACATGTTTATTGCTTCATTGTCTCTTTTCTTTTCCTCCCTTCCCCTCTCATCTCATTTTTTTGGTAACATCTTTATTGGATCATCTCATTTTTTTTTTTTGGTCTTTTTGTGCCAGGCTCAGAAGAAATCCATGTGAGGAAATCTAACCCTGGCTTATTAATAATTTGGGACATTTGACCAAAATGTATATATAGAGCACACAATTAGAGTGTACCCAGCCTTGAAAAGAATGGGCAGAACCAGAGAGGAAAATAAATATAGTTAGAGTAGGGTGAACAAATCAGGGAATGTGAGCCCTTTCTTATACCAGGCCCTTACCTAGAGCCTGAGAGGGCTAGGTTGTGGTTTGGTGTTTTAGCTGTGACTGAAATTTTCAAGTAGAGTTCCTGGGACTCTTTACTGCATGAGCATGATAAAGTGGAAAGAACATGGCTTTGGAGTCCAAAAGACTTGATTTTGAATATCAGCTCCACCACTTGCTAGTTATGTGATCTTGGGGCAACTTGATTAACCTCTTTGGGTCCCAGTGTCCTTATCTGTAATAGCAATTAAAACTTATTGATTGCTTACTATATGCCAGGTGTGATTCTATTTATGAAGTCCCTTACGTAATAGCACCTACCAGAGAAAGGTACTATTGTTATCTCATTTACGGATGAAAAAAACAGATACAAACAGATTAAGTAACTTGCCTGAAGCCTACAGCTAGCAACTGACACAGCCAAGACTCATACTGAGGCAATCTGACTGCAGACTGTACAGTTATACTGTAATACAGTTATACTCTAAAGCACCTAGTATGGTATATGACACACAGTAGTGTTCAGTTTATATTTGTTTCTTTATTTCTTTTCCCTACCAGATTTACTGATAGATTTTGTTCTTTCAACCCAAAGGAGCCTGTGTGACAAAGTCAAACTCCTCTCTGTTTTTTCAGAGAAGCAAGCCATTAAATGCTTTGCTTTAAACTCTGAATTCCTATACAAAGTGTTTAGTATTATTGTTTAAGGCATTAACAATACCTTGGCTCAGAGTAAGCTATTATACTTCGTAAAGGTGTGAGCTATAGCCTATCACTTCCTCCTTGCAGCGTTTAAACTCAAGTATGTAGGAAGCTTGACAACATTCCTAGATATTCATATGTCCCCCATAGTGTCCAGAGGAACATGTGCAAATTGAGCCACAAAAATAGATCCATGCCTTCCAGAGTTCCCCAAAGCAGATAGACAAGTCAAGTTCAAGTAACAACCCTGTTTTGCATAAGAAATACATCTGTAGTTTTGCAATAAAATCATGGTCACTGGAGAAGGAGAAAGAAAAAACAGTAAGGCAAGGTAACAATGGTGGGTATCAGTGAGAATTTATTTAGAAGAACTCAGATGAGGGAGAGGGTGTGAACTTGTACAAAGGGCTATTATCAGTTATGTGAGATATGTTACCTCTTAGGGATACTTTTGATAAATACTGTTTTCTCTTTTTTCACTGTTATCATTCTAGTCTGGGCCACTATCATCTCTCATCTGGACCATTACAGTAGCTTCCAAACTGACCTCCCTGAATCCAGTCTTTTTCTTCCTCCAATCATAAGAATAGCCAGGGGCTTCCCTGGTGGGGCAGTGGTTGAGAGTCCACCTGCCGATGCAGGGGACGTGAGTTCGTGCCCCGGGCCGGGAGGATCCCACATGCCGTGGAGCGGCTGGGCCCGTGAGCCATGGCCGCTGGGCCTGCGCGTCCCGAGCCTGTGCTCCTCAACGGGAGAGGCCACAACAGTGAGAGGCCCGAGTAC